>NW_011495020.1:1283746-1298382 GCF_000754665.1 Bison bison bison
AGAGAGAGAGATGACTCATAGAAGTTCAAGTTGAGAAATATAAAATAATGCATGCTCATACTCAAATTCACATTTATTATTAGTGAAGTACAAATTGAATTAGCATAGATGTAGTTTGCACCCAACAAACACAAAATAATAAGAGCCTGAATATTCTAATGGTTTGCACTTCTTATTCAGATGTACATATGGAAGCAGTTGACTGAATGGTCTGATTTTGTTAAAAGAACAAGTGCTTTCGGAGATACCATTTAATCTGTCTCTTACTTATCATGTCCCAGTTCTTACAACCTGTACTTTGATATTTCCATAATTTTTCTCAACATTTTCTCATCTCATTTAATAGATAGGTGAGGAAAATAATTTGTTTCACATCATTCTTCAACATACTAGGCGGTTTTGGTCAGTGCTTATAGTTCCATACATTAGCACTTGCCAGTGTGTTGCAAGCATTTTTCAGTGTGCTTAGTCGCTCACTCATGTCAGACTTCTGTAACTCCATGGACTATAGCCCACCAGGCTCCTTTGTCCATAGAGATTCTCCAGGCAAGAGTACTGGAGTGGGCTGCCATGCCCTCCTCCAGGGGATCTTCCCAACCCAGGGACTGAACCCAGGTCTGCCGCATTGCAGGTAGATTTTTTACCATTTGAGCCACCAGAAATATCCATGAATACTGGAGTGGGTAGCTTATCCTTCTCCAGTGAATCTTCCCAACCCAATAATCGAATCAGGGTTTCCTGCATTGTAGGTGGATTCTTTACCAGCTGAGCTTACCAGGGACCCATCACCAATTTATATATTATATATATATATATATATATATATATATATGTGCGTGTATGTATTTTTAAAATAAGAAATTGGTTCTAGAAAGCAAGTAATTATTTAAATAGTCCTTTCTGAATATGCAAATAAAGAAAATACCTCAGTATACTTCCTATGTTTCATCCCTACATTTATATTATCTAGTTAGCTAGCTGGGAAGATACTGATTTATTCTCTTACATATAAGAAAAAAAGGTATTCATTTCATTTGACTAATATTGTTTTGACCCAAAGTCATAATTTTACAGAGAGTTCAATCCAAGTTAAGATGAACTACTCAGGCGGCAACTACTTCTCAGCTGTCATGTTGACAAAAGTTGTTCTGTTGAGATCAGTGGAGTGCTTTATCTTTTTTAAAAAATTCTTAGTAGGGGGAACATATGGTCTACAAGTCTTTTTATTTTTATATTTAAAATGTTAACACAGCAGAATATTCAAGAGAGTTATACACTAAGTCCATGATGCTATCCATAGTTTAGTCTGTTAATCCAGTGGTATTAAAGGTATTCATCTGGGCAAAAATTAACTGTCTTAGTATTGTATTTATTATTTTCTCTTTCTCCTGCCCCTTTGATCATATTCATCTTTAGGAAACTGATAGATAACTTGCATAATATCCTATAATAATTTTCTTAATCCTTCTTTTTGCTTAATTTGGACCTCTGGTTTCTCAACAAAACATGTCAGTCATATGCAACAATTTCCATTAAAATAACAATTATTTAATCTATTATTTCTTTCAGTTTTGCTGAGGTATACTTGACAAATAAAATTGTAATGTATATAAAGTAAACAGCTGATGATTTAACCTACATATACATTGTGAAAGGATTTCCTCCATCAATAAACTACAGATTTTTATCTTTGTAATGTATCTTATTTAAAAATGTATAATGATCATTTATCCAATTATTTAATGTTTTCTAATGCCAAGACAATGCACTGGTCATAGCAAATACCCTCTTCCAACAACATAAGAGAAGACTCTACACATGGACTTCACCAGATGGTTAACACCAAAATCAGATTGATTATATTCTTTACAGCCTAAGATGGAGACTCTCTATACAGTCAGCAAAAACAAGACCAGGAGCTGACTGTGGCTCAGATCATGAACCCCTTCTTGCCAAATTTACATTTAAATTGAAGAAAGTAGGGAAAACCACTAGACCATTCAGCTATGACCTAAATCAAATCCCTTATGATTACACAGTGGAAGTGAAAAATAGATTTCAGGGGCTAGATCTGATAGACAGAGTGCCTGGTGAACTATGGATGGAGTTTCCTGACATTGTACAGGAGACAGAGATCAAGATAATCTCCATGGGAAAGAAAAGCAAAAAAGCAAAATGGCTGTCTGAGGAGGCCTTACAAATAGCTGTGAAAAGAAGAGAAGTGAAAAGCAAAGGAGAAAAGGAAAGATATAAGCATTTGAATGCAGAGTTCCAAAGAATAGCAAGAAGAGATAAGAAAGCCTTCCTCAGAGATCAGTGCAAAGAAATAGAGGAAGACAACAGAATGGGAGAGATTAGAGATCTCTTCAAGAAAATTAGAGATACCAAGGGAACATTTCATGCAAAGATGGGCTCGATAAAGGACAGAAATCGTATGGATCTAACAGAAGCAGAAGATATTAAAAAGAGGTGGCAAGAAAACACAGAAGAACTGTACAAAAAAGAGCTTCATGACCCAGATAATCATGATGGTGTGATCACTCACCTAGAGCCAGACATCCTGCAATGTGAAGTCAAGTGGGCCTTAGGAAGCATCACTACAAACAAAGCTAGTGGAGGTGATGGAATTCCAGTTGAGCTATCTCAAATCCTGAAAGACGATGCTGTGAAAGTGCTTCACTCAATATTCCAGCAAATTTGGAAAACTCAACAGTGGCCACAGGACTGGAAAAGGTCAGTTTTCATTCCAATCCCCAAGAAAGGCAATGCCAAAGAATGCTCAAACTACCACACAATTGCACTCATCTCACATGCTAGTAAATTAATGCTCAAAATCTCCAAGCCAGGCTTCAGCAATACGTGAACCGTGAACTTCCAGATGTTCAAGCTGGTTTTAGAAAAGGCAGAGAAACCAGAGATCAAATTACCAACATCCGCGGGATCAGGGAAAAAGCAAGCAAGTTCCAGAAACACATCTATTTCTGCTTTATTGACTCTGCCAAAGCCTTTGACTGTGTGGATCACAATAAACTGTGGAAAATTCTAAAAAAGATGGGAATAGCAGACCACCTGACCTGCATCTTGAGAAACCTATATGCAGGTCAGGAAGCAACAGTTAGAACTAGACATGGAACAACAGAATGATTCCAAATAGGAAAAGGAGTACATCAAGGCTGTATATTGTCACCCTGGTTATTTAACTTATATGCAGAGTACATCATGAGAAATGCTGGGCTGGAAGAAACACAAGTTGGAATCAAGATTGCTGGGAGAAATATCAATAACTTCAGATATCAGATGACACCATCCTTATGGCAGAAAGTGAAGAGTAACTAAAAAGCCTTTGATGAAAGTGAAAGAGGAGAGTGAAAGAGTTGGCTTAAAGCTCAACATTCAGAAACTAAGATCATGGCATCCAGTCCCATCACTTTATGAGAAATAGATGGGGAAACATTGGAAACAATGTCAGACTTTATTTTTCTGGGCTCCAAAATCACTGCAGATGGTGATTGCAGCCATGAAATTAAAAGACGCTTACTCCTTGGAAGGAAGTTATGACCAACTTAGATAGTATATTAAAAAGCAGAGATATTACTTTCCAACAAAGGTCCATCTAGTCAAGGCTATGGTTTTTCCAGTGGTCACATGTGGATATGAGGTTTGGACTGTGAAGAAAGCCTAGCACCGAAGAATTGATGCTTTTGAACTGTGGTGTTGGAGAAGACTCTTGAGAGTCCCTTGAACTGCAAGTAGATCCATCCAGTCCATCTTAAAGGAGACCAGTCCTGGGTGTTCATTGGAAGGACTGATGTTGAAGGTGAAATTCCAGGACTTTGGCCACCTCATGCGAAGTGTTGACTCATTGGAAAAGACACTGATGCTGGGAGGGTTTGAGGGCAGGAGGAGAAGGGGATGACAGAGGATGAGATGGCTAGATGGCATCACAGACTTGATGCACAAGAATTTGGGTAACTGCAATAGTTGGTGATGGACAGGGAGGCCTGGCGTGCTGAGATTCATGGGGTTCCAAGAATCGGACATGACTGAGTAACTGAACTGAACTGAACTGAGCCTATAGAAGCATTTCCAGGCTCTGGCGTGATGTAAAGGGTTCTGTACATAATCTGACCTCTGTTTACCTTCGCAGTGGCATTTCTCACCAATCTCCACAGAGAAGTTGACCAACTCCAATGCCACTAACACAAAGTTTTGCTTAATCTTTCAGTTCAAGCCTTCTTCACAGTCCAACTTCACATCCATACATGACCACAGGAAAAACCATAGCCTTGACTAGACGGAACTTTGTGGCAAAGTAATGTCTCTGCTTTTCAATATGCTATCTAGGTTGGTCATAACTTTCCTTCCAAGGAGTAAGCGTCTTTTGATTTAATGACTGCAGTCACCATCTGCAGTGATTTTGGAGCCCAGAAAAATAAAGTCTGATACTGTTTCCACTGTTTCCCCATTTGTTTCCCATGAAGTGATGGGACCGGATGCCATGATCTTCGTTTTCTGAATGTTGAGCTTTAAGCCAACTTTTTCACTCTCTTCTTTCACTTTCATCAAGAGGCTTTTTAATTCTTCTTCACTTTCTGCCATAAAGGTGGTGTCATCTGCATATTTAAGATTATTGATATTTCTCCCGGCAGTCTTGATTCCAGTTTGTGTTTCTTCCAGTCCATCGTTTCTCATGATGTACTCTGCATATAAGTTAAATAACCAGGGTGATAGTATACAGCCTTGTTGTGCTCCTTTTTCTATTTGGAACCAGTCTGTTGTTCCATGTCCAGTTCTAACTGCTGCTTCCTGACTTGCATACAGATTTCCCAAGAGGCAGGCCAGGTGGTCTGGTATTCCCATCTCTTTCAGAATTTTCCGCAGTTTATTGTGATCCACACAGTCAAAGGCTTTGGCAGAGTCAATAAAGCAGAAATAGATGTTTTTCTGGAACTCTCTTGCTTTTTCCCTCATCCACTGGATGTTGGCAATTTGATCTCTGGTTCCTCTGCCTTTTCTAAAACCAGCTTGAACATCTGGAAGTTCACGGTTCACATATTGCTGAAGCCTGGCTTGGAGAATTTTGAGCATGACTTTACTAGCATGTGAGATGAGTGCAATTGTGTAGTAGTTTGAGCATTCTTTGGCATTGCCTTTCTTGGGGATTGGAATGAAAACTGACCTTTTCCAGTCCTGTGGCCACTGTTGAATTTTCCAAATTTGCTGGAATATTGAGTGAAGCACTTTCACACCATCATCTTTCAGGATTTGAAATAGCTCAGCTGGAATTTCATCACCTCCACTTGGCCTACTCTTTAGCCATTGTGAATTTGTCATTACTGTTTCACATTCCTATATGTGCCCATCTCCACTTGTTTTTTGAGGCATTTTATTATCTGAAAAGGTCTTCCCTGTAGCTCAAACAGTAGAGAATCTGCAGGCAATGCAGGAGATCCAGGTTCAATCCCTGGGTTGTGAAGATCCTCTGGAGAAGGGAATGGCAACCCACTCCAGTATTCTTGCCTCGAGAATCCCATGGACAGAGGACCCTGGCCAGCTACAGTCCATGGGATTGCAAACAGTGGGACACAACTGAGCAACTAACCCTACTAAGATCACCTGAAGAGCCTTGCCTGATGACTCATTCCCCTTGCCCTCTTTTAGATGCCTTCTAATCCACCCTAATGCAAACCCCTATCTGTATATATACCATAGCAATTCTCATACTATATTGCAACGTTTGGTTTATGTGTCTTATTCCCCTATTCTATGTGAATTTTTAAATTTTTCATTCTTTTATTACTAGTGCCTGGCACAGTGACTAGAAATTGATAAATATTCCATTAGTATTCTGAGTAAAACGATGAATGAAAAGAAAATAGGGAATCTGATAATACACCTAAAATTTCTTAAATATATACCAGAGATATATCTGTTCATCTTCTTAGTCATTTTGTTTTATATTTCACTTGCTTATGAAGAGTCAACAAGAAATAATATTTAAGTCTATCATTATTAATGATAGTAGCTACCTTGTATTGATTTTAAGCTCTTTTATACACCCACAATATCTTCATTTAAATTCTACAGTTAAATGAAATGAGGTGAAGTAATGTTAAATGCTCAGCATAGTGCTAACCATGTATCACCTATTCAGAGAGATTAAGCTACTTCCTCATCACCCCTACTAAGCATGCACACATCATAGTCACTTAATTAGCTTGTGTTTCCACTGAAATGTGCTTTCATTAAATTTACACTTATAGTCTAATGTAAAATTTGGAAAAGGCAGTGAAGGAAATTTGTTTGGAAGGAAATATGAGTACAATTTATAAGCAGAATTCTAAGTTAGTCACACTTGACATTAATATAGTATCAGTTAATTTGGGGCTGAAATTGAAAAGATTAATGATAAAAATGATTATATGCTTCTTTTATACAGAATTTACCTTTTATATTTCTGCTTTAGACATACACTAAGGAATATTCTCCAGGCGGCATCATAAAAGAATAATAAGGGGAAGATTATTTTCTTTTCTAAAAGATATATGTTAGTAATTAGTATTTGGATAAATGCACACAATATAGTATATGTGTATACACAAACACACACACACACAAAGGAGCACACACAGGTGTCTAAAGCATCCAGAGATTCTACGGCTAGCATGAATTAAACTTACCTATTTATTCCTTCAAAACCCAACCTTTTGAATTATACAAATATATCCAAATTATATAGTAAAATAAATGTATTAATTACCCAGTTGACATCTCAGTATAAAAGAAGGTTAAAAATTATTTGGCTTTTTCTTTTATAAGGGAATCATATTTGCTTCTCAGAGGTCTTAAAACTAATAGAAAAGGTAGAAGAAAGATGATGAGATAGTAAAAATAAAAAAATAAATTTTGTAGGTTAAAGTAATATATATTCAAGGGTTACAATACAGAATATTTTGCTGAACTTTTGACATTTTTGTATACTGTCAATCCATGTATTAAGCATGACCAAAACTGAATTTGTTTCTTATTTTAAGGAAATATATTAATAATATTTTACTACTACTGATAATTGCTTTCATTTGTTCATTTTGAATCCCATTTTCTTATGCTTTATTGTATATACCAAAAAACAGTATGAAGTTAGAAACCTGGGTCATATATACTCTAACTCATAGCAATTTTTATCTTACCAACTTAGGTATCACTACAGTTTTATAAATTCAGTATAAAATTAGAAAATTAACCAATATTTAGATGGAAAAATTAAATGGCTTTTAATGGCAAGACATCTTTAAAACCTAGTATAGAAAATAAATAGGTCAAAGAACATCATTTTTTATTTTCCCAAGAAAAGTATGTAGAATTTTTCCTGATTATTAAATAGCCAACTGCTCAGCACTCTACACTCAAAGTCAATGAAAAGTATTTTTGAGAATCTAAGATATCTATAAAATTAAGCATAGAAACAAAACATATAGTAATAAAAAATATTATTCTTTGGACCAGTGAAAATGACAGCAAGATTCCAAATAATTTCTTTCTTAAGCTGGAATACAGATACAATTAATTTCAGGCCAGGGATACAACCATGCTGACCCTAATGTGCAGCATGCCTTAGAGTCATCATACATCCAAAATATTTAGAATGGCATCCTAGTTCTCTGAGACTCCTCATGATTTCTGCTTCCCTAGTGTTAATGCAAGTGTATAGCTAAAGTTTGTAATTATAGTTATAAGACAGCTTGTATATTGATATATCTTAATATTTTAGGTAATTATGTCCAGATACGTAAATATTTTTCTATGTAGAAGTTTTAAAGTTTTATTCCAGTATAACATACATGTTAAAAAGCATAGACATTGTAAGTGTACAGATCTATGAATTTCAAGTTGAACACATCTGTGATCAGTACCCAGATAAAAAATAATGAAAATAACAAAACAAATTTCCTAACAATAAAAATCACAGAATAATACTAGCTTCCCAGAAGATACCCTATGCCATCTTCTAGTCACAAACTTCTGCCAAAGGTAACCATCCTCTGGATATATTTTCAAATAGTAGTTTCCTTGTTTCTCAATTTTATAGAGACTGAATCATACAATTTCTCTTTGGCTTCTTTACTCTTTTTTGTTTTTAAGATTCAGCTTATTGTTGTATATAGCTGAGGATTTTCACTGTTATTGGTGTATGCTATGCAATTGTGTGATTGTGCCATACCATTATCTCATCTACCACTGATGAATATTTGGATAGTGTCAGGTTGGTAATGTCATGATTACTGAATTTGTAAATCTGAATTTTGGTGACATTTTTGTTAGCTATATACCTAGGTGTAAAATTTCTGGGGTATGGAGTTTGTGCTGTGCTGCTGCTGCTGCTAAATCACTTCAGTCGTGTCCAACTCTGTGCGACCCCATAGACAGAAGCCCAACTAGTGGGTGCTAAGTCACTTCAGTTGTGTCCAACTCCGTGTGACTCTGTGGACTGTAGACCACCAGACTCCTTTGTCCATGGGATTCTCAAGGCAAGAATACTGGAGCAGGTTGCCATGCACTCCTCCAGGGTATCTTCCAACCCAGGGATTGAACCCATGTCTCATGTCTCCTGCGTTGGCAGGTAGATTCTTTACCACTAATGCCACTTGGAAAGTTGTACTGTTTACCTACAGTGAGGCTTTTAAAATATCACCATTTTTTCTCCAAAAGTTTGACCATTTTACATTTCTTTTACCATCTTCGGAGAAGGCAATGCCATCCCACTCCAGTACTCTTGCTTGGAAAATCCCTGGACCGAGGAGCCTGGTAGGCTGCAGTTCATGGAGTCGCGAAGAGTCGGACACGACTGAGCAACTTAACTTTCACTTTTCACTTTCATGCATTGGAGAAGGAAATGGCAACCCACTCCAGTGTTCTTGCCTGGAGAATCCCAGGGATGGGGGATCCTGGTGGGCTGCCGTCTATGGGGTCACACAGAGTCGGACACGACTGAAGTGACTTACTTTACCTTACTTTACCTTACCTTGTATGAGTGCTATTTACTCCACATAAGCTTGGTATTTGGGGCCATACACTTTTAAGTAGGATTTCCAGAATGAGTAATAAAACTTATTCCCCACCCCATCTTAAAATATTTGGTTTTGTGAAATACCAGTTCAAGTATTTTATCTATTCTTCTATTGTGTTATGTATTTTGTTTCTAGCTGAATTTGTAGTATTCATTATATAATTCAAGATAAAGTCATTAACCAGACACAGGATTGAAGATATTATCTCTGTGTCTGTCACTTGCCTTTTCACTTTCCTAATGGTGTCTTTTCACAGTTCAATTTATAATTTCATAATATTTCTGGATAGTGTTTACTTATCCTATAAAATACTTTTTCCTGCTTTATGATTATGCAAATTTTCTCCTGTGCTTTCTTTTTAAAGCCTTATTATGCTACTTTTACACTGAGATCTGTAATCTATCTCAAATTATTTTGTACCTATATTAAAAGTAGGAGCAAAGATTTATTTCTCTTTACATGAACATCTATTTGACTTCTATTGCTTACCAAAAAGTCAGTTCATTTCACATCCCATTGCATAGTCACTTTTGCCATAAACCCCATAGTCACATTTTAATTCAGTATATACTGAACATCTGAGATACAACATACTTAGATAACAAATTCATCATTTTAGATGCTTGAGGGGAAAGTTATAAATATGGAATAATAATTATAATGAGGAGAACATCATATTAATAAGTAAATTTAATACAAGGCCAATTGATAAATGCTGTAAGGAAATTATGACAAAAGTTCTAAAAAGCACTATAGTTATTTCTAATAGAGGGAAAAAAGTCCTTTTGGTAGTCACTGATGTATGAGATTGGGGGAAAGACATGGAACTAGTTGCATATTGCAGGAGATGGAAGAGTCACTGGGAATGGATGTCATTGATAGCAGAGAATCAACTTTTCATCAGATGTACTCAAAAACTTCCTGTAGTAAAGATAGTGACATATATGTTTGAAGGGCAATTAGAGTGAGCATTATATTTCTAAGGGTAGATAGTAGAAATGAGATGATCAGATAGGTTTTCCAAATGACAAGGAGTCAATTGACCTGGCCAGACACAGGATACAGGACAGGAAGATTTTTAGGAATATTCTAAGTTCTAGAGGACTTGTTGACTGACTGGTTGTGAGAATGAGAGTAGCAGAATTTCTGGCTTGAGCAATGGGTCAATTTAATATTATCAACAAGAGACCACAGGAGTAACGGGAGGGCACAATCACAAAATGAGAACAGGAGGAGAGTGATGATTTTGGTGGGCATTGTAATATGAGTTTCAAATTTGGAGGAGAGCCTATAGTAATAGTGGCAAAATTTTAGATTATCTTCAGAATAAATCTTGAGGATTAAAATGAAAGCACTCAGTTTAATAGTATGCATTTGAATTCAAAGAAGAGTAGGGGCTTCCCTGGTGGCTCAGACAGTAAAGAATCTATCTGCAGGGCAGGAGACCCAACTTTGATCCCTGGCTCAGAAGGATCCCCTGGAGAAGGAAGGGAATTGCAACCCACTATAGCATTCTAGCCTGGAGGATTTCATGGACAGAAGAGCCTGGTGGACTAGAGTCCATGGGGTTGCAAAGAGTTGGATATGACTGAGTGACTAACTCTTTCACTATTTTTTTTTTTTTCAGGTGATGAATATTTAGGAAGCCTGAGATTGTTGCTAATTTCAGCCACTTTTTATAAGTGTTTTGTTTTGCAGCAATGTATAAGCTGAGCAATTTGTTTCTAAGGAAAGTATATTGGTATGATTTTATAGAATAGGAGGAGGAAAGAGCTGAGAGCAGGGAAGGGAAGGAAGGTGAGAAGGAACTTTCCTCAGTGGAGAACTAAGAGGAGGCAGTTGTGATTCTATTCTATTCCTGAGCATTTGCCAGGTACCTGTATAGAAGTACAAAAACTTGTGGCTAAGTCTCAACATGTTGAATTGGAATCTGCTAGCATTCCAGTCTTGGAGAAGGCAATGGCACCCCACTCCAGTACTCTTGCCTGGAAAATCCCATGGACGGAGGAGCTTGGTGCACTGCAGTCCATGGGGTCACTAAGAGTTGGACATGACTGAGTGACTTCGCTTTCACTTTTCACTTTCATGTATTGGAGAAGGAAATGGCAACCCACTCCAGTGTTCTTGCCTGGAGAATCCCAGGAACAGCGGAGTCTGGTGTGCTGCATAGTCCAGTCTATAGGGTCGCATAGAGTTGGACACGACTGAAGTGACTTAGCAGCAACAGCAGCAGCATTCCAGTCTAATGGGAACTTCTCATACTGATTCATAGCAGTGGTGGAGCAGGTGCTGCTATCTGTACATTAATGGATAAAAGCCTTTCTCCAATTTAGTTATGACCTTTTCATTTCCATTATAGAATGACACTTAATGGGCCTGAATATTCTTTCTGCAAGTGGATTAAATGCAAACTTAAAAATTAGCATTTGATCCAGTAGTTCTTGAAAGAGATGATATTTAAAATGTTCAGGATAATTATTTTATTTGCTTATCACTATTTATTTCATTCTGCTTATCACTGCCCTTTGCTCTTGAATCAGAGTAGTTCTTGTCAGTATCGTATGATTAAATACAATGAAGTGGAAGTTCAACTTGTGGTTTTCTTAAGAAATTTGAGGTAAGGGTTTCTAGAGATTTAAAAGAAAAACTGGCCTTTATCCAAGAGAACCTTGCTTGAATCTGAATCATCTTTGGAGCAGTAAATTTGTAAAGCATTATTCTGATAAATACACTTTTCTGACACAAATTGTTGAACATCATCATAATGCCTTTGAGTCTATATATAGCTCACTCAAATCTAAGTTTTTATTTTCTTTATTCATGAGTAATTTAAAAATAAGATTTAGTATCTTACAGATTTAAATAAAATACAGTATAAATTAGAAGTACTCAATCCTTTATTCTTTCTCTTCTTTTCCTTTCTCTTTCCTTCTCTTCCCTTCAATTCAATCCAAAAGCATTGGATGGAGTCATATAAAATAAGCATATAAGCACATTAGGGAATGGGGAGGAGTGGTGGTCCAGACTCAAATGTCAGAGTCCAGACAAGGTATCTACACAGTAAATTAGAACATAGCTTGGCTTGCGGTTCCAGGGCATAAGTAGAATATGCAAGGCTTCCACATAGAAGGCAACTCAGAGGCTGAACATATAAAAGAACATTATCACAGGATGGCTGCCTAGTGAAATAGTATATCCTGAGTGGGATGAGGACATGGTTCATGAGGGTGGGAGTGTGGGAGGGCTGGCACAGGGTGTAGGATCTTGAGAGAAGTATCAAGGGTGGAAGTACAGGGAAGTAATCCATGCAGGAGATTGGAACTTAAATGCAAAGCGGGGCAGCTGGCTTGGATTATGTGAAACAGAGTATCAGAGTGGTTAGATAGCTCAGAATAGGACATCAGAACCCAACTGAAGTGGGAAGAATGCCAAAGTGGTAGTGAGTGAGGCCCATAGAGCATCATGGAGTCCAATCAGAGTGAGTAGGGCTTTCACATAGGGGCCAGTCAGGTGTGAGATGTCAGAACCCATTAGAGATTTTAAAGGACCTCAGTGAAGGATATGAGAGCTGTGCAGGGAGACAAGTCGACTGGGAGTGCTGGAGGTGGACCAGAAAGGGGTAAAAGAGCAAAGGGTGTAAGAGGGTGTTGGTTCCAGGTGTCAGAGACTGAGACGTATAATAAGGACATTCGTACAGTAGTACAGCCCAGTGAAGAGAGTCTGAACCCTAGTGAGATGGGAAGTAGCGTGTGGAGTCACCTAAATGTGAGGGGTCTGAGCAGGGGTGCTGAGGAGAGAGCATCTGTAAAGGAGAGCAGTATGGAGCAGAAGTTTGTGAGCAGCAGTGGGTAAAGAAGCAGGAGTCTGACAGGTAGAAACTGAATTAAGTGATCTAAGGGGATATCTTTAGTAAGAGGAAAATTGAAGCAGTGCCACTTGATAGGATAAAATGAAAGTTACCTCCCTGCCAAAAATGTATAACCTACAAAATCTAAATGTGGAGAAACATCAGACAAACCAAATGGAGGGACATTTTACAAAATAACCCATCTCTAATTTTCAAAAAGTGTCAAGGCCATTAAAGTCAGAAAAAGTGAAAACTGTTCCAGACTGATGGAGCTGAAATGCATCTAAATATAACGCATGAGTCTGAGCTTGGCTTTAAGGGATGTTACTGGCACAATTTGAGAGGCTTGAATAAGGTCTTGGGATTAGATGCTAGTAATGTATCAATGACAATTTTCTTATTTTGATGGTTGACTTGTGGTTATGTAGAAGAAGACTTAGGAAATACATACTGAAGAAATAGAGAATGATGCACTATCCTGACAGAAACTTTTTTCAAATAGTCAGAAAAAAAAAAAAGAATATTTGAACTGCATTCACTTTTTTGTTAAGTTTGAGATTGTTCTGTAATGAATAAAAAGTAAAAGAGAAACAAAGAGAAAACAGGGATAAAAATTAAATACTGTGCTAAGGATAAAGATATTTTCACTTATAACTTCTCACCTAGTATATTATAGGTTTTCAGTATATTATGGTTCAATTCTCCTCAATTTGTCCTTGTGATTCACTAAAGTATTGTAACTTTGTGTAAACAAATAATATCTAATCAAGTTTTCAGAATTTCTAAATATGTTGTCTCAGTGTTTGAGGATGAAATTAGTTCAGACTCTTGAATCACATGAAAGAGAAAGTGGTTGTAGGGGAATTTTTCAAATGATCCTGATATTTTTGGGTAAGTGATAGATATTTAAATACATGATTTTAAATGTTGGGTAGTTTCTATTCTTATAAGTTCATAGATATTCCATGGAATTAAGAATAAGAGAACTAAGAATTAGAATTTGTATGGAGATTTTGATTTTTATTCATTTGCTGTGGTTATTGAATCATTAAGTCATGTCTGACTCTTCGCAGCACCATGGATTGTAGTCCTGCCTGGCTCCTCTGTCCATGGGATTTCCCAGGCAAGAATACTGGGGTGGGTTGCCACTTCCTTCTCCAGGGGATCTTCCCAACACAGGGATTGGACCCATGTCTGCTGCTGGGCAGGCAGATTCTTTACCACTGAACCACCTGCTAAGTCCTATTTCTTCATTAGAAGATTGTAATTTGTACATAAGAAATAGGAGAGACAGTACCACATAGTAGAAAAAGTACAACAGAATCACGAATGCAGATAGATAAAGTTTGAATCCCAATTTACCTGTTTTTTAAAAATCTTGCTTTTGAAAAAAAAATATCTTATTGTCACTAGTTTTTATTTTGTCCTTCATAAAATGGGAACAAATATATCCAACTTACAGAATTTAAATGTTAATTAGCTGTAGAAGTCTGTATACTGTACTATATGGATCTATAATATGGATATATATGTGAATGAAGAAAGTGTGATGTGATCATCCAGGGGATGGACATTGGTAGATAGATGATAGATGTAAATATCTAAAAAATCATACGTATAATAGCCAGGACATGGAAGCAACCTAGATGTCCATCAGCAGATGAATGGATAAGAAAGCAGTGGTACATATACACAATGGAGTATTACTCAGCCATTAAAAA
>NW_011495020.1:1298482-1299747 GCF_000754665.1 Bison bison bison
CATTAAAAAGAATACGTTTGAATCAGTTCTAATGAGGTGGATGAAACTGGAGCCTATTATACAGAGTGAAGTAAGCCAGAAGGAAAAACACCAATACAGTATACTAACACATATATATGGAATTTAGAAAGATGGTAACGATAACCCTGTATACGAGACAGCAAAAGAGACACTGATGTATAGAACAGGCTTATGGACTCTGTGGGAGAGGGAGAGGGTGGGAAGATTTGGGAGAATGGCATTGAAACATGTAAAATATCATGTATGAAACGGAATGCCAGTCCAGGTTCAATGCAGGATACTGGATGCTTGGGGCTAGTGCACTGGGACGACCCAGAGGGATGGTATGGGGAGGGAGGAGGGAGGAGGGTTCAGGATGGGGAACACATGTATACCTGTGGTGGATTCATTTTGATATTTGGCAAAACTAATACAATTATGTAAAGTTTAAAAATAAAATAAAATTAATTAAAAAAAGAAATTAAAATTAATTAAAATTAATTAAAAGAAATTAAAAACACTCTGGAGGCAACAAATAGTAGAATAACAGAGGCAGAAGATAGGATTAGTGAATTAGAAGATAGAATGGTAGAAATAAGTGAATCAGAGAGGATAAAATAAAAATGAATTAAAAGAAATGAGGACAATCTCAGAGACCTCCAGGACAATATTAAACACTACAACATTCGAATCACAGGGGTTCCAGAAGAAGAAGACAAAAAGAAAGACCATGAGAAAATACTTGAGGAGACAATAGTTGAAAACTTCCCTAAACTGGGGAAGGAAATAATCACCCAAGTCCAAGAAACCCAGAGAGTCCCAAACAGGATAAACCCAAGGAGAAACACCCCAAGACACATATTAATCAAATTAACAAAGATCAAACACAAAGAACAAATATTAAAAGCAGCAAGGGAAAAACAACAAATAACACACAAGGGAATTCCCATAAGGATAACAGCTGATCTTTCAATAGAAACTCTTCAAGCCAGGAGGGAATGGCAAGACATACTTAAAATGATGAAAGAAAATAACCTACAGCCCAGATTATTGTACCCAGCAAGGATCTCATTCAAGTATGAAGGAGAAATCAAAAGCTTTTCAGACAAGCAAAAGCTGAGAGAATTCTGCACCACCAAACCAGCTCTCCAACAAATACTAAAGGATATTCTCTAGACAGGAAACACAAAAATGGTGTATAAACTCGAACCCAAAACAATAAAGTAAATGGCAACGGGATCATACTTATCAGTAATTACCTTAAA
>NW_011495020.1:1300206-1315833 GCF_000754665.1 Bison bison bison
AATTATTGAAGCTGACTTAGGGTGACATAGAGGCTTATTTCCCTTTACCCTTCTGAGTTCTTAGCTGAGGATCTCTGTAAGAAATGACAGAATAGCAGGACAAAATCAAACAGAAGTTTATTAACATAAAAAATAAAATAAAATAAAATAAAAAGGAAGCAAATTCTAACACAGATTACAACATAGATAGACCTTGAAAATAGCTAAATGGAATAAGCCCAGTCACAAAAGAACAAATACTTTGTGATTCCACTTGCATGAGCTATCTCGAATCAGCAAATTCATAGAGTCAGAAAAAAAAATAATAATAAATAAATAAATAAAAAGCAGAGACATTACTTTGTCAACAAAGGTCCGTCTAGTCAAGGCTATGGTTTCTCCAGTGGTCATGTATGGATGTGAGAGTTAGACTATAAGGAAAGCTGAGAGCCGAATTGATGCTTTTGAACTGTGGTGTTGGAGAAGACTCTTGAGAGTCCCGTGGACTGCAAGGAGATCCAACCAGTCCATCCTAAAGGAGATCAGTCTTGTATGTTCATTGGAAGGACTGATGTTGAAGCTGAAATTCCAATACTTTGGCCAACTGATGCGAAGAGCTGACTCATTGGAAAAGACCATGATTCTGGGAAAGACTGAGGGTGGGAGGAGAAGGGGATGACAGAGGATGAGATGGCTGGATGGCGTCACCAACTCGATGGGCATGGGTTTGGGTGGACTCTGGGAGTTGGCGATGGACAGGGAGTCCTGGCGTGCTGTGGTTAATGGGGTCGGAAAGAGTCGGACTTGACTGAGCGACTGAACTGACTGACTGACAAAAAAAAAAAAAAAAAGAAAAAAGTAAAAAAAAAAAAAATCATACGTATAAATCTATACGTATGAGATGTCTATATAGATATCTACATATCTATCTGTATCTATATATCTATATCTATTCAGAGGAAGAGAGAAAGAGATAAACAGATAGATTGACAGACCCATTCATCCCCTGGCACATTACATACAAACTTCCATACCTCATATTTAATTGTTCCTATTTTAAACACTTGAATTCCTAAAAATATTTAAAGAGACTACATGTAGGGTGGCAGACAATTCTGAGATACTATAAAAAATAACAATTGTTAAAACAGCTTGCCGAACTCTGTGTACAGGATGTCTGTGTACAGGAAGGCATGGGTGGAATGACGAATACTCTGGGTGGGGGAGTGTGTCCATCATGCTTTCCTGGGGATAGACAGATGGTGTTGATGGCTTGTGAGAAATTGATAGCTGAAACTATCAATGCTGCTAGCCACATGGACGTCCTCTCAAAATAATTTTTATTTCTACATAGATGAATGGTCAGATTTATGGAGTCTATTGATAAAAAATACTTTGACATCTATTTAAATATGTACTTATCTCTGAAGATATGCCTCATTTTAAGGGGTGTGTGTGTGTGTGTGTGTGTGTATATATATATATATATATATAAATATATATATGGCTAATAGGTAGTGTGTTGGACAGGGAGGCCTGGCGTGCTGCGATTCATGGGTTTGCAAAGTCAGACACGACTGAGCGACTGATCTGATCTGATCTGATCTGATATTAGTCAATATTTCTAAAATTAGCTCATATTCAAGATTCCAAAAAAGGAGTTTGTTTTGAAAAAAATCCTTTGTTTAAAGTCAGTAATAATGTCTTAAAGTATCCGTGTATAACACAAATCCAGAGGTCTTTAAATTGAGTTCCTAAAAGTGATACCAAACAGAATTTGTTATAGTCAGATGAAAAGTATTTATTTTCAGGAGATTAGATAGAATTAGATAATAACCAGGTTATTCTTTTTACTATTAAGGCATAATATAGTTATGAACTTAAAAAATTATCCATTCTTTTCTTTCATTTCTTATTCATGTATAAAACTTGACAATCTTTATATGCAGGCCATAGGGAGACCCAGGTTTGATCCTTGGATCAGGAAGATCCTCTGGAAAAATGAATGACTGCCCATTCCAGTATTCTTGCCTGGAGAATTCCATGGACAGAGGAGCCTGGAGGGTTATGTTCTATGAGATCACAGAATCAGACAAGACTGAGCAACTAACACTTTTTAGGATCTTAGGGTACAATGATGCAAAATATCCTTGCCCTCTAAAAGTTTGTTATATCCTGGAGAGACAGGTCAGTAAACAGACATAGAGCGCAGATATATGTGCTGAGAAAGAGCAGGACCATGGATAAGGTGTAAGGAGAGCCTATCAGAGATGTTGGTGCTTACCAAGGGAATAGACAAAATCTTGGGGCGACATGGGAGGGAAATTTCCCCTTGAAAAACTAATAAAAATCATGTAATAAGGGGAGTTTTATGCATGGTAATCCATCCACAAGTAAAAGCACAACGTTGAGAGAGCAACTCACATTCAGGCAATCACAAGAAGTTCAGTGAAGATGGATTACTAAAGACAAGGGGGAGTGATACAAAGTGGGTCTGCAGCATTAGACAAGGCCAATTCATCACAGGGCTTTTATGGCACAATAATAATGGTGGTCATATAAATTTCACCTAAACAAGAACGCATCTTAAGAATAAATAGGGGTTCCATTAATGATAATGCTGTCATAATGAACTTAAGTCAAGACAGTCTTTACCAAACTGAACAATGGTCACACAACCTGTTAAGAAGTTTAGGCTTTATGTTAATGTGAAATCTTCCAAAAATATAACTTGGGATTCAGATATTTAAAGAGTATCTTATCCACTCTTGATTACTAATTATGCTGGATAATATGTTCCTATAGATCTTTGACCTTTCATAAAACTGCAGTAAACTGAAAAAACATCTGGAACAATTTCATATAAGCACATTTTCCAGCAGCTAAAAGGCTGATTGGACTTGTGCCTTGAAATTGAGGAAAGTGAGACATGTAGGAAAACTATATTGCCTTTCAGGTCACCAGGGTACCATTGGGGAAATTACTCCACTGAAAGAGTTAATGCAGCTTTCAAACTTGCTTAAAAGGAATGTTTTGGGTAGTTAGACACTGAGGAAGTCTGGCTTATCATCACTCTATCTAAAGAACCCTCAAGACACTAGAAATTGAAATCATATGAGTGAAATTATAGAGCCCCTTGGTGTATGCTACAGATGTCCTACCATCATTTTATATTTTATTCTGTTTTGCCTGATTAGCACTGAAAATTCACAAAAGGCAAACCTCAAAGTCAGTTCTCCCTTTGTTTCTGCCAATATTAACTGCAACTGGCTTTAGGGGTTTATTTTTAAAGAAAAGAGAAAGGGTAACAGTTTTCCATTGGCAGCTTCATAGTGCTCTATGCAGCCTGTTTCGCATACACTGATGAATCTTGATTTTAACTTGGAGCAATTAAGCAGATTGGGAATCTATCTGTGGAATCACATAAGAAGTCAGAGAACATGAATTGTTCTCCCACTTATTATTTAGCCCCACCCAGTCTGTTTTTCAGAGTCAGTTGGTAAACTGGCTGCCTTTCTAGCTATACCCTCTCTTCATAAATAAGGTTAGCAAATTTACTGAATGTCTGATCAGCAGGTAGTTTATAGATGTGCCATATCATATTTTACATGTCAAGGATTTTTAAAATGCAAAAATTTCCCTAAGAGCTCTATGAGAAGAGAAACAGCTGGGGACCTAGAGAGCTGTTTCCCTAATGTAAGTGTAAAGCAGTTTGAAGCAGCTCCTTCAGATGTGTGTTTTTAAAGAATCGTGCTGCAGATAGTTACCATTAGAGGATGTTTCTGAGACCCTGTTGAGACTCTCAGGAGGAGCTGCTGAAGAACTTCTGGTAAGAGCTTCTGAGATCTGTGACCCCCAGGGAGCAATGCTACTGACAGCTGCTGGGAACTGTCAAGAGTACCAGAAAGAACCAGAAAGAGACATTGGGAACAGTCACAGAGAACAACTAACATATTTGCTAGAAGTGAATAAAGTTGCTGAGGAAAACTGCCATCTCTGAAAGAAGAAACTTAGGTAATCAACTGCTTAAGAGACAATTCTGGTTAAACACTTCATAGAATTTGATGGGGTTTGGAGCTAGAAACTCTTGTGGGGAACATAAACCAAATAAAGTCACTTCATTCCTTCCAAAGCCTGAGACCCAAGAAAAGACAGAAAACAGTGAGTTACAAATGAGAATTGCTTTATCAAACTTATTGCCTGGTTTAAGAAGATTCTTCTCTTTTGGCCTTGTTAAATCTAATTAATAATTGCATCTGTGAAATTATTGCTGCAAAATTAGATAGCTAGGTGTGCAAAAAATGTACATAGGAAGAAACAAAATTATTATTTAAATAGTGTTGTAACTCTATTTTTACTTTCCAAATAAATAGTTTCAATAATTTCAAATATATAAACAATAAATTAGTTTTAAATTATAGCAATAATAATTCAGTCACTCTAATGTTCCAAAATCATTTCTTCTTTCATGAATTTAATTCTCATTATTCCATGTGTCTAGAATATTGCTTTGCTTTACTCTTAACCTGGTTAGTTCCTATTAATCCTTCATGTGTTTTCTTAAATATAAGCTCTTCAGTGAAGACTTCCCTCACCATAATTATCACTCAGCACACTTTCATTTCCCCTCAATCACTTAGCAAAATACATAATTATATATTTATTTTACTTATATTTACTTTCATTAGGTTGGCAGCTGTGTAAGGCCAGGTTCATATCTTTTTCTGTTGGTATGGTTGACTTCACACCTAGAAGATTGCTTGCTACATACGGTCCTTTGTAAATGTAAATGTCTATTTGACATATGAATAAAATGTAAATGTTTATTAAACATGAAAAGTGAAAGTGTTAGTTGCTCAGTGATGTCAGACTGTTTGCCACTCCGTGATCTATAGCCCACCAGGCTCCTCTGTACATGGAAGAATACTGGAGTGGTTTCCCAAGCCCTCCTTCAGGGGCTCTTCCCTCAAGAAACTTATCTCTAATTTAAAAGGGAGATAAATTGAAGAAAATAGGGAAAACCACTAGGCCATTCAGGTATGACCTAAATCAAATCCCTTACAAATATACACTGGAAGTGACAAAGAGACTCAAGAAGTTAGATCTGATAGAGTGCCTGAAGAACTATGGATGGAATTTCATAACATTTTATAGGAAGTGGTGATCAAAATCATCCCCAAGGAAAAGAAATGCAAAAAGGCAAAATAGTTTTCTGAGGAGGACTTCCAAATAGCTGAGAAAAGAAGAGAAGTGAAAGAAAAAGGAGAAAAGGAAAGGTACACCCACCTGAATTCAGAGTTCCAAAGACTAGCAAGGGAAGATAAGAAAGCTTTTCTATGAACAATGCAAAGAAATAGAAGAAAACAACAGAATGGGAATGACTGGATACTTGGGGCTGGTGCACTGGGACGACCCAGAGGGATGGTATGGGGAGGGAGGAGGGAGGAGGGTTCAGGATGGGGGAAAAAAAAAAAAAAAAAAAAAAAAAAAAAAAGAAAATTAGAGATACCAAGGGAACACTTCATGTGAAGACGGGCACAATAAAGGACACAAACCAGTAGGAACCTAATAGAAGCAGAAGATATTAATAAGAGGTGGCAAAAATACACAGAAGAACTACATTAAAAAGATCTTAATGACCCAGATAACCATGATGGTGTGATCATTCAGTGCTAGACATCTTCGAGTGCAAAGTCTAATGGGCATTAGGAAGCATCACTATGAACAAAGCTAGTAGAGGTAATGGAGTTCCAGTTGCTCTATTTCAAATCCTAAAAGATGATGCTGTGAAAGTGCTGCACTCAATATGCCAGCAAATTTGAAAAACTCAGCAGCGGCCACAGGACTGGAAAAGGTCAGTTTTTATTCCATCTCAAAGAAAGTCACTGCCAAAAATGTTCAAACTGCTGCACAATTGCATTCATTCCACATGCTAGCAAAGTAATGCTGAAAATTCTCCAAGTAGGCTTAAAGAGTATATGAACCGAGAATTTCCAGATGTTCAAGCTGGATTTAGAAAAGGCAGAGGAACCAGAGATCAAATTGCCGCATCCATTGGATCATAGAAAAAGCAAGAGAATTAAAAAAAATTAAAATCTACTTCTGCTTCATTGACTATCCTAAAGCCTTTGACTGTGTGGATCACAAAAAAACTATGGAAAATTCTTAAAGAGATGAGAAAACCAGATGACCTTACTTGCTTCCTGGGAAACCTGTATGTAGGTCAAAAGGCAATAGTTCCTACTGGACATGGAACAACAGACTGGTTCAAAATTGGAAAAGAGTATTTCAAGGCTATATATTGTCACCCTGCTTATTTAACTTATATGCACAGGTGAAATGCCTGGCTGGCTGGAGTACAAACTGGAACCAAGATTGCTGGGAGAAATATCAACAACTTGAGACATGCAGATGATGCCACCCTAACGGTAGAAAGCAAAGAGGAACTAAAGAGCCTCTTGATGAAAGAGGAGAGTGAAAAAGCTGGCTTAAAATTCAACATTCAAAAACTGAAGATCATGGCATCCAGTCCCATCATTTCATGGCAAATAGATAGGGAAACAATAGAAACAATGACTTTTTTTTTTTCTTGGACTCCAAAATCACTGCAGATAGTGACTGCCAACGTGAAATTTGAAGACGCTTACTCCTTGAAAGTAACTCTATGACAAACCTTGACAGTGTATTAAAAAGCAAAGACATTTCTTTGGCAACAAAGGTCCGTATAGTCAAACCTATAGTTTTTCCAGTAGTCATGTATGAATGTAAGAGTTGGACCATAAAGAAGGTTGAACACCAGAGCACTGATGCTTTTAAACTGTGATGTTGGAAAAGCCTCTTGAGAGTCCCTTGGACTGTAAGGAGATCAAACCAATCAATCATAAGGGAAATCAATCTTGAATATTCACTGGAGGGATTGATGCTGGAACTGAAACTCCAACACACTGTCCACCTGATGTGAAGAGCTGACTCATTGGAAAAGACCCTGATGGTGGGAAAGATTGAAGGCTGAAGGAGAAGGGGATGACAGAGGATGAGATAGTTGGATGGCATATCTGACTCAATGGACATGAGTTTAAGCAAGCTCTGGGAGATGATGAAGGACAGGGAAGCATGACCTATGAGAGTCCATGGGGTTGCAAAGAGTCAGACCTGACTGAGTGAACAACAACAACAGCTGTTAGTACTTAGGCTGTGTCTTCCTATGGAAATTGACCCTTTTAAAAATATTTGCTTAGGTTTGTGCTCTTTGCATGACTCTAAACTATTCCCTTATTAAGATCCCTATATTCTAGCTGAGGAAGAGACAGATGAAGGACACAAGGCTTGGTTCTCCATCTTCAGCATCCTCTTTCATAAATACCATGTGCTGAAGAATAAAATAATTAAAATTAATTGTATATGTTAGACTTTGATACAATTTAATGAAGAACTATCTTGGGAGAGAGTTCAATAAAACATAATATGGGAATCTCCTATAAGAAAAAGAGCTGTGAAGATGTTTCTTTTCTTGTTTTTTTTTACATTCTTTTATTAGTGCACATATTTTTGCAGAAGTTTTGAAATTGATGCACAGAATTCAATTTGGGAACATTGAACCACAGAGGTATTACTCAGAGAATAGGACTACACTGAAACTGCTAAAAAAAATACATATAAATGTACAAAAATGAGCCTTTTACATTTATGTATTGGGGGTCTGTTTGTGCGTGAAACTTGATCATAAAATGTAGTGGGGCATTAGAAGAAGGAAAAGCATAGTTTTTCTGTTTTACATTATTTTAACCCTGAGCTAGAAATGTTGATTAAGTAATACTTTGAGAATCATAAAAGTAAAAAGATATATATTTTTTGGAGAATCAGTTTGATTCTCCAACCCCAGTTTTTTATTTCATTTGTTTTATTAAAATACTACCTTAGTTATCCAAACAAGTTTATTTATACATAAAAAATAGAAAAAATCATACACTGCAAGATTTTCTTAGAAGAGAAAACAAAACATATCCAGAAAACTTCAACTCCTTCTCATTATTTCTTTAATCCACATTTCTCTAATATTATTATAAAATGAAGTAGATAATTTAAATTATTTTGCATTTGCTCATGTTTATAAATGTTCATATAAATGAGGTTGCTGATGAGGTTCAAAACAAATTTGAAAATCACTGAAGCACATTAAATAAATTCTCAAAATTATCTAATATATTAATTTTGTACTGTTCATGGGATTCTCAAGGCAAGAACACTGAAGTGGTTTGCCATTCCCCTCTCCAATGGACCATGCTTTGTTGCTTTAGCAAACTCTAGATCATGAAGGGCAGGAAAGCCTGGTGTGCTGCAGTCCATGTGGTTGCAAAGAGTCAGACATGACTTAGCGACTGAACAACAACAAATATACTAATAAATATTTTAAATTTTAAATTAAAAAAATTTTTAAACCAAAATTTTAAACCAAATGATAATATAAAACTATAAATATGTTTCTACATTTTACTTAATTTTCAGGTAGCCACTTAGGAATAATCCAGGTGAAGAAAATCTGTGTTTATATTTGGCATAAGCTGGAAACAAGATTGCCAGGAGAAATATCAATATCCTCAGATACACAAATGACACCACCCAGATGGCAGAAAGTGAAAAGGAACTGAAGAGCCCCTTGATGAAAGTGAAAGAAGAGAGTGAAAAAACTGGCTTAAACCTCAACATTCAAAAAGATAAGATCATGAAATCCAGTCCCATCACTTCATGGCAAAGATATGGGGAAACAATGGAAACAGTGACAGACTTTATTTTCATGGGTTCCAAAATCACTCCAGATAGTGACTGCAGCCATGAAATTAAAAGATGCTTGCTCCTTGGAAGAAAAGTTATGACCAACCTAGACAGCATATTAAAAAGCAGAGACATTACTTTGCTGACAAAGGTCCGTGTAGTCAAAGCTATGGTTTTTCCAGTACTCATGTATGGATGTGAGACCTGGACTATAAAGAAAGCTGAGCACCAAAGAATTGATGCTTTTGACCTGTGGTGTTGGAGGACTGCTGAGAGTCCCTTGGACTGCAGGGAGATCCAACCAGTCCATCCTAAAGGAAATCAGTCCTGAATATTCATTGGAAGGACTGATGTTTAAGCTGAAACTCCAATCCTTTGACCACCTAGTGGGAAGAATTGACTCCTTGGAAAAACCCTGATGCTGGGAAAGATAGATAGCAGAAGAAGGGGACAACAGAAGATGAGATGGTTGAATGGCATCACCAACTTGATGGACATGAGTTTGAGCAAGCTGGGAGTTGATGATGGACAGGGAAGTCTGAAATGCTGGAGTCCATGTGGTCATAAAGAATCAGACACTACTGAGCAACTGAACTGATTGACATGAAACATGAGAGTGATATGTTACAAATGAAATATATATTTAAGTTACATTAATAGTTTAATATTAAAATTATGAGAAATATAGTTCTCATTATAGCTAGTACCAATGGACATACACCTAGAATACTGATTTTAGTTTGAAATCCCACATCTTTAAAATTTGTACCACATGATACCAATATGGATGGTAGTGGGCTAATTTGATGGATTCAAAAATGATTAGCTTATAGAAGTGTGAGACTAAGGAGAGATTACTTTTTTTTTTTTTTTTTTTTCATTTATCTGGAGGGCTGCCATGTAGAAGTCTAGAGTAACTCATTCTCCTTTGCTCTCAAAGGCATTATAATTATGATTGCTATATGAAAATAATTAAGAAGCAAATTTTTATTCAAAAAATAGGAAAAATTAAAAACCTGTAATAAATTATGACTCCTTGAATGTAGATCTGTGTCTGAATGTATCATTATGTCCCCTTTAGTGCTTGGCGGGTTGCCCTTCACATAAAAGTTCTTCCAAAATTAATGTTGAATCAATGAACAAATTAACAGACATGAATGACCAATAATGAAATAATCAGCAATGCAAGGAAGCTAGCTTTCTTCTATTGAGAGTTTTGAAGCAAAGGCTAAATGACTATGAAATAGGAATGAAATGCAAGTTGTGATTGTAAAATATCCCTAGTTGTCATTTGTGCCACCTAACACCTATCTTATTATTGTATAGCATATTATGTCACAGAAATATTTCCATTAATTGGCAAGTTGGCATATTATGGATCCCTGCACCCTAAAACAGGAAAAATACATTGATTATGAGCATAGATATTATCAAAAGGTAAAGATGGATTGGTTTCAAGCCCCGCATAATGCATGTGCTCAGTTACTCAGTCGTGTCCAATTCTTTGTGACCCCAGTGACTGTAGCCCTTCATACTCCCCTGTCCATGGTATTCACCAGGCAAGAACACTGGAGTGTGTTGCCATTTTCTCCTCCAGAAGATAAATGCATAAAGATGCATAAAGATGTATAATCCACAGTGTGATTCCTTTCATCTGTAAACATGGATTGTAATGGTAGTAAACTTAGAATGCTGTGAGGATTAAGTGAGATGATATTTTTAAAGTCTCAGGCACAAAGTAAGTTATTGATATGGTCTGTATCTTATTAATCATTTTCTGATTATATTTGTATCTTAGATTGTTCACTCGATGATGTTATCTGGCTTCATTTGACTGTATTATCATTATAAACCCATGTACTCATATTACCACTTCAAAATATTTAGTATAGTGCTGTACAAAGCAGGTGGTAATTATGTGACAGGGGACTGATGGACACTGAATATTGTGGTTTCAGTACTATTTACAGTAGCATGGATCAGCATTAGAAAATCATACCTGTTTCTCTTTTTTTGTCCACAGAGCTTAGCAAGGTCTGAAGACTAAGTGGAATCTTAGTAAACACTTGTAACATTACAATCACCTTTTTCTGCTTTAGTTTTTGGAATTAACCACTATGTGGAAGAGACTAAAGAAAAAATAGTGTAAAATGACTAAAATGATGATAGGGTAACATTCTATTAGAGCCAAAAGGAGTTTTCTTAGAACTGGAGTCAGAGTTGAATAATATACTGAAAGCTTGATAGGATTAGGCAATAACGTGTCAAGACAAGTGATGTTGCATTTATGGAAGAGTATCTTAAAGAAAGAAAAGGGTAGTCTGAATGAGAAAGAAAAGAAAAGTTAAAATATGGGAAACCCAAGGATTGAAGAAAAAAACCTTAATTCAGTGATAGGGAAAATGTGGGATATTATATTTTCCTCAGAAAGACACCATTTGACATATTGTCTAAATCTGCAGAAGGAGATGAAAGTACTTTATATATGTGTGGTATTAATAATAGCACTAGAAGTACTTGAAGTGAAAGTCGCTCAGTTGTGTCTGACTCTTTGCAACCCCATGGACTATACAGTCCATGGAATTCTCCAGGCCAGAACACTGGAGTGGCTAGCCTTTCCCTTCTCCAGGGGATCTTCCCAGTCTAGGAAACAAACCCAGGTCTCCCGTATTGTAGGTGAGTTCTTTACCAGCTGAGCCACATGGGAAGATGAGAGTATTTTATATGTGTGTGATATAAATAATAACACTAGAAGTATTTAATGACAGCTTTTTAGTATAACTGATAGTAATGACTAGATTCAGTCATACCACTGAGCTAGCTGAAAGTCACAAAAGTATATAATTATTATTCATTTCTTTAAACTCAGAAGTTCTTAGACTATTATGTGAGTGTACCTTTGTGGGAATGCTAAGTCCTGCTATAGAAGACTATTCAATAGCAGAACAGCTAAATTTCCCTTATCACTCAAAGTCAGCATTTTGCCTCATGTTACTGGAAATTACAATAGAAAGGAAAATTGACTAAGTGTCTCTATGTTTTATATCTTTAACAAATCTATAAATAAATTTCTTTTGGAAAAAACCTCCACAAATCTGAAAGTATGAAATGGAATGGGAGCTCCTTCCATTAAATATTGATTGAATTGATTTCTGATTTCCTAGATACTAACAAGTCAGTACTTAGAGTTCTGTTTTGTTTTTTTTTTTTCTCTAATGTAGCCTGATATTTATATCTGCTTGAATGCCATACTGTTAGATTTTCTAACAGTTTGTAGGGTTATTTTGTTTTCTTTTAGCCACTGGAAATGGTGTCTGAAAAGTGACAGAATTGTACACAGTAAAAATATCCATGGTCCTTCTACAATTTGAATTTTTTTAAATAAATAAAATGTTCAATAGTAAAATGTTCTTTTAAAGCATTGAGGCTTAGTGTAGAGGAGAGAAAAGCTTATTGTCCAGTCATGAATTCAGTTGAATTCAAAATAGCTTCATATCTAAGAAATAGCAACATTTATTGAAGTCACACCTCTTAAGCATTTGAATGATGCAGCAGAAATCTTTTTAATTTGAGATGAAAGTATAAAGACATAACCTTTTAAAAAGATAATTCTTTTATAGCTCCTTTGATGACTACACAAAGAAATTAATGATGCAAAATAGCTTATAACACATGATTATAAAATAACCCATCCTTTGCAATTTGGCTACCATTCTTAAACTGAGAGGATCTCAGTGATACAATTCCCTCCATTATGTTCTTGCTTAGTTCACAAATACAGTCATAATACAGTACAATACATGACACTGACACAGTTAAGTGAAAAGAAATCAAATGAGGTTCAAAATACACTTGGAAACACCCAAGAAGTTTACTTATACATCCAGTGAAATCAATTTCAGAAAGCCACATACTTGCATTATCATAAAAGTACAGCTATTTAGCAAAGAATGACTACATACTTCCTCTTTGTAAAGGTATAGTAAAGATTCACAGTTCTTATAGTGACAAACTGTTTGCATAATACTTCACTTGAAGTATTAATGTAAACATTAACATTAAAAGATGTAAATATAGAAAACATATTCATTTATAAGTAGCATGAGGAAGACTCTGGTGACAGACAGTTAAGTTTCATGATCATAGTGGCAGTCACACAAAACTATACAAATGATAAAATTTTATAGACCTACACACACATATACACACAAAAGTATATGAAAAATATGCACATGAAACCTGAATAAACTCTGTGGATAATACCAGTGTCAATTTCCTGGTTTTGACACTGCCCTGTAGTTCTGCAATACCTATCATTGGGAAAAGCTGGGTAAAATTACGTGGGACCTCCTTATATATTTATTTGTAACTTCCTGTGAAACTATAATTATTTCAAAGTGAAACTTAAAAAAAAAATAGAGACAGACTTAATGTCTACAGAACAAAGCTTTGACTTTTTTTATCTTGATTAAAACTAGACAAAAAAAAAATATGTGAGAGATTGGAAAAGTTTAACATTGATTAATTTGCAACTAAGGCATTGACATTAAAATTTTAAGGTATAAATACTTTGGGTTATTTCAAATGCTAATTTGTAAAACAAGTCATAATGAGATTTATTTTTTTTCTGGAATTAAATGCTAAATTAAGTTCTAAAAATCAGACAAATGAAAAAAATCCAAGCCTTTAAATACATATATGAAAATTTACCAACTTTCTCTCCAGTCTATTTCAGGCTAATTTGAAAATAATCAGAGCAATGTTAATTCACACAAATATGACATTTCAGGCCATAACTTTGTGTGTGTTGGTATCTTGGCATCAATTACAGGAATCTCTCTTTCCCTCTCCACTGCCCCCACTCTCCACAAATTTTCAGTTTCTCTCCAAGCTTTTGGTAGATTCTTCTTACATTTTATTCATAGACCTGAAATTTATTTTAGATCTTCTTTAATTTTTACTCCGATGGTCTACTATTACCCTCTAATTTTTAAACTGAAACAGTGACAGCTAATTTGTTCACTTTCACCTAAATGTATTAATAATTCAGTGGTTGGTAAGTGCCTTTTACAGAGGAAATTTTAAGTTAACATCTTCAGAACTTTTATTGATTCACAATGTGGTATCTGTTCCTCAGCAATCTTGCTCTCTGTGTGTGAGGCCACTGGCTGGTTAGTCTATCTTATCTTCTGGGTATGAGTCAGTACTATGTTTAATGACCAAATTCTCTTCAGGGCTGGAAATAACTCTTGTATTCAAAGCAACACTTAGATTCATTGTGTTTTCAATAAATTTAACATAGATTTCTGCAGTTGGGCAAATATGAACATAAATCTGAGCTTAGCCATTTAATAATGATGTAACCTTGGTCAAGTTACTTAATGTTTATATCTTTAAGTCTAGGATTGTTGTTTTTTAGGTTGGGATGACGAGACTACTTCCTTATATTGTGCTAATTTATGAGAAGTAAAGATTTTACATGAAATATCTGGCCCAGGGACTACACTATAGTATGTGCTTATGTATGGGTTTAAGTTTGATTAGATTTCAGAATACTGTGATGAACTGGTACCTATTAGCCTTGGATACTTAAAGTTGGTAGGTATGTTAGCACAGAACAAAAGGAATCACTTTTGTTCGTTCCTACTGGCTGATGTTATGGTAAATTTTTTGTGTCAACTTGGCTGGCATGAGGGATTCCTGGATGACTGCTGCTGCTGCTGCTGCTAAGTCGCTTCAGTCCTGTCCAACTCTGTGCAACCCCGTAGACAGCAGCCCACCAGGCTCCCCCATCCCTGGGATTCTCCAGGCAAGAACACTGGAGTGGGTTGCCATTTCCTTCTCCAATGCATGAGTGAAAAGTAAAAGTGAAGTTGCTCAGTCGTGTCTGACTCTTCACGACCCCATGGACTGCAGCCTACCAGGCTCCTCCATCCATGGGATTTTCCAGGCAAAAGTACTGGAGTGGGGTGCCATCGCCTTCTCAGTCTGGATGACTAGTAAAAGATTATTTCTGGGTGTATCCATGAAGGTGTTACTAGAGGAGATTAGCATTTGTATCTGTACATCAAGTAAAGAAGATCAATGAGGATTGGGATCATCCAGTCTGTTGTGGGTCTAAACAAAATTAAAAGATAGAGGGAGGGAAAATTTGCTCTCTTTGCACCCATCTTCTGGCCCCATGTTGATTACCCTGGTTCTCTGGTATTTGGACTTATATTAAATTACATCCCTGTCTTTCTTAAACTTCTAGCTTACAGACAGCAGACTGTGAAGCTTCTTAGCCTCCAAAATTGTGTGAGCCACTTCTCATAGTATAGTTTTTTTGTGATGGAACCCTGACTAATAGAGCCAGGAATAATAATGATGAATCAAAACTATTTATATTACTATGTCTCTGCTTGAAATCCAAAAACTAATAATATGTATTATTGCTGCTCCTGGAAGCTCTCAACAAAATGTTCAATAAGTATAATTGATATAACTAAAATCTTACAAGGAATAAAAATAAATCCTGGCCTTTCTTTTAGTCTATAAAAAAGAAATATACACAAAATAAAAGGCTATAGCAAGACACTGTACCAGGATATATATTCTGGTACTTCATAAAATTAAACAAACATATGTCCACATACAGTTCAGAGTTTTAGGAAGACTTTGCACAGGAAAAGGAACTTAAAGGTATCTGTGGTAAAAATCCCATGGATGGAGGAGCCTGGTGGGATGCAGTCCATGGGGTCACTAAGAGTCGGACACGACTAAGTGACTTCACTTTCACTTTTCACTTTCATGCATTGGAGAAGGAAATGGCAACCCACTCCAGTGTTCTTGCCTGGAAAATCCCAGGGACAGGGGAGCCTGGTGGGCTGCCATCTA
>NW_011495020.1:1315933-1324159 GCF_000754665.1 Bison bison bison
AAATTAATCATTCTTCATCCCCTTTTGATTAGAGGCCAATGTATACTATATTTGCTCTTTTCTCCCCTTTTCTGTTCTGCTGTTATTGTACTGTTTGCTTCAGGGAACATAGAAATAACATTTTTCTATATGAGCAAACTACGACACAATTTCACTCATCTCACATGCTAGTAAAGTAATGCTCAAAATTCTCCAAGCCAGGCTTCAGCAGTACATGAACCGTGAACTTCCAGATGTTCAAGCTGGTTTTAGAAAAGGCAGTGGAACCAGAAATCAAATTGCCAACATCTGCTGGATCATCAAAAAAGCAAGAGAAGTTCCAGAAAAACATCTATTTCTGCTTTATTGACTATGCCAAAGCCTTGGACTGTGTGGATCACAATAAACTGTGGGAAATTCTGAAAGAGATGGGAATCCCAGACCACCTGATCTGCGTCTTTAGAAACCTATATGTAGGTCAGGAAGCAACAGTTAGAACTGGACATGGAACAACAGACTGGTTCCAAATAGGAAAAGGAGTACGTCAAGGCTGTATATTGTCACCCTGCTTATTTAACTTATATGCAGAATACATCATGAGAAATTCTGGGCTGGATGAAGCACAAGCTGGAATCAAGATTGCTGGGAGAAATATCAATAACCTCAGATATGCAGATGGCACAACTCTTATGGCAGAAAGTGAAGAGGAACTCAAAAGCCTCTTGATGAAAGTGAAAGAGGAGAGTGAAAAAATTGGCTTAAACTCAACATTCAGAAAATGAAGTTCATGGCATCTGATCCCATCACTTCATGGGAAATAGATGGGGAAACAGTGGAAACAGTGTCAGACTTTATTTTTTGGGCTCCAAAATCACTGCAGATGGTGTTTGCAGCCATGAAATTAAAAGACACTTACTCCTTGGAAAGAAAGTTATGACCAACCTAGATAGCATATTGAAAAGCAGAGACAGTACTTTGCCAACAAAAGTTCATCTAGTCAAGGCTATGGTTTTTACAGTGGTCATGTATGGATGTGAAAGTTGGACGGTGAAGAAAGCTGAGTGCCGAAGAATTGATGCTTTTGAACTGTGGTGTTGAAGAAGACTCTTGAGAGTCCCTTGGACTGCAAGGAGATCCAACCAGTCCATTCTAAAGGAGATCAGCCCGAGGTGTTCTTTGGAAGAAATGATGCTAAGGCTGAAATCCAATATTTTGGCCACCTCATGAGAAGAGTTGACTCGTTGGAAAAGACTCTGATGCTGGGAGGGATTGGGGGTAGGAGGAGAAGGGGACGACAGAGGATGAGATGGCTGGATGGCATCACCGACTCAATGGACATGAGTCTTGATGAACTCCGGGAGTTGGTGATGGACAGGGAGGCCTGGCGTGCTGCAATTCATGGGGTTGCAAAGAGTTTGATATGACTGAGCGACTGAACTGAACTGATATGAGCTACAATAGAGGACAAGATATTCTTGCTTTACTGGTGAAACATAAAGAACAAAAATGATCAAAATAAGAAAAGTTAAAATAGCCTTAGCAAATTAATTATAGCCATTGACTTAAACAGAGAATATTTTACATTTACAATGGATTCATCTATTTATCAATATAGCTATAGATTTTAGAGAACCTATGTTATTTTCATATGAAAAAGTTTTATTCTTTCATAAATATATTTATCACATTTCCTGCAATGTGAATGTTTTATTGATTTTTAAATAGGAAAAATTAAGCCTAATGCTTGGCAGTATGTCTTACTGTAATAGATTTTTCTCTGAATATCAAGTGGATGTTGGGTTGTCAGGATATTTGGTGGGCTTAGATACTCCTTAAGGATCTTTCCACCATAATTTCTATAATTTTCCATATTTTTATGTATATTTTTATTGGAACATAAGGAGCTTCTGTTGTGATGTGAATGGACAATGCTGATGTATTGTTTTTAAATTCTAAATGATTGGAATGATTGAGGAAATGTATCAGTTACCTTTCTCAATGTCTTGCTATGCTTATAAGGCCAAATATGAGTGCTACAGAGAATCAACTCACTTTCTTCATAGGTTTTATGCTTTAAGTAAAATATGTGAATAATGTGCTGAATCTCTGTTTTCAGAGAACACCAAGTTAACCCTGCCTTCCCTTCTACTTCTGTTTAAAAAATAAAATTGCTTTATGCCTCAGAGAAAAAGAATGAACATAGGGCATAAAATTCTTTAATTGCCAAACACTGACCATTAATCTTCAATGTACACACAAGGTGTTCTCAATTTCCCCTCATCTCAGTGGAAGATATTTGTTCCTTATTTTCCTAGCCTCTCCTTGATCCCTGAGGCCTTCCTCTCCATGAATAACTTTCACCAGCCTCTCCAAACATAAGAATATTTATTTGTCACTTTGTCCCCTCTTGATATCACAAAAATGTTCCTCTTTTCAGATATACTTATGGAAAAAGGAATTTAGACTTATGGATTATACTTTTTATCCTTCTACAACTTCTCAATGTGAATCTTATCAATGGTCCTATTTCATTAATAAAATTGTTCTTACCAACATCTTCAATAATTCTGTTACTGGAACAAAAGAAAACATAACTACTATCCTTCTTATTCTTTTAGTAATATGTGAAAGAGTTGACCATTTGTTCCTTGAAATTCCTGCTCTGTGTCCTTTTCTTGTTCATGGTCATTGCCTAAATTTAAACCATTGTTTATATCACTGGATTTTTATATGAATGCATTGCAGAATCTACATTTTCTAGTCTTTTGTATACAAATATCAGTCTTTTTTTTAAAAATTGAATTTAATAATTTCACTTCCTTGCTTAACATCCATCAAGGATTTTTCTATGCTCTATAGAGTACAAGACAAATATTACACACACACACACACACACACACACACACACACACAAATACTTTGTGATCTGAACCACATCTGTCATTTCAGCTGTATCTCTCAAGACTCTCATATGTGTCCCCATGCTCAAGTGTTATTCCACTATGTTTGACAGTCGAAGGCATGAGGCTGTATATCAACTTTTCTATTCACTGGAGAGTTTTCATTTTTAAAATATCCTGTCTATGATTTCCATTTGGACCTCATTAAACTCTAAAATTTTTGATGACAGGAAATATAATCCTTTTTTGTATCTAATATCTTTCTTCGTGTGGGTCATATAATAATTTAAAGCTCACACAAACAACACACATATTATATTCAATTAAAGTTAATGTGCATGATGTAAATGTTATGCATAAAAAGGAATTTTAATTTCTGGTTCCTTTTTAAAAATTAAATTGCTGGCAAGATTATTTTGTCTTATTTATGTGAGATCTATAGTAAATCTAATAGCAGTAAATTTATATATTACAGTTATGGGGGTACAATTGCTGTGCGAGATTGTGTATGTCTGCATATGTATGCATATTAGCAAATTTCTCTCTCCCAAAGAGGAGTTTGCACCAATATACATTATACTCCTAACTATAGTTTCTCTTTAAATTCTTGCCTGGAGAATCCCATGGACAGAAGAACATGGCAGGCTACAATTATTATGTGAGACAATCTTAGAACAACTTATCTTATGTCTATTCAAAATTTATACTTCCTTATTATAAGCATACTGCTTTTACTCTTCAGTATTCTCTTGTGTGGTATTTGTTTCTTATTGATTTTTAAAAACTTTCTGTAAGTTGTTTCCCTTGTAGCTCAGTCAATAAAGAATCTGTCTGCATTGCAGGAGACCACAGTTCAATCCCTGGGTCAGGAAGATCCCCTGGAGAAGGAAATGGCAACCCACTCCAGTATTCCTGCCTGGAAAATCTCATGGATAGAGGAGCCTGGTGGGCTGCAGTCCATGGGGTCGCAAAGAGTCAGGCACAACTGAGTGACTAACACTTACTTCTGGGAGTTGTAGATTTCAAAACTTATATCTTGCAAATAATTTTCTCACACAGTGAATTATTTTTCTTCTGATACTGATTATGATATTTTTGCCTTTTGGAAAGTTAATTTGGTATGCTCAATTTTATCAATATTGTCCTTTAAGGTTTTTGTTTTTTTTTTTTTAATTTTACAATATTGTATTAGTTTTGCCAAATATCGAAATGAATCCGCCACAGGTATACCTCTGTTCCCCATCCTGAACCCTCCTCCCTCCTCCCTCCCCATACCCTCCCTCTGGGTCGTCCCAGTGCACCAGCCCCAAGCATCCAGTATCGTGCATCGAACCTGGACTGGAGACTCGTTTCATACATGATATCATACATGTTTCAATGCCATTCTCCCAAATCTCCCCACCCTCTCCCTCTCCCACAGAGTCCATAAGACTGATCTATACATCAGTGTCTCTTTTGCTGTCTCGTACACAGGGTTATTGTTACCATCTTTCTAAATTCCATATATATGTGTTAGTATACTGTATTGGTGTTTTTCTTTCTGGCTTACTTCACTCTGTATAATAGGCTCCAGTTTCATCCACCTCATTAGAACTGATTCAAATGTATTCTTTTTAATGGCTGAGTAATACTCCATTGTGTATATGTACCACAGCTTTCTTATCCATTTATTTGCTGATGGGCATCTAGGTTCCTTTAAGGTTTTTGAGATAGGGTTCTAATTAAGTCTTATCATACAAATGAATAGATAACTAAATGAGTGGATGAATAAATAATCATGGATTGGATAAGAATGGTGTATTAGATTTCTCTGGAGAAAAAGCTACAATAGAAGATAGATCTGTATGTGTATATAGTATAGAGAGAGAGAGAAAGAAAAAATACACAGAGAAATCGATTATAAGAAATTGATGCAAGTTCCAGTCTAAAAGCTGATAGACTTGCCAAGGGGAACCCATGTTTCAGTTCAAGTCCAAAGTCTAAAAAAGGCTCATGAAAGCTTAAACAGTCAGGCAGGAAGAGTTCTGTCTTAACATTTTTGTTCTTTTCATTTCTTAAAGTAAATAGATGAGGTACACTTGTACTCAGGAGATCAATCTGCTTTATTCACTCTATAGATTCAATATGTTAAGCTCATCTAGAAACACCCTTACAGAGACCCAGAATGTTTTTTCAAATATCTTGGCACTTAACAAAATTAAGTATCATAAAATTAAACATCATAAATAATAGTATATATTTCTATAGCACTTTAATTTCACATGGTCTTCTAAGTGTAAATCTCAATTGCACACCACTTACAATATATGATATTACTTAATCTTTCTGGTCACAACTTTTATGTCTGTAATACAAAGATAATATGAGTCATCATTATCTTATAAGTTGTTGCAAAGACTAAATCGATTTGTGTCAAATGCTTAGAGCCATACTTTGTTGACACATAGTAAGTGATCCATAAATGTTAGCAATTAACAGTTTTCCTCACAGAAATATTGTAAATTGCATGCTACAGTAACCTTTAGCAGATTAGGAAAAATTCGAAAGTTAATTGAATAGAATTATACCATGTAATGAAGAAGGAAATGGCAACCCACTCCAATATTCTTGCCTGGTGAATCCCATCGACAGAAGAACATGGCAGGCTACAGTCTATGGGGTTGCAAGAGTTGGACATGACTGAGCAATGAAGCACACACACGCACGCCATGTAAAGAGCTAGGAATTATCTTACCTGTTCTTACAATAAGAAAATGTTGAACAAATTGAAAGTCAATAACTTTTCTTGGACCCACCCAAGGAAAACCACCATTGGGAAAAATGGAGAGACAGCTGAATCCAGAGCTTATAGCCAAAAATTGCTTATTTGGAGCAGAATTTAATAGAACCCTAAGCTAGTGAACTGCCAGATGTTCAAGCTGGTTTTAGAAAAGTCAGAGGAACCAGAGATCAAATTCCCAACATCCGCTGGATCATCGAAAAAGCAAGAAAGTTCCAGAAAACATCTATTTCTGTTTTATTGACTATGCCAAAACCTTTGACTGTGCAGATCACAATAAACTGGAAAATTCTTAAAGAGATGGGAATACCAGACCACTTGACCTGCATCTTGAGAAATCTATATGCAGGTCAGGAGGCAACAGTTAGCTCTGGACATGGAAAAACAGACTGGTTCCAAATAGGAAAATGAGTACATCAAGGCTGTATATTGTCACCATGTTTATTTAACTTATATGTAGACTACATCATGACAAACACAGGGCTGGAAGAAACACAAGCTGGAATCAAGATTGCTGGGAGAAATATCAATAACCTCAGATATGCAGATGACATCACCCTTATGGCAGAAAGTGAAGAGGAGCTAAAAAGCCTCTTGATGAAAGTGAAAGTGGAAAGTGAAAAAGTTGGCTTAAAGCTCAACATTCAGAAAACAAAGTTCATGGCTTCTGGTCCCATCACCTCATGGGAAATAGATGGGGAAACAGAGGAAACAGTGTCAGACTTTATTTTTTGGGGTTCTGAAATCATTGCAGATGGTGATTGCAGGCATGAAATTAAAAGATGCTTACTCCTTGGAAGAAAAGTTATGATCAACATAGACAGTATACTGAAAAGCAGAGACATTACTTTGCCAACAAAAGTCCATCTAGTCAAGGCTATGGTTTTTCCCATGGTCATGTATGGATGTGAGAGTTGGGCTTGTAAAGAAAGCTGAGCACTGAAGAATTGATGTTTTTGAACTGTGGTGTTGGAGAAGACTCTTGAGAGTCCCTTGGAGTGCAAGGAGATCTTACCAGTCCATTCTGAAGGAGATCAGCCCTGGGATTTCTTTGGAGGAATGATGCTAAAGCTGAAACTCCAGTACTTTGGCCACCTCATGCAAAGAGTTAACTCATTGGAAAAGACTCTTATGCTGGGAGGGATTGAGGGCAGGAGGAGAAGGGGATGACAGAGGATGAGATGGCTTGATGGCATCACTGACTCGATGGATGTGAGTCTGAGTGAACTCTGGGAATTGGTGATAGACAGGAAGGCCTGGTGTGCTGTGATTCATGGGGTTGCAAAGAGTCAGACATGCCTGAGTGACTGAACTTAACTGAAGCTGGTAGCAACACTTTAATGGTAATTTTGATGAATTGCTGAAGGCTAAGTATATATAATAATGAAAGAGGGAAACTACTGGAGATTCAATAATTGTGGGCCCTCATGCTTTCAAGAATTTTCATGAACAAACTTGTAAGGAGCACATGTTTGAGACCTAAGACAGATACCCTCCTGCCTTTGGCAGTGCTGATGGTTTGGGAAGGAATAAATATTGTTCAACAATTATGAAGTGTTGTTTATAACAATGACCAACATTTCAAGGGAAAAAGTTTTACCAGAGCTTTGTCCCATGTTCAGGAAAGGCATTTCTTCAATCTAGACAGCTCTATTCTACCTATCTCCCCTAAATTGGAACTGGGGGATAAGGTAAGAGACAATTGTCATGGTAACAGCCTGGTGGCACAGGCCCACTAAACACCTGAATTTAAATCATGAGTGCTTTTAGAACACTTTAGAATTAAACCAGAGATACCAAAGGAATATTTCATGCAAAGATGGGCTTGATAAAGGACAGAAATGGTATGGACTTAAAAGAAGTAGAAGATATTAAGATATGGCAAGAATACAGAGAAGAACTGAACAAAAAAGATCTTCACAACCCAGATAATCATGATGGTGTGATCACTGACCTAGAGCCAGATATCCTGGAATGTGAAGTTAAGTGGGCCTTAGAAAGCATCACTATGAACAAAGCTAGAACAGGTGATGGAATTCCAGTTGAGCTATTCCAAATCCTGAAAGATGATGCTGTGAAAGTGCTGCACTCAATATGCCAGCAAATTGGGAAAACCTAGCAGTGGCTACAGGACTGGAAAAGATCAATTTTCATTCCAATCCCTAAGAAAGGCAATGCCAAAGAATACTCAAACTACCGCACAATTGCACTCATCTCACACGCTAGTAAAGTAATGCTCAAAATTCTCCAAGCCAGGCTTCAGCAATATGTTAACCATGAACTTCCTGATGTTCAAGCTGGTTTTAGAAAAGGTAGAGGAACCAGAGATCAAATTGCCAACATCTGCTGGATCATCGAAAAAGCAAGAGAGTTCCATAAAGGCATCTATTTCTGCCTTATTGACTATGCCAAAGCCTTTGACTGTGTGGATCACAATATACTGTGGAAAATTCTGAAGGAGATGGGAATACCAGACCACCTGATCTGCCTCTTGAGAAATTTATATGCAAGTCAGGAAGCAACAGTTAGAACTGGATATGGAACAACAGACTGGTTCCAAATAGGAAA
>NW_011495020.1:1324259-1353665 GCF_000754665.1 Bison bison bison
CATGGGAAATAGATGGGGAAACAGTGGAAACTGTGTCAGACTTTATTTTTCTGGGTTCCAAAATCACTACAGATGGTGACTGCAACCATGAAATTAAAAGACGCTTACTCCTTGGAAGGAAAGTTATGACCAACCTAGATAGCATATTCAAAAGCAGAGACTACTTTGCCAACAAAGGTCTGTCTAGTCAAGGCTATGGTTTTTCCTGTGGTCATGTATGGATGTGAGAATTGGACTGTGAAGAAGGCTGAGCGCCAAAGAATTGATGTTTTTGAACTGTGGTGTTGGAGAAGACTCTTGAGAGTCCCTTGGACTGCAAGGAGATCCAACCAGTCCATTCTGAAGGAGATTAGCCCTGGGATTTCTTTGAAAGGAATGATGCTAAAGCTGAAACTCCAGTACTTTGGCCACCTCATGGGAAGAGTTGACTCATCGGAAAAGACTCTGATGCTGGGAGGGATTGGGGGCAAGAGGAGAAGGGGACGACAGAGGATGAGATGGCTTGAAGGTATCACTGACTCGATGGATGTGAGTCTTAGTGAACTCCGGGAGTTGGTGATGGACAGGGAGGCCTTGCGTGCTGTGATTCATGGGATTGCAAAGGGTCGGACACAACTGAGTGACTGATCTGATCTGATCTGATGCTTCCCTTTTCACAAATTTTACCAAATTAAGAGGGATCTATTAAAATAATAATGGACTACATACTCCTATAAAGAGTAAGCATAAATTCAATAGAGGGGACAAAACAAAGTCACTTGAGGAACTTAAGAAGCCTCTGGCACCTACTACTGGTCACTCAATCATGCTATCTGTTTGTAACCCCTTGGACTATAGCCTTCCAGGCTCCTCTCTTCATGGGATTCTCCAGGCAAGAATCCTGGTGTGAGTTCCCATCCCCTTCTCTAGGGGATCTTCCCAATGCAGGGATTAAATCTAGGTCTCCTGTATTGCAGGCAAACTCTTTACCATATGAGCCACTAGGGAAGTCCCACAATAAACATTAGGCATGGTTAAATTAACCCTAGCTATATTAGCATGAAGTCTCACAACAAAACTATGTTCCTATTACATCATACTACTACTACTACTAAGTCGCGTCAGTCGTATCCAACTCTGTGCGACCCCATAGATGGAAGCTCACCAGGCTCCCCAGTCCCTGGGATTCTCCAGGCAAGAACACTGGAGTGGGTTGCCATTTCCTTCTCCAATGCATGAAAGTGTAAAGTGAAAGTGAAGTTGCTCAGTCGTGTCTGACTCTTCACAACCCCGTAGACTGCAGCCTACCAGGCTCCTCCGTCCATGGGATTTTCCAGGCAAGAGTACTGGAGCGGGGTGCCATTGCCTTCTCTGCCTATTACATCATGGTCAGCTTTAAAAACCTGATAAGGCAAATTGAAAGGAAAAGAAAAAAAACATAGTTAAAAGAATAAAAAAGAACATCAGAATCCGTTATGACACAGATGTAGGAATTGCCCAAAAGGAAAGATAGTAATTATGATTAATATTTTAAGGGCTTTAATAGAAAAAGTGGACAACATGCAAGAACTGATAAATAATGTAATAAGAGAGATGGAAACTCAAAGAAAAGATCAAAAGTAAGTGTTTGAAGTCTAAAACACTGTAATAAAAATGAAAAATGCCTTTAATGGACTTATTAGTAGATGGAATTTATCCCAGAAAAGAATCAGTGAACTTGAAAATATTTCCATAAAAACTTTCTGAACTGAAATAATAAGAAAAACAAGAAAGGGGGGCACAGAATATTCAAGAATGTAGGAGAGCTGGGTGATGGGGTAGAAAATGGTGTTTCATTCAAGTGGAAATCAAAGGAAAGCTGAAGTAGCAGTACTCGTATCAGACAAATTAAACTTTAAAATAAAGGCTATTACAAGAGAAGGACAAGGACAAGGAAGGACACTACATGATGATCAAGGGATCAATCCAAGAAGAAGATATAACAATTGTAGATATTTATGCATCTGACATTGGAGCCCCTCAATATATAAGGCAAATACTAACAGCCATAAAAGGAAAAATCAGGAGTAACATAATAATAGTGGAGTACTTTAACACCCCACTTTCATCAGCGGACATATTATATAGACAAAATACATTTGAATCAGTTCTAATGAGGTGGATGAAACTGGAACCTGTTATACAGAGTGAAGCAAGCCAGAAAGAAAAACACCAATACAGTATACTAACGCATATATATGGAATTTAGAAAGATGGTAACAATAACCCGGTGTACAAGACAGCAAAAGAGACACTGATGTACTGAACAGTCTTATGGACTCTGTTGGAGAGGGAAAGGGTGGGAAGATTTGGGAGAATGGCATTGAAACATGTACAATATCATGTATGAAATGAGTTGCCAGTCCAGGTTTGATGCACGATACTGGATGCTTGGGGCTAGTGCACTGGGGATGGTATGGGGAGGGAGGAGGGAGGAGGGTTCAGGATGGGGAACACATGTATACCTGTGGCGGATTCATCTTGATATTTGGCAAAACTATTGCAATTTTGTAAAGTTTAAAAATAAAATTAAAAAAAAGAAAATCAATAAGGAAGCATAGGCATTAAATGATACATTAAACCAGATGGATATAATATTAGCAGTCCAAATCCAATATATTAGAAAGATCATACACCATGATCAAGTGGGATTTATACCAGGGATGCAAGGATTTTTCAATATCCACAAATCAATAGGTGTGATACACCACATCAATAAATTGAAGAATAAAAACCATATGGTATTCATCAATGCAGAAAAGCTTTTGACAAAATTCAACACGAGTTTATGGTAAAAACTCTCCAGAAAGTGGCCACAGAAGTAATATATATCAATATTATAAAGGCTATACAGCACACACACACACACACACACTCATACACATACACCTAGTTATATCACATTCAAATTGTGGAATATGAAAGACAAGGAGAAGACCTTCAGCATGACTTCTCATGCAGTTTCTTTCAAGAAAACCAAGAAACCTTCCAAGGTTTGATGGGAAAAGTAGCATCAAATATTAAAATTAGTTGAGTAATGTATAAACAGTATCTCAGATCCAAATAAACTTCTTAATAACAACAACAAGAAGAACAAAAATGTGGGACAAGTGAAAACAGTAAAACATGAGCCTAATGGGAATACCAGAAGTGGAACAAAGAGAGAAATATGTGAGGTAATGAATGATTAACAGATGTAAGACCACAGACCCAAGAAATTCAAAGACCTACAAATAAAATGTGTACACACATCCATACACACACAAAAAGAAATGCGAGGCTCAGAATAATTCACTGATGAATTCTACTGAAACTTTAGGAAAGAAATTGAACTAGTTGTCAGCTCTCTTTTCCCAAAAACAGAAGTGAGAGGTACATTTTTTAATTTCCTGTGAACACTTGAGATCAGCATTACCTTAATACTAAACATAGATAAAGACATTGTAAGAAAGCCTAACTAAAGACCATTATTTCTCATGATAATAGATGCAAAATTTTTCAAGAAAACATTAGGAAATAATTCCAACAATGTACAAAAGTAATTATATACCACCAATGGCATTGAAACATATATAATATCATATATGAAATGAGTCACCAGTCCAGGTTCAATGCGCGATACTGGATGTTTGGTGCTGGTGCACTGGGATGACCCAGAGGGATGGTACGGGGAGGGAGGAGGGTTCAGGATGGGGAACACATGTATACCTGTGGCAGATTCATGTTGATATATGGCAAAACCAGTACAATATTGTAAAGTTAAAGAAAAAAATAAAGGAATTAAAAAAATAATTGTATACCACCAGAAAATGTGATTCATTCCAGGTATGAAAGTCTAGTTAAACATTTGAAAATCAATCCATGTAATATACCACGTTAACCAACTGAAGAAGAAAAATCATGAACACAACAATTGAGTTAGAAAAAAATCAACAAATTCCAATGCCTGATATTCATAAAAACCTCAGAAAACCATAAATGGTGGTAACTTCCTCAACTTGATAAAGAACATCTGTAAATATTTATAATTAACATCCGTCTTAATCATGAGAAACAAAATGCTTATCCTTTAAGATTGAGGACAAGTCAAGGATATCCTTTCTTACTACTCCTATCAACATTGTACTGGAAGGCCCAATTAGTGTAGTTAGACTAGAAAAGAAAATGAAAGACATACAAATTAGGAAGAAAAAACATATATATAGCTCTTTTTATTTAGAGATAGCATTACAGTCTATGTAAAATATCCCAAACACTTATCAAGAAACAAACAAACAAAATTCTTAGAACTAATAAATGAGTATGAAAAGTTCATGGAATACAAAGTTAATATATAAAATTCCATGATTTTATATTTATTAACTTATTTCTTACATACTGGCAAAGAAAAATTGGAATTAGAATTTTTTTCAATTACCACTTATGGTAGTCCCCAAAGGAAAATATTAGGAGTTAATCTAGCAAAATATGTACAGAATATATATAAGAAAAACTATAAAACTCTGATGAAAGAAGTCAGTGAAGATCTAAAGACATAAGAAGATATTCCACGTTTATGAACTAAAGGACTCTAATATTTTTAAAATGTGAATTATTGCAAACTACATATAGATTCAACACAATAACTACAAAAATCTCAGCAAGCTATTTCATGGATATGGAAAACTGATTATAACATTTATATGGAAAAGCAAAAGACCCAGAATAGCCAACAAAATACTGAATAAAAAAAAAAATTGAGGCATTACACTTCCTCAACTTCAAGAATTACTGAGCTTCCTTGGTGGCTTAGATGGTAGAGTCTGCTTGCAGTACAGGAGACCCAGATTCAAATCCTAGGTCAACAAGATCCCCTGGAGAAGGGAATGGCAACTCCAGTATTCTTGCCTGGAGAACTCCATGGACAGAGGAACCTGGCAGGCTACAGCCCAAGGGGTTGCAAAGCAGCTGAGCAACTAACACACACACACACACACACACACACACACACACCATTAAAAAAAAAAAAAAAAAGTATGGGTTTGGTGAATACACACAGATTAATAAAACAGAATAGAGAGCCCATAAGGACCTACACAAATATAGTCAACTGGACTTTGACAAAAGAAAAAAATAATCTAAAGGTGAAAGTATAACTTTTCAACAAATGCTAGAACAGTTGAAAATTCATGTGCAAAAAAATGGATATAGACTTAAATGTGAAAAAAAAACAGAATTAAAACTTTATGGGAGAAAAATCTATGTGACTTTGGGTTTTACAATGAGTTTTTAGACATAACACCAAAAGCATGATCCACAGACAGAAAAAAAAAAAATCATGAGTTGAGGTAAAATTAAAAACAACTCCTATGTGAAAAATACTATTAAGGGAACACAAGCAAGCCTCGCACTGGGAGAAGATATCTCCAAAAACTTATATGTTAAAGAAATTTTATCCAAAATACACAAGAAAGCTTTACATTGCAACAATAGGAAAACAATCCAATTAAAAATGATCAAGAGATATCAATAAATACCTCATCCAATGAAGGAGAAAATGGCAACCCACTCCAGTGTTCTTGCCTGGAGAATCCCACGGTCAGAGGAGCCTGGCAGGCTACAGTCCCTAGGGTTGCAGAGTCCGACACAACTGAAGCAACTTAGCAGGCACCTCATCTAAGAAGATATGTAGATGACAAAAAAACATGAAGATATTTTTGTCTGTGAATGTTCACCAAAGAGACACTTCAGCATAGGAGAATTTTAATAATCAAGAGACTATGATAACCTGTTCTATGAATACCAGCCAACCTCTTACCCTAGCTACCCCTGTGATTGCCTAGTGGACTCTCAAACAAAAGTGACAATAGTGTCAAGGATGGGCTCTGCAACACAGATTTCCACTCACTAAGGCTGACCTGGTATGACTACTGCTGAGTGCCTAATCTTCCAGCAGAGACCAATATTCACCCTAGTGTGGCACCATTCCCTGAAGCGATCAGTCAGTTACCTGTTGGCAAGTTGCTTACACTGCACAGTTTCCATCGTGGAAAGGGTATCATTTTGTTCTTACTGACTAAAGACCTACTCTGAATATGGATCTGCCTTACCAGCACAAAACTACTTTACCCAAAACTACCATTTGTATTCTTAAAGAATGCCTGATCCACCATCATGGTATGCCACATGGCATTGCTTCTGATCAATGAACTCGCTTTACCACAAAAGAAGTGCAACAATGGGCCCAGGCTCATGGAAGTTACTGGTCTTACCATATGGCTTAACTTTTGAAGCAGTTGGTTTTTGTAGAAGAGTGAAATGGCCTTTTAAAGATTTAATTACAGGGCTTGTTAGGTAGCAATACATTTCAGGGCTGGACAAGGTTCTTTAGTTTAGAATCAAAATCCAATATACAGTTCTGTTTCTCCTATAGACAGGACTCACGTGTCCAGGAGCCAAAGGGTAGAAGTGAAAGTGACACTACTTGCTATTATTCCTTGTAAGCCACAAGCAACATTTTTGCTTCCTGTTGCCATGATCTGATTCTCTGCTGACCTAGAGGGTCTTTGTTCCCAAGGGAGAAATAGTTCTATTAGGAGACACAGCAATAATTCTATTGAACTGAAAGTAAAGATTGACACCTGGCCACTGTGGACACCTCAAAATAATCAACAGGCAGTGAAGGGAGGAATTATGCAGGTTAGAATGTTTGATCCTGATAACCACAAGGAAACTGAAGTACTGTTCCACAGTGGAGATAAGGAAGAGAATGTCTGGAATACAGGTGAGCCCTTAGGACATTTCTTAGCATCACCATACCCATGGAAACCTACAGCATCTCAATACAGGCAGCACTACTAATTGCAAAGGCTCTTCAGGAATGAACGTTTGGATTACCCAACCAGGAAAAGAACCACAACAAACAGCTGTTTGCTGAAGGCAAAAGGAATACAAAATGGTTAGTGAAAGACAGTAGTTATAAATATTTGCTACATGACCAATTACAGAGACAAGGACTATACTTGTCATGTATATTTTCTCCCTATTTTGTTCTTATTAATATATCTTTATGTGTGTACATAAAATATCTATATACATTTATATATATATACATGTATTATTTATATATATAATTGCTTTCTTTTCTCTTGTTATCCTGTTGCATAATATAAGATGATTGATTTTAATAGCATTTATGTTTTACATGTTTATGTTCTCAGTGGAGTACAGAGGAAACTTATGTCCAGTCCATGGGGCTGCAGAGTCAAACACAATTCAGTGACTGAACAACAGCAACAACCACTTATGTTTTATTCATTTTACATCATAGTATTTAAATTACATTATATCAAGGTAAATTTCTTTCCTATTCCACAGAAAGAATTAGTTTTCAGATGTAGACAGGAGAGAGGGAAGTACTGATACTAAAGCTGAAGCTCCTATATGGGAAATAGTGAAGCACAGGGAAGCCTGGCATGCTGTGGTCCATGGGGTTGCAAAGAGTCAGAGACAACTTAGGGAATGAATAACAACAAATAGGAGAGATGTATGATATTAGGCAGAATTATGACCTTCAGTTCAGTTCAGTCACTCAGTCGTGTCTGATCCTTTGTGACCCCATGAACAGCAGCACAACAAGCCTCCCTGTCCACCAGCAACTCCCAGAGTTCATCCAAACCCATGTGCATTGAGTCGGTGATGCCATCTAACCGTCTCATCCTCTGTTGTCCCCTTCTTCTCCTGCCCTCAATCTTTCCCAGCATCAGGGGCTTTTCAAATTAGTCAGCTGTTCACATGAGGTGGCCAAAGGATTGGAGTTTCAGCTTCAGCATCAGTGCTTCCAATAAATATTCAAGACTGATTTCATTTAGGATGGACTGGTTGGAACTCCTTGCAATCCAAGGGACTCTCATGAGTCTTCTCCAACACCACAGTTTAAAAGCATCAATCTTTTGGCACTCAGATTTCTTTATAGTCCATCTCTCATATCCATACATGACCACTGGAAAAACCACAGCCTTAAATAGATGATCTTTGTTGACAAAGTTATGTCTCTGCTTTTATATATGCTGTCTAGGTTGCTCATAACGTTCCTTCCAAGGAGTAAGCATCTTTTAATTTCATGGCTGCAATCACCATCTACAGTGATTTTGGAGCCCAGAAAAATAGTCAGCCACTGTTTCCCCACCTATTTGCCATGAAGTGATGGGACTGGATGCCATGATCTTAGTTTTCAGAATGTTGAGCGTTAAGCCAACTTTTTCACTCTCCTCTTTCACCTTCATCAAGAGGCTCTTTAGTTCTTCTTCACTTTCTGCTATAAGGGTGGTGTCATCTGCATATCTGAGGTTATTGATATTTCTCTTGACAATCTTGATTCCAGCCTGTGCTTCCTCCAGCCCAGTGTTTCCCATGATGTACTCTGCATATAAGTTAAATAAGCAGGGTGACAATATTCAGCCTTGACATACTCCTTTTCCTATTTGGAACCAGTCTGTTGTTCCATGTCCAGTTCTAACTGTTGCTTCCTGACCTGCATATAGGTTTTTCAAAAGGCAGGTCAGATGGTCTGGTATTCCCATCTCTTTCAGAATTTTCCACAGTATACTGTGATCCACACAAAGGCTTTGGCATAGCCAATAAAGCAGAAATAGATGGTTTTTTTTTTTTTTTTTTTGAAATCTCTTGCTTTTTCGATGATCCAGTAGATGTTGGCAATTTGATCTCTGGTTCCTCTGTCTTTTCTAAAACCAGCTTGAACATCTGGAAATCCACATTCATGTATTACTGAAGCCTGGCTTAGAGAATTTTAAGCATTACTTTACTAGCATGTGAGATAAGTGCAATTGTGTGATAACTTGAACATTCTTTGGCACTGCCTTTCTTTGGGATTGGGATGAAAATTGACCTTTTCCAGTCCTGTGGCCACTGCTGAGTTTTCTAAATTTGCTGGCATATTGAGTGCAGCACTTTCACAGCATCATCTTTCAGGATTTGAAATAGCTCAACTGGAATTCCATCACCTCCACTAGCTTTGTTCGTAGTGATGCTTCCTAAGGCGCACTTGACTTCACATTCCAGAATATCTGCCTCTAGATGAGTGATCACACCATCATTATTATCCGGGCCATGAAGATTTTTTTGTGTGTAATTTGTCTGTATTCTTGCCAACTCTTCCTTGTTTTGTCTTTTTTTGGAATTAAGTATGGTGTAGATAGATGTGGATGAGTGTGAAGTTGACAAGGAGTAGATTTCTAATGATTACCTTGTACATTAACTTTACTGGGACAGGAGGTGACCGTGATTTCTGGGTGTATCTGGGAAGATATTTCTGGCAGAAAATAGCAGTTTATTTAGTGGACTGTACAAAGCAGATTGCTCTCACCAATTTTGGTAAGCAACATCCAGTTCTTTGAGGGCATGTGTAAAACATAAATGTAGAGGAAGGGAGAATTTTCTGTGTCTGCCTGAACACGTTCATTTGTTCTGTACTGAGATTTACACCGTCAGTTCTGTGATTCTTAGAATTATCTAGCTTTCCTGGGTCTCCAGCTTTCAGAGGGCCGATTATGGGAATTCTCATCTCCATAATCCTGTGTCCCACTTTCTTATAATAAATAGTGTCTATTATTTGTCACTGTTATTCACTCAGTCACGTCCAAATCTTTGAGACGTCAGTGACTGCAACACGCCAGGCTTCCCTGTCCTTCACTATCTCCCAGAACTTGCTCAAACTCAGGTCCCTTGAGTCAGTTACGACATCCAACCATCTCATCCTTTTTCATCCCGTTTTCCTCCTGCTTTGATCTATCCAAACTTTAGAGTCTTCTCAAATTAGTTGGTTCTCTGCATCAGGTGGCCAAAGGATTGGAGATTCAACTTTAACATCAGACCTTCTAGTGAATATTCAGGATTGATTTCCTTTAGGATTGCTTGTTTTGATCTCCTTGCAGTCCAAGAGACTGTCAAGAAACTTCTTGAATATTGCAGCTAAAAAGCATCAATTCTTTAGCGCTCAGCCCTTTTTATAGTCCAACTCTCACATCCATACATGACTTCTGAAAAAAACATAGCTCTGACTATACAGACCTTTGTTGGCAAAGTAATGGCTCTCCTTTTTAATACTAGAAGTCTCCTACTAGTTCTGTTCATCTGGAGAACCCTAATACAATAGTCCTTTTCTTAACAGTTGTGAAATGTTATGGCATAAAAAGACATTATACTATATGTACTCTAATATTAGTCAAATAATAATCTCTAATAATAATGTACTCTGACAAATAATCCCCCAGAAAGGTACATGAATGTATAAAAATGTGTGGATATGAACACACATACATACAGATATACATGTATTTGTGATTTATGGTTTATATATATATATGCAAAAATATGTGTGTGAAAAATTGAATTGAAGAATCTAGAAATAGCTTAATATAATCACATAATAATTGTGTTTTTATATAACATTACTTTTCACTATTCTTTCAAATTTTTGTAAGTTTGAAATTATTTCAAAACATTTTAAAATATAAATAATATTCAACTTTGCTATTGAAGCTTTTTGATTTACAATGTTAGTTGCAGGTATACAATATCCTTGTACCTTATTTATTTTATTCTTAGTACTTTGTATCTCTTAATTCCTTTCCCATATCCTTCTCTCTCTCCCTTTCTTCTCTCCCCACTGGAAATAGCTAAGTGTTCTCTGTAGCATTATAGCAAACACCCTCTTCCAACAATACATATGACTCTACATATGGACATCACCAGATGGTCAATACCAAAATCAGATTGATTATATTCTTTGCAGCCAAAGATGGGGAATTTCATTACAGCCAGCAAAAACAGGACCAGGAGCTGACTGTGGCACAGACCATGAAATCCTTATTGCCAAATTCAGACTTAAATTGGAGAAAGTAGGGGAAACCACTAGACCATTCGGGTATGACTTAAATCAAATCCCTTACGATTATACAATGGAAGTGACATATTCAAGGGATTAGATCTGATAGACAGAGTGCCTGAAGAACTATGGACAGAGGGTCTTGACATTGTATAGGAGGTAGGGATCAAGACCATGCCCAAGAAAAAGAAATACAAAAAGGCAAAATGGGTATCTGAGGAGGCCTTACAAAAGTTGTGAATAGAAGAGAAGCAAAAGGCAAGGGAGAAAAGGAAAGATGTACCCATTTGAATGCAGAGTTCCAAAGAATAGCAAGGAGAGATAAAGCCTTCCTCAGTGATCAATGAAAAGAAATAGAAAAATAATAGAATGGGAAAGTCTAGATCTTTTCAAGAAAATTAGAAATACCAAGGAAATAATTCATTCAAAGATGGGCTCAATAAAGGACAGAAAAGATATGGACCTAAAAGAAGCAGAAGATGTTAAGAAGAAGTGGCAAAAATACACAGAATAACTAGAAAAAAAAGATATTCAAGACACAGATCATCACGATGGTGTGATCACCAACCTAGGAAGTATTGCTACGAACAAAGCTAGTGGAGCTGATGGAATTCCAGTTGAGCTATTTCAAATGCTAAAATATGATGCTATGAAACTGCTACACTCAATATGCCAGCAAATTTGGAAAACTTAGCAGTGGCCACAGGACCAGAAAAGGTCAGTTTTCATTCCAGTCCTAAAGAAAGACAATGACAAAGAAGGTTTAAACTGCCACACAGCTGCACTCATCTTCAGTTCAGTTCCATTCAGTCACTCAGTCACGTCCGATTATTTGTGACCCCATGAATCGCAGTACCCCAGGCCTCCCTGTCCATCACCAACGTCCGGAGTTCACTCAGACTCACATCCATCGAGTCAGTGATGCCATCCAGACATCTCATCCTCTGTCATCCCCTACTCCTCCTGCCCCCAATCCCTCCCAGCATCACAGTCTTTTCCAATGAGTCAACTCTTCGCATGAGTTGGCCAAAGTACTGGAGTTTCAGCTTTAGCATCACTCTTTCCAAAGAAATCCCAGGGCTGATCTCCTTCAGAATGGACTGGTTGGATCTCCACGCTAGTAAAGTAAGGCTCAAAATTCTCCAAGCAAGGCTTCCATAGTTCATGAACCATGAACTTTCAGATGTTCAAGCTGGATTTAGAAAAGGCAGAGGAACCAGAGATCAAATTGCCAATACCCACTGGATCATCAAAAAAGGAAGAGAGTTCCAGCAAAACATCTACTTCTGTTTTATTGACTATGCCAAAGCCTTTGACTGTGTAGACCACAACAAACTAGAAAATTCTTCAAGAGATGGGAATATCAGATCATCTGACCTGTCTCTTGAGAAATGTCTATGCAGGTCAGGAAGCAACAGTTAGAACTAGACATGGAACAACAGACTGGTTCCAAATAGGAAAAGGAGTACATCAAGGCTGTGTATTGTCACCCTGCTTATTTAACTTAAATGCAGAGTACATCATGACAAATGTTGGGCTGGATGAAGCATACACTGGAATCAAGACTGCTGGGAGAAGCATCAATAACCTCAGATATGCAGATGACACCACCCTTATGGCAGTAATTGAAGAAGAACTATAAAGCCTCATGATGAAAGTGAAAGAAGAGAATGAAAAAGTTTGCTTAAAGCACAACATTCAGGAAACGAAGATCATGGCATGTGGTCCCATCACTTCATGGCAAATAGATGGGGATATGGTGGAAACAGTGAAACACTTTTTGAGGGGGGCTCCAAAATCACTGCAGATGGTGACTTCAGCCATGAAATTAAAAGACACTTGCTCCTTGTAACAAAAGTTATGACAACTTAGCATATTAAAAAGCAGAGACATTACTTTGCCAACAAAACTCTGTCTAGTCAAAGCTATGGTTTTTCCAGTAGTCATGTATAGCTGTGAGAGTTGGACAATAAATAAAGCTGAGAGCCAAAGAATTGATGCTTTTGAACTGTGGTATTGGAGAAGACTCATGAGAGTCTCTTGGACTGCAAGAGATCCAACCAGTCCATCCTAAAGGAAATCAGTCCTGACTATACATTGGAAGGACTGATGTTGAAGCTGAAGCTCCAGTCCTTTGGCCACCTGATATGAAGAGCTGACTCATTGGAAAAGACCCTGAGGCTGGGAAATATTGAACACGGGAGGAGAAGAGGATGACAGAGGATGAGATGACTGGATGGCATGACCAACTCAATGGACATCAGTTTGAGTAAACTCTGGAGTTAGCCATGGAGAGGTAGACCTAACATGCTGCAGTCCATAGGGTCACCAACAGGTGGGCATAACTGAGTGACTGAACTGAACTGTACTGTGAATATGGGGATTCACATACCTTTTCAAATTTGAATATATAACCAGAAATGGAATTGCTAGATCATATGGTAGTTGTATTTTTAATTTTTTGAGGGCTTGCTGTACTGTTTTCCGTTTTGGCTACAGTAGTTTACATTCCCACCACAGTGTTCCCTTTTCTCCATACCCTCACCAACATTTATTATTCATTGAATTTTTGAGAATGCAATTCTGTAAGGTGTGAGATGATAACTGCTGATTTTGATTTATATTTCTCTATTTATTAGTGATGATGAAAATATTTTCTTATGCCTGTTGGCCATCTTTATATCTTCTTTGGAAAAATGTCTAATCAGGTCTTCTGTGCATTTTTAAATGGGGGTGATTCTTTTTGATATTGCATTGTATGAGCTTTTTATTTTTTAAACTTATTTATGTATTTTTGGCTGTGCTGGGTCTTTGTTGTATGGGGGTAGCTGTGAGAGTGGGGCTGCTCTCTAGTTTTAGTGAGTGGGTTTTCATTGCAGCGGCCTCTCTTGATGTGGAGCATTGGCTTAGGGCACATGGTCTTCAATAGTTACAGCACATAGACTCATTAGCTGTGACTCGTGTGGTCTAGAGCAGAGGCTCAATAGTTGAAGTGCACAGGTTTAGTTGCTCCACAGCATGTGAGATCTCCCCCAATCAGGGATAAAATCAGTGTCTTCTGTGTTGGTAGGTGAATTCTTCACCATTGAACCACCAGGGAAGACCTATATGAGCTCTATTTATATTTTTGATATTAACCCCATATCAGGCATATACCTTGTAAATATCTTCCATTCAGGAGATTATCTTTTTGTCTTGTTGATGATTTCCTTCACTGTGCAAAGGCTTTTAAGTTTAATTGTTACTTGAGATTATTTTATACCTGGTAAATTAACAACAAAGAATCAATTTTAATTTGCTTGTTTGGTTCTAATGTTGTTTTTTTTGTTGTTTTGTTTTGTTTTGTTTTTACAGCACAGTATCTATGGTGAATTGTTTAATATAGGAAAGGTAGTCTAGGAAATAAGAGTAAAGTGTTTTAACCATAGTGATTTAATACCAATCTCAAATTATCAAAATAATTTTCGGTTGAAGTGATAAGGAAGCTCCATTAGACAGAATAGGACAAAGTTTAATTCTCCTGTTGAGGTGCATTGAGATCTACAAACAGGCAATCGTTTAAGTAAGAAGAAATGTGTTTGGTTAAACAATAAAGCCCATTCAGTTCAGTTCAGTTCAGTCACTCAGTTATGTCTGATTTTGCTATCCCATGAACTGCAGCACACCAGGCCTCCCTGTCCATGGCCAACTCCCTGAGTTTACTCAAACTCATGTCCATTGAGTCGGTGATGCCATCCAACCATCTCATCCTCTGTCGTCCCCTTTTCCTCCTGCATTCAATCTTTCCCAGCATCAGGGACTTTCAAATGAGTCAGCTCTTCACATCAGGTGGCCAAAGGATTGGAGTTTCAGATTCAGCATCAGTCCTTCCAGTGACTATTCAGGACTGATTTCCTCTACAATGGATTGTTTGTGATCTCCTTGCAGTCCAAGGGACTCTCGACAGTTTTCTCCAACACAGTTCAAAAACATCAACCAGTAAATACTGCTAAATCTTTCTTGTTACATGGTTAACAGTTTAAAATGGATCATTTACTACCTTAAGAATACTTGTATCATATAGAAGTGGTCATGGAAGTGAGTAGTGATCTGCCAAAATAGTTTTAAAGTTATATTTTAAAAATGTTTTTTCAGAAGTGATTCTATTTCTAGACACCACCTTTTTATTTAATGTTCAACGTACTGGATTAACAAGATGCCTATTGTCATAAAGTGGATGGCTCTTGATCTGTGAGCCATCATGTTGTTCACTCATGTTGTTCACTCATCCTTTTCCCGTGCAGTCTAGGGCAAAGAGCAACAGATGGGACATTAAGGGACCTGAATTCTATTGCCAACACAGCTGTTTCTACCCGTGAGGCCGATAACCAATGACTTTCATCTTTGAGATATTGTACTCATTTTTAAAATAAGATGTTAAAACTAGAAACAATCTCTAGTATCTGTTCTATTGTATCCCTCTTGTTTAAAAAATTCATGTTCTTACAATTATGCAAACAAAATGGAGATCAGATTCTCAGAGCATGCCCGATTAGGGATGGAGAAGCCCTATACAGTCAGCAACAACAAGACTGGGAGCTGACTGTGGTTCGGATCATGAACACCTTATGGCCAAATTCAGACTAAAATTGAAGAAAGTAGGGAAAACCACTAGACCATTCAGGTATGACCTGAATCAAATCCCTTATGATTATATAGTGGAAGTGAGAAATAGATTTAAGGGCCTAGATCTGATAGACAGAGTGCTTGATGAACTATGGACAGAGATTCGTGACATTGTACAGGACACAGGAATCAAGACCATCCCCATGGAAAAGAAATGCAAAAAAGCAAAATGACTGTCTGAGGAGGTCTTACAAGTAGTTGTGAAAAGAAGAGAAGTGAAAAGCAAAGGAGAAAAGGAAAGATATAAGCATCTGAATGCAGAGTTCCCAAGAATAGCAAGGAGATAAGAAAGCCTTCCTCAGCAGTCACTGCAAAGAAATAGAGGAAAACAACAGAATGAGTAAGACTAGAGATCTCTTCAAGAAAATTAGGGATACCAAGGGAACATTTCATGCAAACATTTCCTCAATAAAGGACAGAAATGGTATGGACCTAACAGAAGCAGAAGATATTAAGGCGAGGTGGCAAGAATAACAGAAAAACTGTACAAAAAAGATCTTCATGACCCAGATAATCATGATGGTGTGATCACTCACCTAGAGCCAGACATCCTGGAATGTGAAGTCAAGAGGGCCTTAGAAAGCATCACTACAAACAAAGCTAGTGAAGGTGATGGAATTCCAATTGAGCTATTTCAAATCCTGAAAGATGATGCTGTGAAAGTGCTGCACTCAATATGCCAGCAAATTTGGAAAAGTCAGCAGTGGCCTCAGGACTGGAAAAGGTCAGTTTTCATTCCAATCCCAAAGAAAGGCAATGCCAAAGAATGTTCAAACTACTGCACATTTGCACATATCTCACATGCTAGTAAAGTAATGCTCAAAATTCTCCAAGCCAGGCTTCAGCAATACGTGAACCATGAACTTCCAGATGTTCAAGCTGGTTTTAGAAAAGGCAGAGGAACCAGAGATCAAATTGCCAACATCCACTGGATGATGGAAAAAGCAAGAGAGTTCCAGGAAAACATCTATTTCTGCTTTACTGACTATGCCAAAGCCTTTGACTGTGTGGATCACAATAAACTGTGGAAAATTCTGAAAGAGATGGGAATACCAGACCACTTGACCTGCCTCTTTAGAAATTTGTATGCAGGTCAGGAGGCAACAGTTAGAAATAGACATGGAACAACAGACTGGTTCCAAATAGGAAAAGGAGTATGTCAAGGCTGTATATTGTCACCCTGCTTATTTAACTTATATGCAGAATACATCATGAAAAACGCTGGGCTGGAAGAAGCACAACCTAGAATCAAGATTGCTGGGAGAAATATCAATAACCTCAGATATGCAGATGACACCACCCTTATGGCAGAAAGTGAAGAGGAACTAAAAAGCCTCTTGATGAAAGTGAAAGAGGAGAGTGAAAAAGTTGGCTTAAAGCTCAACATTCAGAAAACGAAGATCATGGCTTCTGGTCCCATCACTTCATGGGAAATAGATGGGGAAACAGTAGAAACAGTGTCAGACTTTGTTTTTTTTGGGATCCAAAATCACTGCAGGTGGTGATTTCAGCCATGAAATTAAAAACGCTTACTTCTTGGAAGGAGGGTTATGACCAACCTAGACAGCATATTGAAAAGCAGAGACGTTACTTTGTCAACAAAGGTCCGTCTAGTGAAGGCTATGGTTTTTCCAGTGGTCATATATGGATGTGAGAGTTTGACTGTGAAGAAAGCTGAGCACCAAAGAATTGATGCTTTTGAACTGTGGTGTTGGAGAAGACTATTGGGAGTCCCTTGGATTGCAAGGAGATCCAAGCAGTCCATTGTAAGGGAAACCAGTCCTGGGTGTTCATTGGAACGACTGATGTTGAAGCTGGAACTCTGATACTTTGGCCACCACATGTGAAGAGTTGACTCATTGGAAAAGACCCTGATGCTGGGAGGGATTGGGGGCAGGAGGAGAAGGGTCGACAGAGGATGAGATGGCTGGATGTCATCACCGACTCGATGGACATGAATTTGGGTAATATCCGGGAGTTGTTGATGGACAGGGAGGCCTGGCATGTTGCTGTTCATGCAGTTGCAAAGAGTTGGACATGACTGAGTGACTGAAATGAACTGAACTGAACTGAAAATGATATCTACTTAATCCGGTCCTCTAAGGGACATGATGTTGTTGGTATCTTAGTATGCTTTCTGTTATGAACTAAGTGTTTGTCTAGTTCATATGTTGGGATATTAACTACCCCATCATATGATTGTATTTGGAGGTGAGGCATTTGAGAGGTAACTAGGTGATGAGGATTAAGCCCTTGTGAGTAGGAATAGTGCCCTTATAAAAGAAGACACTACAGCCTGGCTCCTCTCCTTCTTTCTTCACCATATGAGAAAACCTGGGAAAGGTTTCTCCTTATTACCTGACCATCTTGATACTCTGATCTTTTACAGTCTCAGAATGTGAGAAAAAATGTTTATTGTTTAAGCCACTCAGTCTATAGTAATTTGCTAAAGCAACAAGAACTAAGACACTTTCCTTGTATATCATGAGATTGTTTTCATTGATATAATTTAACTGATTTTCAACAGTGTTCATATGAATGAGACAAACTTCATTCTGTTCACTTACCTTTTGGAAAGCTAAAGAAAAAGGAAGACATTTACACATTCTCATAGTCTGTGCTGCCAACTTAGTCCCGACTTTCCACTAAATCATGATGCCATGAAACCACATGTAGTGTGTTTGTGTGTACATGTGCATGCCTCCTCACACATATGCATATACATGTATGCAAATTTGTGAGAAATTGGGTATGCATAAAAAGGAAGATGGATATATATTTTAGGGTTTACATTATTGAACTATCTATATATATCCATATATATAATAAGAGCATTACAAATGCCATCAAGGAAAAAAATTGGTTGGTATGAATTTATTTAAGGTCTAATTTATTTTGAATGACAAGGGAAAATTTCTGTGAGGAGGTGATTTATAGTATGAAACAAAATAGTAAAGAAATTAGGTATACAAAAGTCTAGATGGTTGAGTAGGAAAAGGGGGACATTATGTCCTGTGAAAAAAGAACATTATGTTCTGTGAAGAGGGAATGTTCTATGATATTTAGGACTTAATATTAGGATGAATAAAGTGAATAAAATAGATATGATATAAGATAAGGCTGAAGAGATAGAAATAGACCATATGATATACCTCCAGGACTTCCCTTGTGGCTTAGCTGGTAAAGAATCTACCTGCAATGCGGGAGAGCTGAGTTAGATCCTGGGTTGGGAAGAACCCCTGGAGAAGAGAAAGACTACCCCCTCTAGAATTCTGCCCTGGAGAATATGGACTGTTTAGCCTATGGGGTTGCAAAGAGTTGGACACGATGAGGGACTTTCACTTTCACTTTGAGGGTAATAGCAGATTATATTTTAGCCTAAATGTGATAGAAAACCATTCAAGATTTTTTGTATTGATATTGAATAATATCTTCTTGGGCTTTTCCGGTGGCTCAGTGGTAAAGAATCTGCCTGAAATGCAGAAGATGAGGTTCAGTCCCTGAGTTAGATCTTCTGGAGGAGGTCATGGCAACCCACTCCAGTATTCTTGCCTGGATAATCCTATGGCCAGAGGAGCCTGGCCATCTACAGTTCATAGGGTCACACAGAGTTGGACACAACTGAAATAACTTGACACTGCAGAGCAATATCTTCTCATTCAACATTTTTTTTTGAAATTATGTTTTTAAATTTAATTTTGTTGAAATATAGTTGATTTACAATGTCTTCTTAGTTTCAGCTGTACAGCATGGTATTTTTTTCAGATTCTTTTCCCTTATAAACTATTACAAAATATTGAGTTCCCTGTGCTACACAAGAAGTAAGTAAGTAAGTAAGTGTTAGTCGCCCAGTCATGCCCAACTCTTTGTGACCCCATGGACTGCAGCCCACCAGGCTCTTCTGTCCATGAGAATTCCCAGGCAAGAATACTGGAGTGGGTTGCCATTTCTTTCTCCAGAGCATCTTCCCAACCCAGGGATCGAACCCAGGTTTCCTGCACTGCAGGCAGATTCTTAACCGACTGAGCTACACTCAAGAAGTCCTTTAGTTTACCTATTTTATACAGAGTAGTGTGTATATATTATTTTGTTTTGTTTTGTTTTTTAAATTTTATTTTATTTTTAAACTTTACAATATTGTATTAGTTTTGCCAAATATCAAAATGAATCCACCACAGGTATACATGTGTTCCCCATCCTGAACCCTCCTCCCACCTCCCTCCCCATACCATCCCTCTGGGTCGTCCCAGTGCACCAGCCCCAAGCATCCAGTATCGTGCATCGTGTGTATATATTAATCCCAACTTCTAATTTACCTCTTCCCTTTCCCTGGTGGCTCAGAGGGTAGAGCACCTGCCTGCAATGCAGGAGACCTGGGTTCCATCCCTGGGTCAGGAAGAACCCCTGGAGAAGGAAATGACAACCCACTCTAGTACTCTTGCCTGGAAATTCCCATGGACAGAGAAGCCTGATAGACTACAGTCCATGGGATCGCTAACAGTCAGACACAACTGAGCAACTTCAATTCACTTTCATAGCCATAGGTTTAGTTTTTAGGTCTGTGGGTATATTTCTGTTTTATAAGTAAATCCATTGTATCTTTTTTTTAGATTCCACATATAAGTGACATCATATCATATCTGTCTTTTTCTTTGGGGCTTATTTCATTTAGTATGATCATCTTTAGGTCTATCTCTGTTGCTACAAATGGCATTATTTCATTCTTTTTTTATGACTGGAAAATATTCCATTGTATATATGTATCAGGACTTCATTATCCTTTCGTCTATCAATGGACATTTAAGTTGCTTCCATATCTTGGCTATTGTAAGTAGTACTATGATGAACACTGCCATGCATGTATCTTTTCAAATTATAGTTTTTTCCAGATATATGCCCAGGAGTGATATTGCAGGATCATATAGTAACTCTATATTTAGTATTGTAAGACATCTTTGGGCATCACTGGCATCAACAATTATTTATTGAGCATATATTATATGGTATACTTCATTCTATAGGTCATGGACATATTGATAAGTGAAACTAGGTGGAAAAAATCATAATATCTAATCCATATTTTAAAGGATTCTGTTGCCAAAGTTATGGAAAGTGAATTTTGTAATGTCAAGAATTAGAAAAGGAGGCAATTGAAGGCTTTTTAAAAATACACAATCTAAGGCAGACAATGATATTCTTCATATGAGCAAATTTAAATACATTTTGAATATGTTTTAGATAGATTTAACAGTACTTTCCTTGGAACTCTGAGGAAACCCAGAAATACTTGTTAGATGGCTTGAAGAAAGAGAAGACTGATTTGCTAATCTCTTTTTTTTAATTCTTTGGACAGCTAGCTGCTTTGCTACCTCTTTTACCATCAAAGGTTTTCTTTTCAAGTTTATTTTTTAAAAATTGCTCTGTAGCTTTAGGAAAATGTATGGAGACCACTACCTTAACATATGTAAAGTACTTACCACTGTGCCTGCATCAAAACAACTCAAACTGTGTGCTCCAAATAACTGAGAGCTATCTTTTTATTACAGCTGATGCTTGAACATTTCTTTTTTGTTTTCCAATCAGGAATATGGAAGTTTCTTGAATCTTAAAATCTTAATGCTCATTTTCAAAACTTTTGATGATTACCTTCACTTCTCAAAAGAATTAGCTGTTCATTTCAAAGTCTTATGGATTAGAAATGGATTTAAATCAATCCAATATTTTCTCATTTACTCTACAATCCGCAACCCACCCCCAAATGTTTTATAGCGCACTCCTTTGTATCCTCTACAGCATTATAACAGTTTCATCTTCAGTTAGGCATAAATGAACTTGTGTTTGTGGACATGGATTTTCATTGTAGAAAATGGTATTTTGCTAAACCCACATGCCCTCCTGGGACTAAAGGAATATCTTCCTAGCCTCCGAGAATGGTTTTGACCATAAGCCTCAGCAGTAGTCCTCTGGAAATTTCCTTTGACTACACAAAACCACTTCCTAAGGTCATTCTCTCCTCTTAGGGTGGCCCACTTAAAATAATTCTATGAGAGTATATAGACTTGGCCCTTTCACAAACAGAGTAAAACTCTGAAGGGCTACCCTAGGTTCCAGATTCCTGCAGGTCACCAGAGACATTGTGCTTCCTTTTCTTATCCTTCAGGCATTGCTTCTGAGAGCATTTCTAGATACATATTGCTTCTTGAGAAATCCAAATTGTATTAGTACTTTAGTGAAGATTATAGTGCTAAGTTGCTTCAGTCATGTCAGACTCTTTGTGACCCTATGGACTGTAACCTGCCAGGCTACTCCATCCATGGGATTCTCCAGGAAAGAACATTGGAATGAGTTGCATGCCCTCCTTCAGGGGATCTTCCTGACTCAGGGATCGAGCTTGAAGATTCAATAAAGATTATAAAGTAAATGTTTATTTAAATTTGTGCTAATTATTTGTAAGCATCTCTGTATAAGCTCTAAGAGAAAGGTCTAAACTCTAAACTGAGGTAGTACCCAAATTAGCTGTAATTTTGAGTAACAATCTGTGTGTCAAGGCAGTGGGCTTAGAATACTTCATAAAAGAAAACCAGTAACCCAGAGTCTGTGCAGCCACTCCTGCTCTGTCCTTTCCAGTCTTCAGTTTCTCTCTCCCAGGGTCCCCAAGGGCTTGCTCATTGTAGGATTTTAGTCTGTAGCTTGTTTTCTGTTCTCCGCAAAGGATAAAAATATTGGGAAAGTAAATTTTGTGCTTGTCCGAGACCACAAGTATCTTCTTGTCATTGGATCACAAAAAATGGGTTAAGAAACTCCAGGGAGATGGCACAGAGTGCTTTTTTTTTTTTTTCTTTAACAAAAACTGAGATTTCTTATTTTCTGTGCCTCAATTTCTTGGCTGATTTTTGGACAAAAGCAACACAAATAAAATATCTACTTTCTAACATTAAAGACAAAAGCCTAAATGATGTAAAAACCCTATATAATTCTCAACAGAGGATCTATTTTTTTTTTCACTTCTATCATTGACTTACCATATGGATATATTTGATGTTTAAGGCAAAATTATTTTGCAAAAATTCTCTCGAGAAAACATCTAACTGAAAGACTAAGGAAAGTGTATTAGTATATCTGGCAAAATGCTGGTATCTAGAGGTTTGTTGCTATGTGAGAAAAGCTGCCAAAATCAGGACTGGAGGTGGGGGAAGAGGAGGAAGATCTATAAATTTAAAGTATGAACACATACAAGGAAATAGCATTAACTGAACTTTTAAAATGTTGATAAATACATACCCAAGGTAGATTTGTGTCTGCACAATTTATAAGGATCAGTCTTTATGGACAATACCCTTCTTGCCCTCAATACCATTTTGAAAATAAATAAATAAATAAATAAAGTATTTTAAATTCTTAAGCTGCTGGGAGAAAACAGAAGTGATGGTACCTACAATATTTAGTGAGGTAGTTTATATTTTATGACAATTGAAGTTTAGCAGTAACCAGATGTGTAAGAAATTTGCAAAATGTTTCCTTGGGCACATTTCAATTAAACAAATGCCTAATTTGTAGTATAATTATAATGAGTTAAATAATGCCATTCAACTATCATAAATAACACAGTGCTTCTCATTGATATGCACTGAAAGAAACTGATTTTTCCTGAGTTCTCTCAGTAATCTGATTTTGGTCAGCTAAAAGAAGTTTCAAAAATTTTCTTCAAATTTTAAATAATAACAACACTTGAGATATTTATATTATGAGGAGAACACTTCTTTATGTTAGTTTTTAGAGTTTTAGAATCAGGGTTCTTCCCATTTCTTTATTTCATTCACCAATTTAGTGCTCTGATTATTTCTGTGTGACTGATCATCTCAGTCACTTACAAATTGTGATCTGAGCACTGGGTAAATTTATGAAATGGGCAATTTGAGTCACAGAGGTAATCAAAATAACTGGACTGTAAATGACTGGTCTAGCTATTAGGTCATCTTAGCAACCAGATTGGATAACCCAATCAGTAGTCAAATTTCTCTGCTCAACCACCCAAGCAATTGGGAAAAGCTAATCAAAGATCTCAATGACCATTTCTATGTACTTTATACACAACCACTGTGTTTCTAATCATATTGCAGTATTGCTTGTAGTTCTCTTCCTATTCCTTATTTTTCTTGTAGTTCATTTTTCTACCCTATTTACTTTATTGTACTTTGATTAATTTGTTTAAACATATAAGTAGATGCTTTAAACCAAAGAGTGTCATTAGTTTACTGTTTTACTATCTTCATATAACAGCTATTTATTTTACAACATTCTGGGGAGCATTTGCATTCAGCATAATAAAGATGACACAGTTGTATCTACTTGGAATTTGCCCACTTAAATAAGAAGCCCAACAAGGCTGATATCAAAACAAATATTCTCCTTGCTCAAGGGAATGCACTGATTTCAGTGCAGCACACTGGGGAGCTTAGGTAACTTGATCTTTTTATTGCATTCCCAAAAGCAAACACATTGACAATCTGAAGTGAAAAACTGTTACCATCTCCACACCAGGGATTGCTCATGTGATTTATCCTGTAAAGGTTTTGCCCATTGCTGCTTCTGGCTTAAGAAAGGAAAATGGAAATGCATCTTTTGTTCAAACCATTTCCAGTCTGCTGAAGATATTTTCTTTACTCTTCGCAATTTTATTTTCTCAAAATACCAGAAAAAAATATATAAAAATGAAAAAATAGGTACACGATGATTAAAGCCAATGGGTTCTGTCTTAAGTTATTGTCTAAGAGACAATGTCCCAGAGAAAATAACTTAAATGCCACCTAAAATGATACCCCTTTAGTTAGATTAATGTAAGACAATGATTAGATTCACCAAGACAAGTAGTATCATCTTGTATTATCAGATTCTCAGTACTTCCTTGAGTCATATGTGTATTTTTATACATGGATGTTACTCTCTCAGTTGAAAACTTTTGTTCTCTGTAGAGAAGTTACTTTGTCATGTTGCATTCTCTTTCAGTTCTGTGCTGTGTTGGATTAAATTTGACAAAGAATGATCACTGAAAAATCAAACCCAATCATGAAGGCATGCTGAAACAAAATAAAAGTTTCTTTTTTTATTTTTTGCCTGAAATTTCTAAAATACACATTCAAAATATTATGTAACAATGATTTTTTTTAAAGTACACAGAACATGATGTTGCAAAAGCTTTATATAAATTTAGTTTGGACAAACTCTAGTATTTATTTTGAGAACTATTTATTGAAGCTTGCCTCAAAGATAACTTCTGAAGAGTTGATTCTGTCTATAAATAAAAAAGGAGACCACGTTTTGCCTATAGTAGTCATAGAGAACTGGTAAAGAAATAATTACCCAGATAATTAAAATAGCTCTCAAAAACATTTGACAGTTTGATTCCTCTTGAAAACAGAATTCCATGGCATATCTTAAAAAATAATTACTTGTAATAGCTGATTGATATTAAAATGTAAGAAAGCTCCTAAATTACCCACCAATCTATTTTCACTTCCGCTCTTCATTCTTTCTCTTTCTTCCCTTTCCCACTGTCAAAACAGATACACACACATAGCCCACATAAGTAAATGGTCATTAATTTAAAAATAATAACATGAGTACTGAGGATTAAAATAATCATAGTGTCAGGAATTTATCTTGGAAATTTGCATTTCTTTTGTGTATTTTGATCTCCTATTCAAATTCTCATCATTATTTAATCTGTTATTTTATCATCATGTAACATTACTAAGGTCTTTTAAAGCCATGTAATAATGATGAGTTCTTCTTACATAAGGCCACAATAAAATTATTTTAATATCAGTATGACCTCCGCAAACACTTCAGTAGATTAGCTAAGAACTTATTATCAGATTAATATAGTGTTCACTAGGAATTAAGAAATACATGTTAATTTTTTCTTAGAGTATTATATGCTCTGGAAGAATTATTGGCTACATAAGCAGATAATTCAGCACTTATTTATTATTATTTCAGGCATTTTGTTTATGGTGTCTAAAGAAGACTTTTGAGAATATTTTGTCCTTTCAATATCATGACATGCTTGGGTGATTAAGAGATTGTTTATATTTTAAATTTATTACAAGTCACAGAAGGCATATTTCAAAGGATACAATTATATTTTATATAAATAAAAGACAACTTTAAATGTATCCAAAAATCATAATAAAATCTATAAGAAGTAATCAGAAGAGTTTATTGAATCACTTATTTTGCACAGTAAGTCATCCTAGAAAGGCAAGTTATTTTTATCTGATGTAGATTAAGTGAGAAAATAAAGTATACAATCTGTGAGGATTAGTAGCATGAATGATATCTCATTAAAATCCTTCTCTTTCCTAAAATATTATAATGCTTTTTTTTCTTTTCTTACATATAGGTATTGTAAGTAGATGTTTATAACACATATGCTGCTGCTGCTGCTACTAAGTCACTTCAGTCGTGTCCAACTCTATTCGACCCCATAGACTGCAGCCCACCAGGCTCTCCCGTCCATGGGATGCTCCAGGCAAGAGTATTGGAGTGGGTTGCCTTTGCCTTCTCCTATAACATATATAGATTATTCTTATCAATTACCCTTGAAAATTTTTCAGTAAGATGTCAAAATAATATTAGGGACACAAGCACTTACCCAAAAAAGAAAAATCATCTAATATGCAATAGTAGATATCAACTTTGCTCATTTATTTCATTTAACTTCATGTTCTACTCTACAGCACATAATTACTACATATTCTACTCTATAACACATAGTCACAGCTGTAGATGTGGACCCAAAAATTGTTTCTTGAAAATGTAGAGCACGTTTTTCTTGGTTGTACCTTCTGACTTTCAAAATAAGAGCAAATTTGTTAATAAGGAATTATGCTTTTTGCTTTTTTTAAAAGAAAATTGTAAACACTTGCACAAAAGGAAAAAGAATAGTAAAGTAAGTCCACGTGCCCTTTACAAAGCTTCAAAACTTGCAAACTCATAAATAATATGCCTTTTCCTCTACCACCAGCCCAAGCCCCTTTATATTATTGTGAAGAAAATTTCAAGATAATTATATAATTTCATCGATAAATTGGCTTTTATGTATTTATCAATGACCAGGATTCTTCTTTTTAACTTTGATTCAATGCTATTGTTAATCATATACCAAAGCAACAGTATCTTAATATTACCAATATTCAAATTACTCAAATTGTTCTATTACTTCTTTTATGTATGTTAGAATTAGCTATGTCTCAGAGTCTGTTTTAGTCCCTTGCACTCCTTTCCTGTCTTTTCCCCTTGCAATTTTTGTCGTGGTATTTGTTGAAAAGCCAGATAATTTTCCTTGTAAAGTTTTTCATGATTTGGATTTGCTTCCTATCTATGGCTTAATATACTTTTCTTGCAATGTATCTCTTAAAAATTGACACTAAAATCAGAAAAATGACTATTGAGTTTAAAATTTGAGGAAAATTGCTTCATGGCTGTGGTTTGGGGGTTTAGTTCCTAAGTTGTGTCCTGCTATTGCGACCCCATGGACTGTATGTAGCCCATCAGGGTCCTAGAAGGTGCTATATATTTCCATCAGAAGATGTGAAATGTATGATTCTTGTGTGTGTGTTCTTAGAATCCTTTGATGATCATTGCTTAGATTAATTAATTCATTACGTAGTACAAAAGTGTCTTCAGTTAAGAGCTGGAGTACTTCTAGGAAGAGAAACTTTCTCTCTTCAACTACTCTGTTACCCTACAGGAGAGGCAGTAAAAATGGATCATTCTTTCTAATTGTTTGTCATTAAAAAAATAATAATAATAATGAATTTGTTTCCTTGTAAATTACAAAATGATCAAGGAATAACTGTTTGTTTTTAGCATCATTATGACATTTGATGTAGTATGAAAAGAAAGTTAGTCTCTCAGTTGTGTCCAACTTTTTGTGATCCCATAGACTATAGCCTGCTAGTCTCCTCTGTCCATAGAATTCTCCAGGTAAGAATACTGGAGTGGGTTGCCATTTCTTTCTCTAGGGGCTCTTTCTGACCTATGGATTGAACATGGGTCTCCTATATTGCAGGCAGATTCATTACGCTTTGAGCCACCAGACAAGCCTTTGATGCACTATAGTCCAATTATTTGCAAAACTAATTGATGAATCAAATGTTCCTTTGTTAGCCAATAGGAATTGGATTTATCAGGGTCCTTTAAAGTACTTCAGAAAAGATTGAAAACAAGAGAGTTTAGGAGAATAAAAATTTAAAAGTAATTATCACAAAGACATTGTCTTAAAAACTCTTGGAATTTAAAGATAATGAGAAATATCTTAAATTATTATGAAGAAGCCAAGATATAATGAAAAGAATTTAAGCTAATTCTAAGTTTTTTCACAGCAATGCCTTAAAAACCAGAGAAGCCTTAAGGAAAGAAAGTGACCCCAAAACTGTGTATAATTCAAACTATTTTTCATTTTAAAGGTAATAGGTATGCATTTTTGATAAGCAGTAGTTGAGGGTTTAGTGTTCTCATACGTTCTTAAAGATGTATCTAAATTTCAAACTTTAAGCAACTGATTTATTAAAAGGAACAATGGCAGAGTTTGGAGGTACCCGAAATCAACTTAGAGTATTGAGTAAGAATTTAAATAAGACTAAAATACTAATAATATCATTATATAGTAAAAAGTTAATAGTATAATACCTAAATTAGAGGATAAACTATTAGCTATAAAGGATTTAGAGGAGAAAGATGAAAGCATGAGATAGTACAAGTATGATGGTTTTTGCAATTAAATTAGTAGAAGTTAAGGTAATTTCCCTATAGTATAAATCAACTCAAAAAAACTAAAAGAATGATAGTCACTATAACTAAATCTTTGTTTTTGCAGAAGAAAGAAATAGGAAGGAAATTAAAAAGGAAATATCCTAATTGTGCTCATGTAAGAGTTGATGGATATTGTCCAAAGAAATAAAAGATTGAAAGGTAACATGTAAATTTAGGTTTTAAACGTTAACCATTTAAACAAGGGCTTCTTTGGTGGCTCAATGGTAAACAATCTGCCTGCCAGTACAGGAGACATAGATTCAATCCCTGGTTCAGGAAGATTCCCTGGAAGAGAAAATGGTGATACCAGTTCAGTATTCTTGCCTAGAAAATCTTATGGACAGAGGAACCTCACTGATTATAGTCCACTGGATTGCAAAAGAGTCAGACATGACTTAGTGACTAAACAACAACTAGAACAAAAAACAGTAAACCAATCAACCAGAATAAATGTAAACATACACATCAGTTCAGTTCAGTTCAGTTCTTCAGTCATGTCCAACTCTTTGCAACCCCATGAACTACAGCACACCAGGCCTCCCTGTCCATCACCAACTCCCAGAGTTTACTCAAACTCATGCCCTTTGAGTAGGTGATGCCATCCAATCATCTCATCCTCTGTTGTCCCTTCTCCTCCCACTTTCAATCTTACACATAAACTCAAGAAAATAAGATTCATTCCCTCCTGGCTTGAAGAGTTTCTATTGAAAGATCAGCTGTTATCCTTATGGGAATTCCCTTGTGTGTTATTTGTTGTTTTTCCTTTGCTGCTTTTAATATTTGTTCTTTGTGTTTGATCTTTGTTAATTTGATTAATATGTGTCTTGGGGTGTTTCTCCTTGGGTTTATCCTGTTTGGGACTCTCTGGGTTTCTTGGACTTGGGTGATTATTTCCTTCCCCATTTTAGGGAAGTTTTCCACTATTATCTCCTCAAGTATTTTCTCATGGTCTTTCTTTTTGTCTTCTTCTTCTGGAACCCCTATGATTCGAATGTTGTAGCATTTAATATTGTCCTGGAGAT
>NW_011495020.1:1353784-1358092 GCF_000754665.1 Bison bison bison
TTCTTCTAGGTCCTTGTTAAACCTTTCTTGCATCTTCTCAATCCTTGTCTCCAGGCTATTTATCTGTGATTCCATTTTAGTTTCAAGATTTTGGATCAATTTCACTATCATTATTTGGAATTCTTTATCAGGTAGATTCCCTATCTCTTCCTCTTTTGTTTGGTTTGGTGGGCATTTATCCTGTTCCTTTATCTGCTGAGTATTCCTCTGTCTCTTCATCTTGTTTAAATTGCTGAGTTTGGGGTGTCCTTTCTGTATTCTGGCAGTTTGTGGAGTTCTCTTTATTATGGCGTTTCCTCACTGTGTGTGGGTTTGTACAGGTGGCTCAAAGCAAAATGTCAATTTTATCTCATTACAAGACTTTCTTAAGGTAATGCTTTAGAAAGTATTGAAAACATAAGGGTTGGGGAAAGTATAGCAGACAAATGTAAAAGTGAAAACCAAAAAACAAAAAAAGTCATTATTTATTTTGTTTATTAGGCAAAAATATTAAATATATTTAAAATGATACTTTATAAAATATCAGTGGAGGAATTTGCAATGAGGTGAACTTGTCTTAGATATCTATGCAACACTATTTAAATAACTAGCTTTCATTAAAAAATAAGACATTAATGCAGAGAAAAATAGAAACATATTACTAATATATTTAAATGCACCTATTATGATCCTTGATCGATTATGGAGGTTAAAAGAATAAAATTTAAAGGACATACATAATAGCATTGACATTATTGAAATATAGTGATACATTAATCTTAAGAAAGAAAAATATATCATTTCATTTGGGAGATGGATCTAGTGAGGGTACCATGCACCGGCTTGTCTTGGCATAGTTTGTTGACACCAAGAGAAGTGAGTGTGGGTTCTCATATCAGCTTGCATAGAAGTAAAGCCAAGGGGCTTTGAGTAAGTATTCTTCCCTGTATTAGCATTTATTTTAACTTAATGACCCAATTATAAATATTGACAAAACACTCAATAAATAACAATAATTAGAGATTATGCATAGAGGATTCTTTGATGATGCAGGAAAATTGATTATTACAATTACCAGTTGTAGAGGTAGATTATTTATCTCTTTCTATTGATTCACTGTTCTGAGTTCAAGAGATTTTCTTAGCTCTCCTTCAACAACAACAAAAAAGTTTTCAGTTTTACCCATCACCCAGAGGCAATGGATCATTTTGCCCCTTTCTTTGGAGGAGTCTATCCATTGTTTTCTTATTTTTGGGATAGGCATGATATTCTTGAAATTTCTACATCCTAAGCAGAAGCAAATATATAAACAGCTATATTTGGCTTTGGCTTGGAGAAATAAATGACAAAAACAGTATTGAAAATAGAGTGAACAGTGTCATAATTAATTTTATTAATTTTATTTATTTAATTTATTTTAATAATACTTTTTTCTTAGTGAAATTTCTTCAGTTATTATTCATTCATTCATTGTGTAGTCATTCTACAGAATCAGAATAAGCCCCACTTCCAAAATATTGGTTGACTGTCAAGACTGATGATACCACACATGCACCAAGACAGTGTGGAAAAGCTTATTGCTCACAATATGAGGCTTCCTGGAGAAAGTAGAGCAGAATTTCAAGAGGTTGAAAATAGCTTGAGAGAGCAGAGAGGGAAAACTAGCTTGTCTCATTTCATTTGGGAGATGGATCTAGTGAGGGTACCATGCACCGGCTTGTCTTGGCATAGTTTGTTGACACCAAGAGAAGTGAGTGTGGGTTCTCATATCAGCTTGCGTAGAAGTAAAGCCAAGGGGCTTTGAGTAAGTATTCTTCCCTGTATTAGCATTTATTTTAACTTAATGACCCAATCAAAAAATGGGCCAAAGAACTAAATAGACATTTCTCCAAAGAAGACATACAGATGGCTAACAAACACATGAAAAGATGCTCAACATCACTCATTATCAGAGAAATGCAAATCAAAACCACTATGAGGTACCATTTCACGCCAGTCGGAATGGCTGCAATCCAAAAGTCTACAAGTAATAAATACTGGAGAGGGTGTGGAGAAAAGGAACCCTCTTACACTGTTGGTGGGAATGCAAACTAGTACAGCCACTATGGAGAACAGTGTGGAGATTCCTTAAAAAACTGGAAATAGAACTGCCTTATGACCCAGCATTCCCACTGCTGGGCATACACACTGAGGAAACCAGAAGGGAAAGAGACACGTGTACCCCAATGTTCATCACAGCACTGTTTATAATAGCCAGGACATGGAAGCAACCTAGATGCCCATCAGCAGATGAATGGATAAGAAAGATATGGTATATGTACACAATGGAGTATTACTCAGCCATTAAAAAGAATACATTTGAATCAGTTCTAATGAGGTGGATGAAACTGGAACCTATTATACAGAGTGAAGTAAGCCAGAAAGAAAAACACCAATACAGTATACTAACACATATATATGGAATTTAGAAAGATGGTAACAATAACCCTGTGTACGAGACAGCAAAAGAGACACTGATGTATAGAACAGTCTTATGGACTCTGGGAGAGGGAGAGGGTGGGAAGATATGGGAGAATGGCATTGAAACATATATAATATCATGTATGAAATGAGTCGCCAGTCCAGGTTCAATGCACGATACTGGATGCTTGGGGCTGGTGCACTGGGACAACCCAGAGAGATGGTATGGGGAGGGAGGAGGGAGGAGGGTTCAGGATGGGGAACACATGTATGCCTGTGGCGGATTCATTTCGATATTTGGCAAAACTAGTACAACATTGTAAAGTTTAAAAATAAAATAAATAAAAAAAACCTCTAACCAAAAGTCATTAAGTAAATGGCATCACAAGAACTGTTGGCTCTTTATAAATACCTCTAGAAACTCCTGTGAGAACTCATAATCACACATTATAATAACCTTCCTATCCATAAAAGCACTTGCACATGGTGCACAAGCATCTTATAGACACTGGAAGTGTTTCAAATATAGATGAATAGAGATACCAAGGGAACATTTCATGCAAAGATGAGCTTGATAAAGGACAGAAATGGATTGGACCTAACAGAAGCAGAAGATATTAAGAAGAGATGGGAAGAATACACAGAAGAACTGTACAAAAAAGATCTTCATGTCCCAGATAATCATGACGGTGTGATCACTCACCTAGAGCCATCCTGGAATGTGAAGTCAAGTGGGCCTTAGAAAGCATCACTTCGAACAAAGCTAGTGCAGGTGATGGAATTCCAGTTGAGGTATTTCAAATCCTGAAAAATGATGCTGTGAAAGTGCTGCACTCAATGTGCCAGCATATTTGGAAAACTCAGCAGTGGCCACAGGACTGGAAAAGGTCAGTTTTCAATACAGTCCCAAAGAAAGGCAATGCCAAAGAATGCTCAAGCTACCACACAATTGCACTCATCTCACATGCTAGTAAAGTAATGCTCAAAATTCTCCAAGCCAGGCTTCAGCAATACATGAACTGTGAACTTCTTGATGTTCAAGCTGGTTTTAGAAAAGGCAGAGGAACCAGAGATCAAATTGCCAACATCTGCTGGATCGTGGAAAAAGCAAGAGAGTTCCAGAAAAACATCTATTTCTGCTTTATTGTCTATGCCAAAGCCTTTGACTGTGTGGATCACAATATACTGTGGAAAATTCTGAAGGAGATGGGAATACCAGACCACCTGACCTGCCTCTTGAGAAATTTGTATGCAGGTCAGGAAGCAACAGTTAGAACTGGACATGGAACAACAGACTGGTTCCAAATAGGAAAAGGAGTACATCAAGGCTGTATACTGTCACCCTGCTTATTTAACTTATATGCAGAGTACATCCATATTCCAGCTGGACTGGAAGAAACACAAGCTGGAATCAAGATTGCTGGGAGAAATATCAACAACCTCAGATATGCAGATGACACCACCCTTATGGCAGAAAATGAAGAGGAACTAAAAAGCCTCTTGATGAAAGTGAAAGTGGAGCGTGAAAAAGTTGGCTTAAACCTCAACATTCCGAAAACAAAGATCATGGCATCCAGTCCCATCACTTCATGGGAAATAGATGGGGAAACAGTGGAAACAGTGTCAGACTTTATATTTTTGGGCTCCAAGATCACTGCAGATGGTGACTGCAGCCATGAAATTAAAAGACACTTACTCCTTGGGAGGAAAGTTATGACCAACCTAGATAGCATATTCAAAAGCAGAGACAGTACTTTGCCAACAAATGTCCGTCTAGTCAAGGCTACGGTTTCTCCAGTGGTCATGTATGGATGTGAGAGTTGGACTGTGAAGAAGGCTGAACGCCGAAGAATTGATGCTTTTGAACTG
>NW_011495020.1:1358192-1370457 GCF_000754665.1 Bison bison bison
GAGTCCCTTGGACTGCAAGGAGATCCAACCAGTCCATTCTGAAGGAGATCAGCCCTGGGACTTCTTGGAAGAAGTGATGCTAAGCTGAAACTCCAGTACTTTGGCCACCTCATGCAAAGAGTTGACTCATTGGAAAAGACTCTGATGCTGGGAGGAATTGGGGGCAGGAGGAGAAGGGGATGACAGAGCATGAGATGGCTGGATGGCATCACTGACTCGATGGATGTGAGTCTTGATGAACTCCGGGAGTTGGTGATAGACAGGAAGGCCTGGCATGCTGTGATTCATGGGGTCACAAAGAGTCGGACACGACTGAACTGAACTGAACTGGACTGATAGTTCTAACATTTCATTAGTATACTACACTATGTATTTCCAGAATATTACAGAGATTCAGAATTTCATTAAAGTGTCTATGTCCTCAATATACTACCATAAGTTCCCATGGTACATCTATTGAGAAACCCTAGTGCAATTCTACTTCCTAGAGTTCTGTATTTAAGATGATTCTTGCCATTCTCAAGTGATAGATTGTTATATATTCCAGATATTTGAATATAGGAATAGTACAGAGGCATCAGTGGCAACATGCCAATCCATCATCTGGTTAAAACATGCCTCTTACTTATTTTACTTTTTAAGGTTTACCATTCTTCTATTACCATACAAATACATATAAACCAAAAGATTGAATTAATTCACTAATTTTCAGATAGAGACATGACATAAGCTCACTTTTTAATATTGCTCATAAATAAATATTGCTTATTTATAATTTCTGTGTTGGTAGCACAAAAGAGTTGAATACGTAAATTATAACCTTAGAATGATTTGAGTACGCTTACACAAGTATAGCAACTACAGAAATTACTTAAGGATTAATTTAATCTATTTCCCAGACAGAAAGTTGTATTGTGAATCTCAAACAATCAGCTGGATCAAATGAATGGCATTGGTTTAATCTCTTGTAGCCACGCATATGAAAACTGTCATGATTCATTATAATATTGTCCTCACATTTAAAAATAACTATTTTTTCTTTTCTATATCATTTATTGGTCATAGACATTATCATAACTTTACATCTTTTACAACTTCAGTATTAATTAGTCTTACTTGTGTACGTATACTCAACTCTATTCCTATGTGGAATTATATTTAACAGACAGTCCATGGTACAAAACTCACATTGGATATTATATTAAAAAACACACACACACGTTTGGGATTACATTAAAAAAGCTATGCAAAATGTATAGTGAGGTAGTGTTTATCTTTTTAAATACAAAAGGCAGGTTGTAGATTACTTGGTGAATGATAATAGCTCCCTGTATTTAAATTTTTCTGTTATCTATGATTATGATTGATGACATATTTCAGAATGTTTGTTACCATGTGCTAAATGTAAGTTTAAGAGTTTTTTGTTTTTTATTCTTGAATGTCCTTCTATTACAACTATTTCACTACTCGCCAACTATGAATATATCTCATGTTTCATTTTGCCTCTCATTTTTGACTACTGCTGAGAGTATCATGAAAATTTTTTTCCAAAATAATTTTATACTTACTGAAATCAGTCATTTTCCCATCTTTCTAAAAGATGCTAGGCATTTTTTCTGTTAACTTTTATTTAAATCTGGTACATTTCCTATAGCATATATCTCTTCCTTTTTGTTTTTTATTTTTTCTTTTCAATTCCTAGGTTTGGTACCTTTCACTCGTTAAAGATGTTAGTTGAATTCTGTAAAAGCTTAATCCAATGTGTGCCTGTGTGTGTGTGTGTGTGTGTGTGTGTTCTGACACACCATGTTGATATAGGAGGAATTTCCTACTGTAAGTAGTGGGAAATTTCCAAATACACAACATCCTACACTGGACAGATGAGATTGACCACAGTTTATTGGTTACATACATCCATAGCCTTAAGAAAGCACAGCACACACAGCCACAGTGGTGTTGCCCTCAGGATCAGAGTGAACCAGCAGGTGCTAAGAGAGACAGGCTTACATCTTGTAAGAATATTGGAATTCATGATTAGTTCTTGGGGGTCCTTTGGACCTCAAAGATTTCAAGGCAACACTTGAAATTTTGGGCCCTATACTACACTATGTATGTATCTTCATCCATTCCTTCTTTTAATTTGTGTATAGGTTAAAAATGTGTTACTTTTAATAAATCCAAATCTTTAATATTCGTCCCTTTTTATCCCTTGCCAAATTCCCTGGAACCACTTTCAACAGTTATCTAAGCTTTCTTGAATCATTAGTATCTCCAAGATGACAAATACAGCCACATATCTCCTACTAACTTTATGATCACTTCAAGAAGAGAGAAAAATAGTATGGAATTTAAATTCTGATGACAAACTTTCATGAAACAGCTCCACAAATTAATTGGTGAAAAGTGAAAGTGTAAGTCTCTCAGTCTTGTTCGACTCTTTGTAACCCCATGGACTATACTGTCCATGGAATAATCCAGGCCAGAATACTGGAATGGGTTGCCATGCCCTTCTCTAGGGATCTTCCCAACCCAGGGATTGAACCCAGGTCTCCTGAATTGCAGGTGGATTCCTTACCATCTAAGCCACCAAGGAAGCCCAAATTATTTGTTATGTGACCCCATCTTTCATTATTCCTATCCACCTAGATATAGGGCTATCCCTAGATATAGGGTAAACAGAGATGCTACAGTAAAAAAAAAAAAAAAAATTGACTTAAAACATAAAGAATTACTTCTTCTGGAAGAAAATAGGAGTTATGATCTGATCAGAGATCTCCATTCAGTGATTTAGACAGCCGAGGCTCTCTAAATTACTGGTTTTGTAATGCCCAGTATCAACATACATTGTTGATACTGTATAAGCGTTAACTGAGAAGAGTAGAAAAGATGTCACAGTTTGTATCTGTCCCTGCCAGACAGTGACATGTTTGCTTTCTATTCACTCCAAATTAGAAACATGATTGAAGACCAACAAGAATAAAGGTTACGAAATGGGGGAATACACATGGCATGTTTGCCTAACAGTAACATTACATCTACTGTTTTTTTACTGAAAATGTAATTCCAAAAGTTACATTCCAAAAATTGTCTGGAAATTCCAAGGACAACATTTTATCATAATGCTGGAACAGCAAGACCATATTCATATAATGGGACTGCTTTCATGAAATAAAAGGTTTCTACATTTCTTGCTTCTTGCTGAGAAAACTTTGTTCCTCAAACAGATTTTAGAGACATTCATTCATCAATTTTCTTTAATTTACCACTGAGAAATTGTGGGCTTAAAATATAGATATTGGAAACTGTCCCCTTTTCATTACAGTTTGGACAAAGATAGAGCCTCAGGAGGCACATAAAAATTCACCCCAAATCTTACACTTAACATAACTTGTCCTCATACAATGTTTACAAACATTGTGCTAACATAAGCTAAAACAAATAAAGGTGTCTCGTCATTTGCACATGCTGTGTTTGATGTCATTTGCACAAGCGGCACAGGCAAGCAGTTCAGTTCAGTCAAGTATCCCCATCATCAGGGTTCTGGCATACCACTGAATAAATAAAATGTAATTCTTAGTGAAGTGATTCCTTTGGTGAAACTGGAATATTTTCTACATGTAAAGTATATTGCTGGATGTATTCTTATATACTCATTTTTTTCACTCAATTATGATACTCATTGTTTTCCAGATTAACTGCTTCATTCATTTCAGTTAGTCTCTACAAGGCAAATTCTATTTTCCCCACTTCTTACAATAATATATACCTTATTTAGTATAAAAATATATTTTTCTTGAAGATGAGTTTAAAATGGGTACATAACTGGTTGCTGCTGCTGCTGCTACTAAGTCGCTTCAGTCGTGTCCGGCTCTGTGCGACCCCATCGACGGCAGTCCACCAGGCTCCCCCATCCCTGGGATTCTCTAGGCAAGAACACTGGAGTGGATTGCCATTTCCTTCTCCAATGCAAGAAAGTGAAAAGTGAAAGTGAAGTCACTCACTCGTGTCCAACTCCTAGCGACCCCATGGACTGCAGCCTACCAGGCTCCTCCATCCATGGGATTTTCCAGGCTAGAATACTGGAGTGGGGTGCCATTGCCTTCTCCGACATAACTGGTTAAGTAGAAGTAAATGTTTATTCTTAATCACAAAACTGATGAGTTTTTGGTTGTCTTTCCTTAAAAGTTTCCAATTAATTTGGTCATGATATGGTTTTAAATATTTATCAGAACCAGTAACAATAGTTTTAACACTATTAACTGTGACTTTTTCTCAAGCATAACTTATTTATCAGATCACTCAACATGTGCTGAACTACTTGTGTAGCACAGGGAAATACAGGATTTTTTTTTATTTTTATTAAATTTCAGAGAAGTATAATCTGCAAAAGTATTGAATCATTGTTATGGTTCAGTGATGAAATTAATATCAATAACATGAAATTAATATTGTAATAACTCTAAATCAATAAAAAATAAAGCAGAATAAAATAAAACTATCCTCAAAAAATGTTTAGGTGTTTTTTTTTTTACCCCCCACAAAGGCTGTGATTTTAAAAAAGATACAGAGTAGGAGTTGATCATACTGAGAGAATGAAAAATGCAAAGATATATTTTTCTCAGGAAGAAGGGACATACGGCAGTATCACAAGAAACATAAAAAAGGACCAAGGCACAAAGTGAAAGAATTCACACTTAGAGAGAACCTATTGTGTTTTGTTATCGCTAGCTCATTAGTTGTCTCAGAAAGACATGACTTTTTGTTCACATTTTAGAACGAAATAACTGAACTACAGAAATATTAAGTAACCTTCCTAAAATTGCAGGTATTTTAATGGTATATGGAGGATGAGTACCCATAGCCCTCACTGTCTGACTACAGAACTCCTGCTCTTTCCACCTATCCTTGCTTCTGGAAAATACTCATTTTTGTTCTGATTCATAAAGCATTTACTTATTATTTCATTTAATGCTCTGAGCACCCATTAACAAGACAATCATTCATAATTCCTCTGCCTCTGGTGCTTCTTCTTCTGAAAACATGCTGCCCAAGTTCATCAGACTAATGACTATTATATTCAAGGGCCCTTTATAACATGATCTGAAATTTCTTCTTTTCATGACAGACATTTCCAATGTTAGGCCCTGCCACTCCTGCCATCTTAGGCTACAACTTTAAAATGGAAGTCCTTTATTTAGCATCCTCTTATAAGATATGCATTTGCTCTTGCCTATACTTTCCTTGCACTAATTCTCTAATTCTTATTCTGTTGCACTGTGCCATCTGGAGACTTCAATTCACTGTGAATTTGTGAAATTAGCTCCAATAAATCCCATTCCTCCACTTTCACAGTACCATTCCTCTGCCACTTACATGTAACATCCCTCCAGAGTATTCCTAATTATTTTCCTAGAAGCTCCAAAAGAATGGCCTAGGAGGTAATGCAACATTTTATTTTAGCTCAGATTGTACTGCAAAGCTTTCTCCAAAGCATGAAACCATTTTAACATTAAGGTTATCTGTCATTCTTTCCTAGTTAATATTATCAATATATTTTGTTATTTTTCTTACAACATTCAACAGTTTGATACATTGTGTTTGTGATTCTTTCTTAACCTTTATCATCTCTCATCTGCCCACCATTCAGGAATTATCTTTCATTTCTAATCTACTTATCTTGTATCTTCTGTATCACCAATTCATTGGATGATTTTCCATATTCAATCTCATAAATATTTTATAATAAAGATATTTTCAGCAGAGAGATAAGAGTTGATACCACTCATAATACAGTTTAATGGGAATGAGTGAGGAAAACAAAGTTATATTTGGCATTCTATGTACTACACCACCTACAAATATACCTTATGTTTCAAGTAAATTTATGTAAAATTTTTAGCTTTTATTCTCTTAAACCAGCTGAAAATAAAGGGCAATATATAAAGACAATCTTATAATCTTAATTTTCTTGGATCTATTTGCCTTTACAATTCCTTTGTAACTTCTTATATACTGTTTTCTGATGCCTTTCTTTCATCTACTGTAAATTAGCTCTCATATTATTATGTTTATATGTATTAAGTTCTTTACATAAAAAAATAAGTAAATTCTTAATAAATACAAGTAATATTTTAGTTAAAATATTATTGAACTCAATTACTTTAATTTCACCAATCTCCAAGACCCAAATTCTCTCTCTCAAGAAGTTAAACGCTTTCACTCTTTTCTTAAAAGACTTATAGCTTTGTGTAAGTTAAAAGTCTGATATTCTGTCATTAATTTTATATATTTTGCTATGGAACATTAATTTCTATATTATGAAGTATTATCATAAATAAAACTAGTAAAAATAAGTGACCTAAGTCTGTTTTGTAATGGTACTTCCCTCTTTCATTTTATTGCTTTTAATTTATTAATTCTGAGAACTCAGTATTTTTCCATGGACCTCCCAGACATTAAAGAAAAAATTTCAGATTCCATTGAATACTTAACTGTTGATTTTAGTTCCCATTTTCTTTCTGTCTAAATGTGTAATTTGACTGCTGCTCAGTTTTCTGACTCCTTTAATGGGCCAGGGACGGAAATTTCTGAATTTCTCCCTTAGCTTGTGGGAGTTTGAGGACACAAAATAAATGACAGAACATGTACTAAAAATGTTCTTTTTAATAGAATCTGGCAAGTAGAGAGTTCTCAATAAACATTTCCATTATACATATCACTATCTCATTGAAAATAGCGATTAAGGAAAAAAAAAAAAAAACTTAAGAAAAAAAAACAGTTCATTCAAAGATGAAGCTAGAAGTTGACAGAAATAAGATTGAAATTCAGCTCTAATTCTTCCAAGTTCAGATACTTTGAGGTAATTCATATATAGTCATATAGCTTCATTCAAGAGTGAATGTAAATGGATTCCAAACTTAAATCAGCCTGGATTTCTGTTCTTATTTGTTATTTATGGTTTATCTATCTACAAATTATGCAAATTGCAATTAAAATGGATACATTTGGTCAGTATTAATCTATATCACTCAAGGTCCTATCTTCATGATTCTTCCTTAAAGAGTCCAACTGACACCATTGTTCTACTTGGTATAATTTATGATAATATTTTGAGGAAAATTTTTAACCACTAGAATTATTACATGCAAAAAACATAATCACATTTCCAATAATCAGTTTAATATTTTCTTGTTCAAATAGAGTAATGAAAATGATTGTTATAGGTAGATGGTAGATGTAGTAGTATATTTTAAAAATTCTTCCTATTTTCCCATTTTATCCAAATAAATTTCCAGTGAACTCTACCAACCTCTCTATCTCAGAAATGCAATAAATTTGTTACACATGCAGTAGTTATCTAGTCTAAGACCCTACTCTAGAAACCTAAATCTCTTTTTATGTGAGCAAAGTACACTTACATCAAGTATGAATTATCCACCAATGTACAATTTTAATGTAAATATAATTTTAAAAATTGAAAAATAATGCCAAATATATCTCAATTCAATTATTTAAATGTTCCAAAACATGAACTGCCACATTTCTATGTATATGAAAACCTTATGAATGGAGGTTCAGACTGATTTCTAGCACAGCAGTCACATGCATTTTATTGCGATTTTTTTTTTCTGTGCAGTGCAGCCTCTCTTGCACTTCTCAGAAATATTCATTTTGTGACTCCTATCAAGTTATCTTTGCTACTAATCTATACTGATTTTTCTGACATTCTTGTTCCTCAGTGGCTTTAGGACACGGAAATACTATTTCAGTTTTCTCCTATTACAAATGTCTATGATTGTTCCTTTAATTAGAACATTACTTTTGAAACTAGTTTGAAATTTAAAATTCTACTGTAGTTGGATAAGTAGGAACTGATTTTCCTGGTATAACTGTATACCTGTCTGCCTGTCTGGAAGCCAAATGATTCAATTATTTGACTTAGCATGGCAGCACTAAATAATAAATCAGTTTGTGGTTTGTCAAAACAATGTGTGGACATTAATTTTCAAGTGATCTAAATTTGTTGTGTTTCTAGCACTACTTATTTATTTATTTTTTCTCAGCATGTGGCATGTGAGACCTTATTTCCCAGACCAGGGATCAAACTTGGGCCCCCTGCTGCGGAAGCGTAGAGTCTCCAGGGAAATCCAAAATTAGTTTCTTTTAATCCAGGAAAAATGAATAATTTGTGATCCCTTATCCTCCAAGTTTATATTTAAAATAATAGCAAAGATTTTCTAAGTACTTATTTTGTATCTGATTTCAACTTAATTGTCTAGTTGCTTTTTTTTTTACAATAACTCCATAAGTAATGTTGTTCTTTCCAATTTATAGATTAAATATCTGAGAATTGAGGAGTTTAAACAGATCAACCAGGGTTATACAGCTAGATATGTTTAGAAATTGGATTGCTATGAAGGTGGGCTTATTTCAAAATCCTTTCTCTTAACTATCTTATTATTCAGCTGCAGGTAATCAAGTACATTCCAAGATATAAGAATGATAAATGCTAATATAATAAATTTAACAATGAAGTCTTTTCTATTCTGTCTAAAGTGCTTAGTTTTATTGTATAGTCAATATAATTATCATATTGGATGAACTACATGGGTCATGCAATAACAAAGTTTCCTTGAAAAAGCATTTATTAAAAAAGGTTTTATAAGACAGACTGGTGTTGTATGAAAATTGTTATTTCAGTTCAATTATGTTTTCTTCCTTTTTAATGTACAGTTATTCATAGAAACATAAATGGTAACTGTTTATGAAGAAATTTTGGAGAGATATTTTGGAACTGCCAACTGTCATTATAACCATTTTACTCATGTTAGATCTAAACTTGTAGAAAGAGAAGGAAAACATGATTTACTTTGAATTTATAAATGGCCAAAAAAATGCTGTATAAAATACTGGGTAAAGAAAAGCTTACATTTTGTGTTTATTTAAATAACTGTCTAACTTGTACAGAGGATATTTGTTTGAAAGCAAATTGTCATCATGAAAGCTATCTTGAATCCTTTTTAATGGGCACCTGGGCATTGGATGAAAGCCAAGGAGAATGTTCTTCTTTTCTTTATTTTTCTTCTTCTCAATAGTCCATTATATCACTAAGATACTGTAATAATTGTAGAAATTCAATACAAAGTATTGGGCTTCCTTGGTGGCTAAGTGGTGAAGAATCTGCTTACCAATGCACGATATGTGCATTTGATCCCTGGTCCTGGAAGATCCCCTGGAGAAGAAAGTGGCAACCCACTCCGGTATTCTTATCTGCAAATGCCCATGGACAAAGGAGCCTGGTGGGCTACAGTCCATGGGGTTGCAGAGTTGGATAGCACTTAGCAACTGAACCACTACAACAACAGCAAATTGTTTCCTTCTTTCTGTGTTTTTAACCAAATGTTAAATAAGACATGGGGACACAGAAATGATGATAAACTGTCAATTGTCATTTTGATAACCTCCTTAAAGAATAAAGATTTATTTTGTGGTCAGAAGAGCTGGCTACCACTACTGTTTCTCATGCCTTACCTTATACTAGACCTAAGAGAGACCCAAACAAAACCTTACATCAGTAGAGTTGAAACATGTAGCCGGAATCACTTTCGCATGGCAATCCCAAGTGGAGGAAAGAAAAAAAAAAAAAAATAGTGAATTTTCCAGAGGTTGTTCTTTTTAATAGTTTAGTGTCATCTAAAAACCACATGTTTCTACTAGGGGAAAAAAAATGGAACAAGGGAAATTACATTCTTTCCCTAAAAACTACAAGGTTTAAATTCAGTAAATAGAGGAGAGGGGTTAGTGCAATATTATCTCACATGAGGTTAAATTTGCTATGGAAATCGAGATGGGGTCAAATTTTATTTAATTAGTTTTCTGGATAGGAAAAAAAGACTGATGTCAGGCTGAAATTTTTAAGTGTATACTTTAAGTATACAAAGATCAACACAAACTAATTAACCTTCATCCCATTCAGAAGAGAGAAAGGATAGGTATTTAGCATAAGGACAAATAATTCTAAACTTGATTATTGCCTAAGTTCATTGTCTAAAGTGAATTATTTATTGTCTAAACTTATTGTTTAAATTTTGACAAACTTTAACAAAGGTTGAAATATATATTTGAAACATCACCTACCTTTTAATGTAACTATTATGTTGAGAACATGAAAAAAATAAAAAAAGCCTATAATAATTAATTTATTATTATGTTGCAAATATTTTTTTCTTTCTAATTAAGTTCTACTTTTTTTCTTTGTGTCAAGAAAATTCCAGTCATCTGGTTATACTTTAATAAAGAAATTTATGTAGGAGATAGGTGAATTGGCCAAAGTAGATTGTACATTTTGGTAAACAATTTTCCATCTGTGAATTTAGTTTAGTATTATGCTATAATTGGAAGCTTCACTTATTATAAAGGTTAAAAGCTAAAATAAAAAGGTAGTCTGAAAAATACATTTTAAAAAATGAAAACAAAACTGTTAAATGAGAATGTTTTGTAAACCATTGACAAATTAGAGTAGAATGAAGAAATGTCACATAAAACATTGATGTTAAGTGTTTCAGTCATTAAACACAACTTGGCAGACATTTTTAATCCTTACTAGACATCACTCACTGGAAATCGAAAGAAGGAAGTCCTCTGCAAAAAAGGTACATATCTAGAAAAAAATATCTGGAAAGGGTAACAATAAAAATCTGAAGACTCCAGGTTTCTGGTCTGAAGATAAAATGGCTAGGATTATAATGTCTACTACAGACAATAACAAACATAGGAGAACATACATATTTGGAAGGGGGAAATGAGTCCATGTTTGAAAATGGTTATCTTATGCTAGATTATGCATTCAAGGCAGATTTGAAATTCGAGATAGAGATCAAATCATAAGTATTCATTCTGGAGTCATCAATTTGATAGAGCAGAGAGAACATGAATACTTGGGAATGAAATGGAGAAAGACAGAATCTATGAACACCAAGTTTTAGGAGAAAGCATTGAGATAAATACAGAGAAAAAATGGTGAGTAAACCAAGGGAGAATGGTGTCATAAAAGTCCAAAGAAATAGTTTTAGAGAGGAAAGATCAAAGGCTTCAACATGAGAGAGAAATAAGAAAATAATGGGGGTAAAAGTCTATTGCATTTATCAATTAGTTATTAGGATTGAAAATGTAGATTTGGAAGTATTAAAAGTCTTTCAATCTTATAGTTACTTTCCAACACAGGATGTTAATCACCACTGTGGTTTTTCTGTGAAAGACAGCACAGTTTATTTCTGTGTTCAAAATGGATAATAGAATTTTGTGATTAAAAATAAAACAGAAAACACTTTCTAATAATTTTGTAAAACTGATGGATTAACATTTAGAATAAAGTTTTCTGATGATGGCATTTTAACCTTTGGAATAATAGTTCAATTTATTATATTTGTCCTCACTCTTCTTCTGTATCAAGTAGTCCTGATAGCTACTCTCCATGTTTCCCTTGTATATCAAGAGGAGTTTTAAAAAATCATAGCACAGCTATAGAATGGCTTGTAAAGGACAACTAAAATAATTTGCAATCTCAGTGGATAAAATTAAGACTGATGATTTAAGAGAGTTAAAGGATCCACCAATTCTTTTTTAATGAAGGCTGACAAATGACATGTCAGTCATGTCTGGAAAGAAAAGGATACACCACACAAAAATTATTCACTTAAAGACCAAAAAATAAATCTTTGGAATTTATTACTCTAAGAGGTATTTTTTGCAGATTATACAAGTGGGAACTATGTCTATTTTATGTACTGTCCAATTATTTCTAGGATATTTTCATATCTCACACATGATCATTTGTTAATTAGCATTTATTGAATGAAAATATGTTATACTAAACTTTCCAAGACTGTATAAAAAAATTTATCTGTACTGGAACAGTCAGGATTAATCTCTTTATGCTCTTTACCCCTAATTATAGCAGTTCCAGTCCCAAAGAAAGGCAATGCCAAAGAATGCTCAAACTACCGCACAATTGCACTCAACTCACACACTAGTAAAGTAATGCTCAAAATTCTCCAAGCCAGGCTTCAGCAATACATAAACTGTGAACTTCAAGATGTTCAAGCTGGTTTTAGAAAAGGCAGAGGAACCAGAGATCAAATTGCCAACATCCGCTCGATCATTGAAAAAGCAAGAGAGTTCCAGAAAAACATCTATTTCTGCTTTTTTGACTCTGCCAAAGCCTTTGACTGTGTGGATCACAATAAACTGTGGAAAATTCTGAAAG
>NW_011495020.1:1370557-1391230 GCF_000754665.1 Bison bison bison
AAAGTTGGCTTAAAGCTCAACATTCAGAAAATGAAGATCATGACATTTGGTAGCATCACTTCATGGGAAATAGATGGGGAAACAGTGGAAACAGTGTCAGACTTTATTTTTCTGGGCTCCAAAATCACTGCAGATGGTGACTGCAGCCATGAAAGTAAAAGACACTTACTCCTTGGAAGAAAAGTTATGACCAACCTAGATAGCATATTGAAAAACAGAGACATTACTTCGACAACAAAGGTCTGTCTAGTCAAGACTATGGTTTTTCCAGTGATCATGTATGGATGTGACAGTTGGGCTGTGAAGAAAGCTGAGCGCCAAAAAATTGATGCTTTTGAACTGTGGTATTGGAGAAGACTCTTGAGAGTCCCTTGGACTGCAAGGAGATCCAACCAGTCCATTCTGAAAATCAGCCCTGGGATTTCTTTGGAAGGAATGATGCTAAAGCTAAAATTCCAGTACTTTGGCCACCTCATGCGAAGAGTTGACTTATTGGAAAAGACTCTGATGTTGGGAGGGATTGGGGGCAGGAGGAGAAGGGGACGACAGAGGATGAGATGGATGGATGGCATCGCTGACTCAATGGAAATGAGTCTGAGTGAACTCTGGGAGTTGGCGATGGACAGGGAGGCCTGGCGTGCTGTGATTCATGGGGTCGCAAAGAGTCGGACACGACTGAGCGACTGAACTCAACTGATAGCAGTTCTTATAAGATGTCTAGGATCCCCAGGTCATTCCTCATTCCCTATATTCTCATCCCAATAAAATACGGCTTATTAATATTTTAATCTAACTCATACTTCTTATAAATTTAAAGAATCATTCTACCATTCCACCTTTAACCTGCTTCTTTTCAGCAAAATATCTTATATATACTCAGTCTCTTGCCTGAAGCTTTCCTTCACCTTATTACTCCAACTGAAATGTGACTCTCCTTTGAGATCATGACTTCTGATGCATACCACTGTGGGAATGGATATTTTCTTTCTCACACATCTTATTCAACTGGACCTCATTGTCACTGTAGGTACTGGAATCCTGAGTATTCTCTTTCTTTTCTAAAGTGTCCCAAATCTGAGCCACACATCCTCAGACTAAATCATCTGTTATCTATTAGTGTAAAGACTAATCATCTATTTTCACCTTGTCCACCTCAGCCCCTCATATCCAGATCACTTTCCCTTTCTCCGGCTGTGCTTGTGCTATTATTCCACTCTTCCTCAGCCACTCATTCTTTTATTCATCCCCTTGACTAGTAATTGTCCAATAAATTACCCAAGAGCTATATGTAGGATTTACATTTAAGTTAATTAAAATAAATTATCAATAGTTCCTTAGTTATACTAGCCACATATCAAGGATTCAATAGCCAAATTTGCTAATGGTTACTGTGATTATTTGAACAGTCTTATCATCACATAAGTCTTTATTGGATAGCACTTCCCTGAATCTTATGTCCAGTAAGTATATCTTTTCTATCCCTTCAAATTCAAATGTCTGATTCTCTAGTTCTTAACTTGTTTCTATTTTATTTCTTCTAGTGACATGATTGTAATGATATATAGCTCATTGGACAAATCAAATATTTCATTATAACATACATCATATCCTCATTTTCTTGATGACCCATGATTTCTCATTTTAATCAAAGTCTTGCAAGCACCATCAAATCAAGTATATGGTCAAATGCAGCTGGCAAAACTTCAAAGACAAATGCAAACTTCTAGCTGGACTTGTGCAGCTCAACACAGTTGACTAGCAAAAAAATTTATGCTTAATGAATTCACATTATAATGATGACTATTAACCTTAAGTGGATACTTTGAGTTGCCTAGGAAGTCTATTATATTTTACAAATCCTTTCAGTCTGATGCCTCCTCAGATGATTATTTTATAACTTTTCTCTCTCTTGCCTTTCCCCTGCTCTTATTAACATGAATGACTGTGCTTCTAGATACTGTCACCTCTCTAGTTATGCACCATTTCCTCTCATCTAATCAAAGATATTGCTCCAGTACTTCTCTTTCCCCTCTCTCTCTTATCAGTATAACAAGTTTTCCCACAGGTACATAAAACTTAAAATCTGCCATTTTAAAACAAATTAAAAACAAGTGACAAGACTTTCCTAACTTCCTGCTTCTGTTCTCTTTTAACTCTTTTCACACTGAAAATGTTAACAACCCCTGTTTTCTAGTTCTTTCATTCATTCGTGAATGCAATTAGCTCTGGCTACCAGCCCCACCATTCCTAGACTCTTCTCACGCTTGTCCACTACACCACTGAACACAATGGCCCATTTGTCATTCTAATATTTCTTAGTCTATTAATAGCTTTTGACAGTCCATTAAGTGGAATATCTGCATTATTTGAATTTTGGATCAATATACTTTTCTATTTCTTTTTCTGTTTCACTAACCTCACTTTTTCACTTTTCATTGATGGTTTCTTCTTATCTCCTAGTCATAAAAACATTGTTCCAGTAATCTATTCTTAGAACTCCTCTCTTCTTATTTATGTGTATGCATGATGACAAGCCCTATATTTTACAGCCTACTGGACATCTCCTCTTGCATTGGTAATAGGCATCGCAAACTTAGCATGTTGAAAAGAACTGATCCTCCTGCATCCTCTTCCTCATACAGTCTTCCTGATTTTAGCAAAAAAACAAAACAAAACAAAAAACAAAAAAAAATCTCTAACATTTTCTGAATACATCTTATTTCCAGTAACCATATTACCTCTATAACCTCAAATTCAAATGTCCAGCTCTCCAGTTACTAATTGCTCTGTTTTTCCTTCTAGAAACAATACTTTAATGACATCTAACTCATTGACCAAACTAAATAAATATTTCATTGTAACCCACATCATATCCTCATGCCCTTGTGAACAGCTACTCTGATCAAATGACTTTGATATCATATTGATTTGTGATTTCTCTCACTGTTAATATCCAAGCTGTTAGTCAATCATGTTGGCTCTGTTTTCAAAATATCCAAAATCAGAACAATTCTTGCTATATCTATTGCTGCTATCTTAAGTGCACCTTCAAAAATATCTCGACTGCATTATTGCAATACCCACTTCAGTAGCTCACATTCTTATATTCTTCCAACCCTAGTCCCTCAATTAATAAACAGCACAGCACTCAGAACAGTCTTGCTGAACACAGGTTAGGTTACATCACATCTCCTTATCCTCAAGTGGATTCCTCTGCATACACTGGCAAGAACCTACAGAACTCTGAAATTCTTGCTACTGTTGACTCTTTAACCCCATTCTCTGCTACTCTTTCCCTTCATGAGCTTTTCTTTAGCAGTGCTGACCTACTTGCTCTTTTATGAACTTACTAGGCATACCTCTGCTTCGGAGGTTTTGAACTTGTACCTCTGTCTGGAAAGCAATTCCCCAGATATTCACGTGGATTCCTCTTTCATCTCCCTCCACTTCACTCAAATTTCATCTCTTCAGATGTTCCCTAACCATCTCACCTAACTCTTTTCTTGTCTCTTATTTTCACATCCCAAGTTTTATTTTCTCAATTTTACTTTTTATCATTTGATGCATTATGTGTTTCACTTAGTTATTTGCTTATGTTTATCTTCCCAACCTCAGATACATAAAAACAAAAGTTTAGTTGTGTATTTATTCTTTACTTTATTCATTTTCTTCTAGAATTAATTATACTTGGTATATAATAGGTAACCCACTCTAGTATTCTTGCCTAGAGAATCCTGTGGATGGTGGAGCCTGGTGGGCTGCTTGTCCATAGGGTCACACAGAGTCGGACACAACTGAAGAGACTTAGCATGCATGCATATAATATTTTCTCAGCAAATATTTTTAAAAAAATAAACAGATTTATAAATAAGGTAAATATTTGATCAAAAATATGAAACTATGTAATATCTTTAAAAAAGATAAGTTTCTTTGCTATTAACAAGCACAATGAGGTACATATGTTTACTGGAAATACATTTTTATTTCCTTACCTTTTAAATTTTTATTTTTAAATAAATCAATGAATCAGTGTAGCAGCCACTTGATCAAGGACTTACTGGACACTGTTTTTAAAGATGATTTGGCAGATAAAGATGACATCCATATAATATATAGTTTATTCAGTACATTGATAATTTAATAAGTCCAAATAAAAGGAATATATGGCTTCTGTTATATATTATCATGCATATGTTATATATTTAAACTTTAAGTAAAATACTGTCTACTTTAGAATATGTAGGCTATATTCATGTTTCTGCTACTTTAGAATATATGAACTAAAATACTTATTTTTATTATAGTTTTCTCCATTTTAATTTGTATGAAGCCTACATCCTTGTCCCCCACATCCCCCAAAAAGCCTATTTGCTTTCTAATGGCTTTGTTTTTTATTGCTGCTTTTCTGGCTAAACTAAAGTATATGATTTAAATTATTTCAGAATATCCATCCCTATGACTCTCATTGCTTTGCTTTTTCTTAATTTTTTTACTTTTTAAAGTTTTCCCCTCAATCCCCACTAGTACTAAGAAATAGGAATCAAAGTCTTTATATATAAATGTATATATATATATACATGCATGTATAATTGCATACATAATTATAAACTCCACACATTAGCATTGCATATGAGCTTTGTGAAAGATACTCGTGCATGACTTTTTCTAAGAAGGAATGTCTATGCTTTATTGTCATGCTATTTATTTGAGTCATTTTTCCCTTTCATCAGTATTTACTTAGATTCTTCATGTTTCTAGTTATCATTTTTTTTCAATGAATCTTTAAGTAGATTTACAACTAATTTTTATTCCTTATTTTTCTAAAAGTTTTGGAAAATATTCAAAATTGATAAACTTTCTATTGTAATCTCTGTCTTAAAAGTAATACAAAGAAAAAAAAGAAAGAAATACTCTAATCAGGATGTGGGAAGCCTATTTGATAAAATTAACAGACATCCTTGTGTAGTAATAATTCCATAACCCATTCTTTGAAAAAGAATTGTATCTCTCTCTTCATTTCCAATATCCTTGCTTTCTAAGTTACTAACTGTTGTTAATTCTTTTTCTAGTCTTGCTAAAACTTTTTTGCCAATAGCTAGAAAAAGAAATGGTTACAAATATGACACCATAATAGTTATATTTATTGTCAATCATTTTTGGTGGCATAATTAATGTTAAGATGGTTGAAATAGAGTGAAATGATTCAAGCATACACTGTTATATCATATAATTATGGAAATGCTTAATGATTACTCCTTCAACAGAATACATGTCATTGCATGTGTAATTATCTATGTATATATTTATATGCATATGTACATATATATGTGTGTTATAATTTTTTTAATTAATTTCATGTATGCTTCCAAGTTTACTATGGCAAACCCTTCTTTCTGTTTACTTGTGATAATTAATAATGATATTGATGCATCAAAAATGGAGCATCTTTATAATATCTTCTGTAGAATATAGTTATTCTGAACCTGTGATCTAAACTATCAGCAACAGCAAAATATAAGATTATTTTAGAATCAAATGCTAACTCTACTTATCTTAGATGTACTGAGTCAGAAACTATAGGTAGGATACAATAATCTATGAAAATCTATATTTTAAAAACCCTTTTGCTGGATGCTTGGGGCTGGTGCACTGGGACGACCCAGAGGGATGGTATGGGGAGGGAGGAGGGAGGAGGGTTCAGGATGGGGAACACATGAGAAATAAAGGAATAAATTAAAAAAAAAAAAACAAACCCTTCTAGGTAGGTGATGCTGAGACATGGTTAAGTTTGAGAATGGATACAGTACAAAAAAAAAAAAAAAATCATTTCATTTGACTGGTTGCAATTTATTTCTGGAGTGATTCTCTATGTAGCATATTTTTTCACAAATATCAGTACTCCAAAAGATTCCTTTGGTCTTCTTAATTTCTACCCTACACCTGGGAGATCGCATCCACTCCCTTCAATACTCATCAATGCTGCTCTGAAATACATTTCCCTACCTCTTTCTCCCTTTGCTCATCTTTGTAAACAGCACCTAGTAAATAGGCATTTTCTACTTGATCGAGCCAAAAATCAGGCAGTGATTCTTGATTTTTTTCCATCTTCTCCCATTTCTCTATTGCCTATATCTGCTGAGAAAACAATTGTTGATGATTTTCCACCTTAATGATTTTTAACCTTAATATATTTCTTCATCTGCCCAGGCCTAAATACATAGTAAGTATTACAAAATGTCTTATCATCATGACTATTAAAGTATAAAACCTACTAATTAGAAATAAAATAGACATTAAGTAAAAGGTGAAATTTTAATTGTAAAATATAACTAAATTTAACAATCTATTCTCACATATACACATTTCCATCATCCCTAAACATCTCTTTTGCCCCTTCTCAGTGTGTCAGTGTGTCAGCCCCACTCTTAAAGGCTACTGCTGGCCTGATATTTTTTTTTATACACTAAGCTTATGTTATTCCTTTTAGTTCTTCATTCATCTAGAATCATAGTATGCTTTTATGTTTTTGAGATTCATACCTGCTTTTAAAAGTATCTATAATTTGTTCTTTTTGTCTCTAAGAAATATTCCACTATATGAATGTACCATACCCTCCACCTTTACATCACAACCACAAATAAATAAAAATAAAACTTAACCATCACTTTGGTTTAGTTTTTCCTGCTACATGTATCTTCTGCATTCTTTAATTGCTTCATCTCTGTACTTTCATGGTTTGTAATACATTCTGAAAGCCAATATGATATAATAGGTAATTGCATTCATCTGGAATGAGTATATGACTTTTAATCCAGGATCTTTAATTTAGGTACCTCTGGCGATGGCACCTCACTCCAGTACTCTTGCCTGGAAAATCCCATGGATGGAGGAGGCTGGTAGTCTGCAGTCCATGGGGTTGAGAAGAGTCAGACACGACTGTGCAACTTCACTTTCAATTTTCACTTTCATGCATTGGAGAAGGAAATGGCAACCCACTCCAGTGTTCTTGCCTGGAGAATCCCAGGGAGGGGGGAGCCTGGTGGGCTGCTGTCTATGGGGTCGCACAAAGTCAGACACAACTGAAGCGACTTAGCAGCAGCAGCAGCAATGTTCCTAGACAAGTAATATAAGCTGTCTGTGTCTCAGATTTCTTAACCTTAAAAGGAATATAATAAGTACTTTTTTGAGTAATTAATTGCAAAGATTACAAAATTAGAGCATGTAAAAATTAAATGGCATGACCCACAAATATGGGTTCAAAATTTAACTGTATTATTTCATTGTATTTACTGTCCACTTGCCTGCCTGTAGCACTATTCTCTAAGCATTCTGTGATAGGGACCAGAATATGGTAGGCACCAATATGTACTTACTGAAGGAATAAGTGGATTATATTCTTACAGAGTACACTATGGTAGAAATGATGGCAATTCAGCTTACGTTCCACTACTGAGAAAATAATTTATCCCAACTTACTGTGACAGAGATTGTCGTTGTCCCCCTATACCTATTCTCCTATTCTTTGTTGTAGTTACAGAAATCCAAGTTTTGACAGAGCACACAATACTCATGTGACATTACTCCCTAATTTAGCTTTCAGCAGTTAAGGCTTTATAATTAGGTGATTACCAATTAAATATAACTAGGAATTGCAGTTTCTGTATGTCTTCTGTACAAGACAGTTACTTGATCTCCACTTTTACTTTTCCTAGTCTTATGGGCTAGAATACTGATGGAGTCTTCATGAACCACTTTAACTATGCAGATGAGGTAAGTACCTTCAAGGAGAACAGAACAACAGAAAAAAAGGAAATAGGGCTTCTGGTTGACCACTTAGAACAGATTTTTCTGGATAATTTGTACTACTGTTTTCATATTTCTGGACTGTTAGGGGACAGAGAGAGAGAAAGATCTTGTTTGAGCCATTGGAATACTTTATATTCATTTTTAGGGTAGCTTGTGTGTGTGTGTGTGTGTGTGTGTGTGTGTTGTGTATTAGTTGCTCAGTCATATCCGACTATTTGTGACCCCATGGATTATAGCTTCCCAGACAACTCTGTCCATGAATTCTCCAGGCAAGAATACTGGAATGGATTGCCATTTCCTCCTCCAGGGTTTCTTCTCAAACAAGGATCAAATCTGGGTCTCCTGCATTGCAGGCAGATTCTTTACCATTTGAGCCACCAAGGAAGCCCTTGTATATTAAATGTTAAAGAAGAAAGTCCAGAATAATCACAAAGAACTCTTAACAAAGACACAGTAGATTCAGTTATCGGGATTGACTTACAGAGTAATGCTGCAGAATTGGGCCACCAGTGTATTATTGCCTTTTCTACAGTCATAAAATTGCCTATGGCATTGAAAATTTGGGTTTCCCATGTGGCACAGTGGTAAAGAATCTGCCTGTCAATGCAAGAGACATGGGTTGAATCCCTCAGTGGGGAAGATCCCCTGGAGAAGGAAATGGCAATCCAATCCAGTACTGTTGCTTGGGAAATCCCATGGACAAAGGAGCCTGGCAGGCTACAGTTCCTGGGGTCACAAAGAGTTGGACACACCTGAGCAACTGAGCAGGTATGCACACACACACACACACACACACACACACATACTCCTGAAAAGTTCCCAATACTACAGGTAGGTTCAGATCTATGAGCAATTGTTATAATCAGGAAACATTCATGATCAGCAAACTCTTAATATTGAGAATTTGACAACAAAAAAAACAGACATCTGCATGTTTGACTTGCTGACAGAAAGTGAATAATAAGAAGCAGAGAGTGGACTATTTGAGAAATGTTTTAGAATTCAATTTTATCTCCTTAACAACTTTATTCGATACACTATCTTTCTATTTATGTATGTTTGTATTTACTTATTTATTTTAGTAGTTGTTGGAAATGTTTTAGAATTCAAGTTTATTTCCTTATAACTTTATTATATATACTATCTTTCTATTTATGTATATATGCATTTACTTTTTCATTTTAGTGGGTATTATAAGGTTGACAGTACAAATTTGGTACACACTATGCATGTTACAAAAACTTTTAGATTCTTCTCAATTTCATTTGATCTTTCCTCCTTTAAAGAGTAGAGCCTTTTCATTCCAGGTAGCATACACATATAGGGTCATTATATGCAATATATAACTACATATATATGCAATATATAACTTCATCTGCCAGAAATTCATCATTATGATAATTCCCTAAATGTAAGCAAGTTATTTGACATTTTAACTGTTCTACCTCTATTAGGGTTTTCATATCCACCTACACATGTTTTTTATTCCATTACCAGTGCCCTAGTTTAAAATCTAATTCTAGACTTTGGTACTATTGTAACTTTAAGAGTATCATAATTATAATAAAGTTAAGTGAATTGCAATGGACTCTTCAAAATGCTTTTAAAAAATTATTTCTAAAGCAAAGTTTCATTTCAAACTACATCACATGGGCACTGGAACAGTTTATAATAATATCATCATTTATAACATTTAAGTTGTACATACAAAAACATATTATTTTTTATGGTGCCCAAGCTGATTTTTATTAAGTAATATCCATTTTATTGAGAAGCCTCTGATTCCTCATTTTTATTTATTAATAACTGAGCAATAAACTCTAAGTAAATTCTATTTCATGCTTTTATATATCAGTTTTCACAGGCATAACTCCTGTCATGATCTTTAATATGTTTTGTCATCATATTAAATAAAAATAAATGGCAGGAACATGTAATTGGGAACTTTCTGAATTAAGCAGAAGACTTTATCGCATTGTTCTATTTTGTCTCCTCTGGATGCAGCTCCTTCACAACAGTGCTTTATTCCTCTCTGTCAGCCACATGACCCTGAAATTCTTTCTCTAGAATTTCCCCTTCTAAAATCAGCCAATACAATGTTGTCAGCACAATCTTCCAAAGTTTCAGAGCTGATCATGTCACTCTCCTGCTCTATCTAAAATAGCCTATGACACATTTTTTTGCCTGTAGAATAAAACTCTAACTTCTGTTACTGACATTGAAGAATGTGCACAATCTAACCACTGCATTTTCTGTGCAATGTGTTTTCCATTAGGATGGAAACATCTTTTTCCTATCTCTTTTCCCTATGCTATATTCTAGGTCAACTCCCATCTTAAGCAAGTTTCCCTGGATCATATCCTTTGTTTACTTTTCCACTGACTGGAATATCACTCAACTTTCTCTATATATTGAAAGCTGATCCCATAGTATTTTACTTACTTAAATTTTCTCTAATACTTTTTATTAACAATGAAGAATATTTTAATTGATAAGTATTATATGATGTATTTATATTACTATTGTATAGATGGAGCTTCCAATAAAGATTGTCCTCCGTATATTTTGTGCTATGAAGCCTAAGGAATCTTTGACTTCTTTCTTTTCCAGAAAACAAGATAGGTAACTTCAAAATTTAAGGAAGAATAAGCAATAATTGTATTGTTTGCTGAATGGATTTTGGAGAGCTATTAACTTTACTATGAGTGGCAGGCATTTCATGTGAGATATTATTTAATTTTAGGGGTAGGCATGTGTGAAAATATGAGTCACTAAGATAACTCAGAGAATATCCCTAGTGGCTCAGTTGGTGAAGGATCCACCTGCAATTCAGGAGACCTGGGCTGGATACCTGGGTCAGGATGATCCCCTGGAGAAAGGAATGGCAACCCACTTCAGTATTCTTCCTTGGAGAATTCCATGGACAGAGGAGTCTGCTGGGCTGATGTCCATGGGGTCACAGAGAGTGGACATGACTGAGCAACTCACACTTTCACTTTAATTTCTGAGAACATTAGGCTAAAATGGTGGCTGCTATGAGAAACAGTAGATAAAGGATGAAAATAGCTGACTTGTTTTCAGGAACAGCGTAGGTTATCCCTAGAGGATCTACCAAGTGTATTCTTGGTTTGCCTTGACGTAATTACGAACAGTGCTCCAATCACTCTCAAAATGTCTCGATTTTCAGTGGCAATTTGTGGTCAGTCTATCTAAGCAGAATCCCGGAATCCAAAAGTCATGCTGCTGCTTTTGCTAAGGCTCTTCAGTCGTGTCCGACTCTGTTGGACCCCATAGACAGCAGCCCACCAGGCTCCGCCTTCCCTGGGATTCTCCAGGCAAGAACACTGGAGTGGGTTGCCATTTCCTTCTCCAATGCATGAAAGTGAAAAATGAAAGTGAAGTCGCTCAGTCGTGTCCGACTCTATGCAACCCCATGGACAGCAGCCTACCAGGTTCCTCTGTCCATGGGATTTTCCAGGCAAGAGTACTGGTATGGGTTGCCATTGCCTTCTCCTCCAAAAGTCATAATGATACCCTTTGTATCAGAAGTCTCCAATCCCTAAAAGAATGAGATGCTATTTGATCTATATGATCACATGAGCATATTCTCTAGTTCGTGTGTAAAATCTGGAGAAATTTTGGAAAAATATAAATTTTTACTTTTGAGCATTTTTGATGAATCATTTAACTGTTGTTACTTAGTATTAAGATTTTATCTCCAAAACAAGTGAAATTACTTCTTTATATATTTTATATCTTTCTCTCCCTTATGTATTAGGCTTTCTTTTCTAATTTGCAAGTGAAGTACTACATCTATAAACTGCTCCTTTAAGTGAGAATATTGATATTGTGTCTCTAACTTTCATTTGCAAGTTTTAAAGGAAAACAATGAAAGATGCTGTTCTTTGTGTGTAATGTACTAGTCTAAAATTTTAATGTGAAAAAAAATTGTTCTACGTATTTTAAATGCTTTATAAATTATCATTTTAGCTGATTCTTTTTAAAGAGATTGAGAACAAAGAAAAAGCCTTGAGGACATTGATACAGCTTTCTGCAAGTTCTTAGCTATTCAGATGGCCATCCAAAGTGAAAGGATCCTTCTATTTTCATAGTATTCAGAACAAAGAGTATTTTTCATTATATTTACTTGAACACCCCATCATATAATGTGAAATGGCCTTGCTGCTGCTGCTAAGTCATTTCAGTCGTGTCCGACTCTGTGCGACCCCAGAGACGGCAGCCCACCAGGCTCCCCCGTCCCTGGGATTCTCCAGGCAAGAACACTGGCCTTAACCTAAAGGTAAATCTCCAAGTGGAAATAGCTTTCAAAATCTTAGTGAAGGCAAATGAATTATTAAAGTCTGAGAGTTAATCAAATTATGTCATACTATACATATATATATATATATATATATATATACATATATGATTCAGTGAGGGGATTCCTGGTCATGTTATTATATTTTATAATTATTATTAAGTACAAAATATAATAATCTATCAAAAGTCTGTTAGTTCAAAGCATAATCAAATGATTCTAGACCCCCAAGGTTTTTAAAGTTCTTAATGAGCAGTTAAAAAAAAAGAAAAAAAAATGGTGCCCTTGATGCACCACAGTTAAATGGGCTTCTGATGTTTTCCATAAGGTTTACTTAAACCTGGATTACTCAGAGTTTGCTAGAAGAATTAATATTAGACTGTATTCAGCTGGAGTCATAGATCTAGATAATATTTCTAATCGTGGGAGAACAGATTTTCTGACTGAAGATAAGAAAAATATATTCCTAACTTTGAATTTGGAGACTGTTTGGCCTACCTTAGAAAGTAGAAGACACTGAAGCATACCCAGGGCTGTGATAAGGATTTCATGACCCTGAAACTGAAGAGTATCCAGCATGAGAGACAATCCTACAAATGCTGGGTGCCTGTGAAGTAGCTCTAAGATCCTTTCTGTGTGATAGTTCCCTCTTATTACTCCTGAACTTACAATACAATGTCATTGTTAGTTTCTGTCGCGTCTTGGCTCTACTGGGTGAGATTAAAGAGAAGTACCTGTCTCACACTTACACAAATACTGCTGTAAACAGTCTCATGAGGGCGGGACTGTCCCTGCCAGAAGCATAGATATCTATTCTGGATGAACATGTCAGATGATAAGGAGTCTAAAGCAGTAGTAGCAGAGGATCGTGCTTCTGACACTCTGGGGGCCATACCATGCGATCATATCAGAAGTGACTGAGGAGCTCTCTAAGATGTGTTTCTCCTAAATAAAAAGGAGATGAGAAGTTGTATTTGGAGTTTAAAAAATTTAAGTCTCTTTCCAATTAAAAATAGTGCAATAAAGATGGTAAATAATTTCGGTTTTAACAATGAGGTGGTTGTACCTTTTTATTTTGGAGCCTCCATCCTAACCTGATATGTCTCAAAATATGCTCTCTAATATAATGTAACATAGCATTAATAAAAGTTAAAATGTGGATACAGAATAGAGATGAAGCCTTTTCATCTCATTCAGAAGATCAATGCAAAGCCTGTCTGTGGTGCTGTCCCATCAGAAGGATAAAAGGTGAGCTCCTCCTGTCAACATTCAAGCCTGCAGCTCCAAGGAACTGAAAGAAACCCTCCATCACTACTGGGCTATTAGGAGTAGTTCTCCGTAGGAAGCTTTAGAAAGACATGATTCAGCCCCAGCTTTGGAAGTTTTATGCATTGTTAAAGAAACATAGGTATTAAAGGATTAAGCTACTGTTGAAAAAGCAAATTAAATATCTGCCATGGAAAGTTTGAGATTACAAGGATTCTGTTTCCTTCATGTATGTTTTCAGAGACATTTTCTCTCACCTATTACATTGGACATTTTATACATAGGCCCTAAATGATTGTCTTTGGACATAAAATGCTAAAACTTTTCCCCTCATAAAATTTGGTATGGAATTTTCTAGGATTCTATGCTGTGAATACATGGAGGAGACTATTAGTTGATGAAACAAGACAATAACAAACTCACAAGATGCTATGAAGCAATGTTATCTGTACATAAAAATTGTGTGAGGTGAATTTTTACATTTGTGAGATAGTTTTTAAACATTTTGAACACTTTAATGACCTGAACAATGAGGAATATGTGGCATGGGGGATTTATTTTACATAGTGAAAACCACTCTGTAAATAATTCTGTTTTAAACTGGACCTGACAACCTCCCCAGTGTTGACTTTTATCATCCTATTCTTGCAGTGCATAATGTGACCCCAGTATAATTTGTTAAGATCCTTGAATGGCTATACTTTTTATTTAACATGAAAAGTAAACTTTTAAAACTTTCAGTCTTTCCTTCATCTGGCCACATTAAAATGTTACTGTAGGTGTCTGGACATTTCTTCCAGGAAATCAATCCTCTTCTAGTCCAACACTAGAAAAGGTATTCCTTTCCTGTTTTTTTTTTCTTTTTTTTTTTGGAGGGGGAGGTTCCATGTACTACTGCTTTGAAGCAAAATGGAAAAACTCTACACAGTTAGCAAAAAACAAGACTTGGAGCTGACTGTGGCTGAGATTATCAGCTTCTTAGTGCAAACTTCAGGCTTAAAATCGAAGAAAGTAGGGAAAACTGCTAAGCCATTCAGGTATGTCCTATGTCAAATCTCTTATGATTATACAGTGGAGGTGATGAATAGGTTAAAGGGATTAGATCTGACAGACTGCCTGAAGAACTATGAACTGTGGTTTGTAACATTGCACTGGAGGCAGTGATTAAAATCATCCTCAAGGAAAAGAAATACAAGAAAAAAAGTGGTTTTTTGAGAAGGCCTTAAAAATAGCTGAAAAAAGAAGGGAAAGCAAGACATACCCAACTGAATGCAGTGTTCCAGAGAATAGCAAGGAGAGCTAAAACCTTCTTAAGGGAGCAGTGCAAAGAAATAGAGGAAAACAATAGAATGGGAAAGACTAGAGATCTCTTCAAGAAAATCGGAAACACCACGGGAACATTTTATGCAAAGATGGACACAAAAAAGGACAGAAACAGTAAGGACCTCACAGAAGCAATAGAGATTAAGAGATAACAATAATACACAGAACTGTACAATAAAGGTCTTAATTACCAAGAAAACCATGAGGGTGTAGTCATTCACCTAGAATCAGATATCCTGGAGTGTGAAGTCAAGTGGGCTGTAGGAAGCATCACTACAAACAAAGCTGGAGGAGGTGATGAAATTCCAGCTGAGCTATTTCAAATCCTAAAAAAATGATGCTGTGAAAGTATTGCACTCAATATGCTAGCAAATTTGGAAAACTCAGCAGTGGCCACAGGGCTGGAAAAAGTCAGTTTTCATTCCAGTCCCAAAGAAAGGCAATGTCAAGGAATACTCAAATTATGGTACAATTGCAATCATTTCACATGCTAGTAAGATTGTGCTCAAAACCCTCAAGCTTGGCTTCAGCAGTATGTGAACTGAGAACTTTCAGATGTACAATATGGATTTAGAAAAGGCAGGGAAATCAGAGATCAAATTGCCAACATCTAATAGATCATAGACAAAGCAAGGGAATTGAAAAAAAAAAAAAAAAAAACAACCACATCTGCTTCATTAGCTATGCTAAAGCCTTTGACTGTGTGGACCACAATAAACTGTGGAAAGTTCTTCAAGAGATGGGAATACCAGACCACTTTACCTGAATCCTAAGGAACTATATGCTGGACAAGAAGCAACGGTTAGGATAAGACATAGAACAATGGACTGGTTCAAAATTGGGAAAGGAGTACATCAAGTACTTGTTTTGTCATCCTGCTTATTTAGCTTCTATGCAGAGTATATCACACGAAATGCAAGGTTGGATGAAGCACAAACTGGAATCAAGATTGCAGGAAGAAATATCAACCTCAGATATGCAGATGATACTACTTTAATGACAGAAAGGAAAGAGGAACTAAAAGCCTCTTGGTCAAAGTAAAAGAGGACAGTAATAAGCTGGCTTAAAACTCAACATTAAAATAAAGGAGATCATGGCATCTGGTCCCATCACTTCATGTCAAACAGATCGGGGGAAAGTGGAAATGGTGACAGATTTTATTTTCTTGGCTCCAAAATAACTGCAGACTGTGACTGCAGCCATGAAATTAAAAGATGTTTGCTCCTTGGAAGAAAAACTATGACAAACCAAGAGAGTATGTTAAAAACTAGAGACAACACTTTGCTGTCAAAGGTCCCTATAGTCAAAGCTATAGGTTTTCCAGTAGTCATGTGGGGATGTGAGAGTTTTACCATAAAGAATTGAGTGCTGGAGCTGAGCTGAGCACTGAAGAATTGATGCTTTTGAACCGTTGTGCTGGAGAAGACTCTTGAGAGTCCCTTGGACAGCAAGAAGATCAAATCAGTCAATCCTAAAGGAAATCAATCCTGTATATTCATTGAAAGGACTGATGCTGAAGCTCCAATACTTTAATCACCTGATGCAAATAGCTGACTCAATGGGAAAGACCCTGATACCAGGAAATATTGAGGGAAAGAGGACAGGGGGTAGAGGATGAGATGGTTGAATGGCATCACTGGCTCAATAGACATGAGTTTGAGCAAACTCAGGGAGGTAGTGAAGGACAAGGAAGCTTGGCATGCTGCAGTTCGTGGGGTTGCAAAGAATTGGACATGACATAGCAGCTGAACAACAACTACCCGAGAGGGCTTCCCTGGAGGCTCCCAATAGTAAGGAATTTGTCTGTCAGTGCAGGAGATACGGGTTTGATACCTTGATGGGGAAGACCCCCTGGAGAAGGAAATGTCAACCCACTCCACTATAGTTGCCTGGAAAATTCCATGGATAGAGGAGCCTAGTGGGCTACAGTCCATTGGGTCACAGAAGAATTGGACTGGACTTAGAGACTAAACAACAACTACTCCTACCATCACATCCAATTTTATTTTTATTCACTCATTCTATAAATGATTACTATTATGTGTCATGTCAGGTCTATTGAAAAATACAATCTATTTTTATCATTGGAAAATATTGATATTAAGTATATAAATATATAAACAAGAACATGTTCAAGGGACTAATTATAGTTATTAAACAAGGGAATAAATATGACTCTTCCACAAGCAGTAATTACAGTTAGAGGTTATTACTATTGGAGGGAAAAGTGCAGAGTAAAGAGAGCAGTAGCAACTGGTATAATCTATTTTGGATGGCCATGGAAAATATCTCTAAAGGGCTAAAAACTGAATGGGGAGAAAAGCCCAACCATGGGATATTGTGAAAGAGAGTGTTTTCTAATTAAAGGAATAGATAATGACATTATATAAAAATCCTAATTTAAAAACAAAAAATAGAAGGGACTAGAGAGAAAGTTTGGAGAAGGCAATGGCACCCCACTCCAGTACTCTTGCCTAGAAAGTCCCATGGACAGAGGAGCCTGGTGGGCTGCAGTCCATAGGGTCGCTAAGAGTCGGGCACGACTCGGTGACTTCCTTTTCACTTTTCACTTTCATGCACTGGAGAAGGAAATGGCAACCCACTCCAGTGTTCTTGCCTGGAAAATCCCAGGGACAGAGGAGCCTAGTGGGCTGCTGTCTATGGGGTCGCACAGAGTCGGACACGACTGAATCGACTTAGCAGCAGCAGCAGCAGCAGCAGCAGAGAGAAAGTTAGTTTTTGTTGGTCTAATTAGCAAAGAGGATAGCAGTCAGAGATAAGATCAGAAATGAGGAAGGTCAGAAAATACAAAGCCTTATGGTCCATGGTTAGAGTTTATATTTTATTATAATTATAATGAAAAATTAATTTCCATCCTAAGAGATGAGATGAAACTAAAATATAATAGAGGCAACCAAATATATCAATATTTTCTCCCTCCCGCTCAATCTGTGTCTTTCTGTTTGACCTTATTTCTTTTCTTTTGACAACAGAACCTCCATGTTTTAGTTGAGTGCATAAACACTGAGATTTCCCAACCTTCTGTAGATTTAGCTTTGGACATGGAAGCTTGATCCAATGGTTTTAAGTAAAAGTGATATGTGAAATTTTCAGATCATCTTCTTTAAGCTCTCTGCTCTAACCTTCTTTCCCTCTTCTCATGGCCTCGATTGATAAGTGCAGACAAGCTCATTTAACCATGCAGATGAGGAAAAAAAGCATGTAGAAAGCAGCACTATATATTTGTGGTGGTGGTGGTAGGGGGGAGGGCTTTATTTTCTTTTGCTTTTTCTTTTGGTTATAGCAGCTCAAAATGACTTTTTTTTTTTTTTTTTACTTTAAAAATAGCTGCATGAGTTACAGTTTACGTACCATACAGTTCATTCTTTTAAAGTATAAAATTCATTATTTTTACTATATTCACAGGTCTGTGCAACCTTTCAGTTCAGTTCAGTCGCTCAGTGGTGTCCGACTCTGCGACCCCGTGGATCGCAGCACACCAGGCCTCCCTGTCCATCACCAACTCCCAGATTCATGTCCATCAAGTCTGTGATGCCATCCAGCCATCTAATCCTCTGTCGTCCCCTTCTTCTCCTGCCCCCAATCCTTCCAAGCATCAGAGTCTTTTCCAATGAGTCAACTCTTCGCATCAGGTGGCCAAAGTACTGAAGTTTCAGCTTTAGCATCATTCCTTCCAAAGAAATCCCAGGGCTGATCTCCTTCAGAATGGACTGGTTGCATCTCCTTGCAGTCCAAGGGACTCTCAAGAGTCTTCTCCAACACCACAGTTTAAAAGCATCAATTCTTCGGTGCTCAGTTTTCTTCACAGTCCAACTTTCACATCCATATATGACCACAGGAAAAACCATAGCCTTGACTAGACAGACCTTTATTGTCAAAGTAAATTTAGACCATTTTTACCACATCAAACAGAAACTCTGCTTGTCATCTACTATCTTCTCTCCTATTAATCTCCTCCCACTGCTCTAACAACCTCTAATCTACCTTTTGTCTCCATAAATTTCTTTGTTTTGTACATTTCATATAAAAGAAATCATATGATATGTGGTCTTTTGTAATAAATTTCTTTTACTTAGCATATTTTCAAGGTCCCTATATGAACAAGCATCAGTATTTTATTTCTCTTTGTGGCTGAATATCAGCCCATTTTATGGATATACCAGAGTTTGTTTATCCATTCATCAATTCATGGAATTTGGGTTATTTCCAGATGTGGGCTATTATGAATAATGGCAATATAAACATTTATGTACATGTTTTGTGTTGCAATATATTTTTATTTCTTTTGGGTATAAACCTAGAAATGAAACTGCTGGCTCATACAGTACTGCTATGCTTAATTGTTTAAGAAACTGCCAGAATGTTTTCCAAAATGGTGTAGCCATTTTACATTCTCTCCAGTAGAGTATGAATGTACCAATTTCTCCACACTCTAATCAAAAATTGTGGTATCTCTCTGAATTTTTTATTATTCTCCTCATAATGGGTATGAAGTGATATTTTATGATGTTATGATTTGCATTTCTCTGATGGCTAATGAGGGAGGGCATCTTTTAATGTGCTTATTGGTCATTTATAAATCTTCCATTAAGAAATGTTTCTTCAGATCCATCATCCATTTTTAAATCAGGTTTATTTGTCTTTTCACTCATTGAGTTGTAAGTGTTTGTCTTATATGTTTTTGGTTCAAGTTTCTTATCAGGTATATGATTTACAAATATTTTCTTCTATTCTTTGGATTGCCTTTCACTCTTTTAATGAGGTCCTTTAAAACACATTTTTTTAAAATTTGAAAAGTAAAATTTACCTGTTTTTTCTGTTGTAGCTTTATGTTTCAGATGTCATATCTAAGAAACCTTTGTCTAATCCAAAATCATGGAGATTTATCCTATGTTTTCCAGAAAAAAATTTGTGGTACTCTTTCACAGTTAAGTGTGGCTAAAGGCATATTGACAGAATCAGGCTTTGGTTTTGTTGATTTTCTCTGTTGATTTCCTATTTCCAATTTCATTGACTTCTCTTCTAAGTCTTAGTTTCTTATGCTTATTTTGAATTCAATTTTCTCTTTCTTCTAGTTTCCTAAAGTTTCTTGATGTATTAATAGTTTTAATAAACATTTCTTACTTCTAAAAAGACTGCTGCAGTTATTGCATTAGAAAATACAAAAGGAAGAAAAGTAAAATAAAAAAAGCTATTATCTACTTTTTGACTTCCATAATACCAAATGTCTACAAAAATTTAGTTTCACCTAAGTTCAGAATTAGTCTTTCATGTGTATTGACAAAGAGTTGGGTGATCAGAGATAACCTATTTTGCTCTATATAGTTCAAGGATATAAGCCCAAATAATACTCTTTCTACTAGATTATACTGACTTTCATTAGCAACAAGGGAAAATGTCTCTTTAGATATACATTTAGAGATAATAAATGACACATTTAAAGCAAGAACTTTCAATATAGACTTTTCAAAATATTTAGCTTAAGAATATTTGATTTTTTCAGTTGCAGATTAAAAGAAAAAAAGCTAAGCAAGATTATAACACATTTTTTTATTATTCTTTTCACTTTCTAGAAATATTCATTTTCAGGGTCAGCTCCACCAATCACGTTTTAAAAACAAATTTCTTGATAAACATTTAAACACCCTAGGGATTCCCTATGTCAAACTCACTTGTGATATCCAAACTTTTGCAAATAATATACTCTTCCTTCCTTTACATTTAAATTATTTCCTAAACTACAGAATCTCCAAAAGGAACAATATAGCCTCCAAAAAGAGGCATTGACCAAATTGCTAAAGTTTGGTAGAAAATTTTAGGTTTTAGTGGGACAATCTTAATTTAGAGATTTCTGTCTGAATGGGACCTGGAGCTACCTTAGTCTTTTTCTTTATCAACATAACCAGAAACTTTGTTTAATATATAGGTATTATATATCA
>NW_011495020.1:1391330-1436926 GCF_000754665.1 Bison bison bison
ATAATATAATATATATTATATATTATATACCACTTGTTTTACCAAGGGATTTCCTAACCTTACTTGTAAAACTCTCTATTATAGCATCAAGGAAATAATCACTTGCTAGAAAACACAAAAAATATAGTATTCAACATTCTTGAGTTAAAATATCATATACAAATTTACAGTTTCTCAATAGCACGCTTATTACTTGATAAGATAAATTCAATTATTTCATTTAAGAGACAGTTTCCCAATTTTTAAGATGTTGTTACCTAAATACTTACCTCTTTGTTATTAAAAAATGTGGATGGAAAATATAACAACCCTTTGTCAACTGTGGTGTTTTGCCCTAGAAGACATTTCTTTCTCAGTACATCCGGAGTACATTTCTTTGCTGATATCCATTTCTCTTGCAGTTCATACATTTGGGACATGAATGGAGTATATGTTTTCTTTTTACACATTTTAGAAGTCACTTATGCTTCATTTTCCTTGTTATCAGTCTCAAGTTTTCGTACTGAAAGATATGGCTTACCTTGCTCTGTTTTCTCCTGCACAGTCTTATAAGATCTCACTTCCTGGCTGGCAATACTATCTTCTGTTTTTGCCAGAGGCACCTCAGTTTCCTTGAGCAGAAATCACTAAGGACCTAATTGACTCATTCCAGTCACTTTCAGGGATTGCCAGCACTGCTGAAAGTGTGTCTTTGTTGTCACTCACTCTGGAACACATTGCTGGAAATTTAGTCAAGTGAACATCTACATTTGTTCACTGTTGCATATTTGTATATGCGGCCACTTTTGGAGGAATATCAGACTTCTTGCTAAGGAGATTTGAAGCCACCAGGATTGTTTCTGCTAATTGATAGAGTTCAACTTAGTCATGAAGCATATCAGTAAGTAGCTTGTTTTTTCATTTTAAATGCATAAAAATTATAGAATGTTAAAACAGTAATTGACTGGAAAGAGAGAATCTAATATTCTGTTTTAATAGATAAGGGTAAGTTTCATCTTATTCATCCTATTAATAAATACTTTCATCATACATATTGCCTTCTCTCTGTTAAGTGGGACTTTAAGATTTTTACCGCATATTTTTAAGAAGGGATGGAATATTTGAACATGTCTAATGTTGAGAATTAAAATGAACTTCATTGAGATCTCCAAAAGTTATTGAAAAATTAGCTTATGATTTTTTTCATGGTAGAAATAAACAGAATGGGCCTGGAGGGGAGGAAAATAATTTGACAATTTTTGTAAGACTATAATTGTTCAAAGGATGTAAATTCTAAAGGGAAATACACTCACAGACACAGGCACTCATATGAACGCATATCCTTTAAATAGTCAACAAATAAAAATCCTAAGCTATTATATAGTTCTTTGCCATTTGTATAAGATTTAATCATTCTGGATTAATGCTTTTCTTTTTTATTTAAAAGTAGCTAGTGTCTAGGTGAGAGTCCAAAGTTTTCTACATAGTCAGCCTAAATCTGAGTTATATTTGATTTATTTTTTAATCTGTCAGTGTTTATTACAATTAAAAAAACACTTTTTTATATTAAAAGATCAGTCTAAGAATATTCAATGTGTTATTGTCTACAATTGTATTTTCTTGTGCCTGAATAAAGACATAAATTGTCAATAAATATGAGCTATAAGAAATATTATTATAACATCTAAATATACTAAAAATACTAAAATATAATTAATTTATACAAATGCATAAATGAATAGAAAACAACTAAACAACAATAAAAAAAATATATATCAATGCAATGGGTACATAGAGATTCTGTCAGGAGTTGACTTTAATAAAATAAAATAGGAAAATGTGAATTGGAAATGTAACTTGACACGAGAATAAAAAAACTGATTCAGCAGAGCACAAACTTGGGAATCAGCATTCCAGGTAAAATGTGAATGGGAAAAACTTGCCTTGTTTAAGGAAAAACAAGCTAGCTGAATACAGCATGATAGCCATAGGAAAGTGGTTAGAGATGAGATTGGAGAGTTTACCATAGACCACAATATGATAACATGTTGGGCCAAGTACAATAGGAAGCACAGGAGATGTTCAATCAGAACTGTAGTTATGTAATACATGCTTTTAAAGATGATTCTGACTGCAATATGGACGGCACATTTTTACATTTCTTCAGTATGGTTAATATAATCTAGCAAATGCATTCCTATGACAGAAGTAAGTTTTCCCCTTTCCCATTTCTCCCATTCTATGTATGTAAGTTTTGTTTTCCAAGTAATCTTTGGAAACGCCAGTGGAATATTAGAAGATTATGGGCTATGGACTTATATTCCTTTCAGTGGCAAAGACAGGGGATTGAATAATAGAATATTATAGAAAATTCTATTTAATTTGAATTAGGACAAAGACACCAGTGAAATTCAGTGAGAAAAAAATAGTATTTTCAATAAATAGCCCAAGAACCATCAGGCTTTGCTTTGGAAAAACATAAACATTGACCCTCTTCCTCATATTGTATATCAAAAATATTTCAAGAAGAATCATATATCTAAGTGTAAAATGTAAAACAATAAAGCATTAGATCAATTATAGGAAAATTTTGACATGATCTTGAGGTAGAAAAAGATTTTTAAAACAGTATTTTAAGGGCACAAAATAAGTCTCACTGAGCGTCAGTAAAATTTATAACATCCATGTATAGATAAATAAATGGGTAGATAGATGATAGATTAACAAAGGACTCAAGACCAGAATATATATCTCCTAGAATCAGAGAAAGATTAAAGACCTGATATTTTAATGAGAAAAACATCAATAGATACTTTGAAAAAGAGGATATTCAAATAGCTAATAAACATCGTAAACTGTGTTAACATCATTACTCCTCATTGAAATGTGAATTAATATCACAATGAGCATCCTTTACCCACTCATCCAATAGCTAAAGTGAAAAGACTGATGATACCAAGTGTTGATGATATGTGAAGCCATCAGTCTCTCATATATACTTTTATTTGAGTGTTAAATGCAACACTACATTTGATTACAGGCTTACTCTATGACTAACAGTTTCACTCTTAAGTTTAGAATCAAGTGAAAACAGTGCATGCGTTTGCAAAACACAAGAATATTTATTGCAACTTTACATTTAAGAGACAGAAATAGAATTAGCTCAGAATTCTATCAATAGAATGGTGGATAAATAAGGTATGGTGCATTATAAGATGAAATTTTATCTAGAAATAAAAATAAAATTAGTTTATGGATAGATACTACAGCATTGATGAACCTCAGAGACATTATTTGGAGCAAAAGAAGCCAGAAAATACTTGGTGTAATTTCATGTATTTGAAGTTTAGCACAGGCAATACTAACCGATGGTATTAGAATTCAGGATAGTGGTTACCTTCAGGGTAATACTGATTGGTAAGGGTAAAAGGAAGCTTCTTAAAGGACTACTACTACTACTACTACTTCTAAGTCACTTCAGTCGTGTCCGACTCTGTGTGACCCCGTAGACGGCAGCCCACCAGGTTCCCCCATCCCTAGGATTCTCCAGGCAAGAACACTGGAGTGTGTTGCCATTTCCTTCTCCATCTTAAAGGACTGTAGTATGCTTAATGATGATTTAGCTGTAGGTTACATTAGGGCTTCCCTGATGGCACAGACGGTAGAGAGTCTGCCCGCAAATGCAGGAGACCAGGGTTCAACCTATGGGTCAGGAAAATCCCCTGAAGGAGGGCATGGCAACCCACTCCAGTATCCTGTCCTGGAGAATTGCATGGACAGAGGAGCCTGGTGGGCTATAGCCCATGGGGTCGCAAATAGTTGGACACAACTGAGTGACTAACACTACAGTAGTGTATGCATGTGTAAAATTTTATTGAGCTCCTACATTTATGATTAGTCCTTTGAGTTTTCACTTTCTCCAATTGCAAATTAGTAGATGCTTTGGATCCTAACTGAATTCCAAAGCCATGTAACAGAAATGAGCTAATGGTTGAAAAACAAATGAAGCCATACCAACTCTGTTTGAAATCAAGTATATTCTAATTTACTATCACTCAAAAAAAGACAACAAGATAAGCACAGGAGGGAGAACAAACACAAAAAATCAGTTTTATGAAAGAGGATCAATGTGATAGCACACTAACAAACCTGCTTTCACCCTGGACAACACACACACCATATATGGTCGGAAGAATAGGCTAGATAAGAAAGAGAGATGCCAGAAAAGCTTGATGCTAAACAAAATCCAGAAAAGATACAGAGTAGCACAGAAATATTCAAGATTAACACAGGCAGAACATAATTTTTTACTTAACATTAAAAATTTCCCTTTATTTTCTACATAATAAATAATCTTCCAGTCTATAAAAACAGATGCTACTGCTAAGGCTATGCTTCACACTATCATTTTCCTCTGTATTTATGCTAGTTCACACTTTTTTCCTTCAGAAATCTTGGATATATACCATATGGTTCTGGTGATTTATTGGGCTTGAAGTACTCTACTTGCTCTAACTTTCTCATTTTAGATGTCAATCTTTGTCAAGGGTACCATCTGATGTTCTATGAAAACTGTCTTAGGAATAGAAAATTTCCCAAAGTTGTCTCAATATTCTAATATGAAAACCACTTTCTTTCCTCTCCTTTCTATTAACAACTTTTAAAATTCTCCTGAAGGACTTAAAGCTCTCATTATTGATCCTTTTTTACTTAATGTACATACTTTCTAACTTTTCTGAGACTTTTTTGTTTCTTATTGCTAATTGCTAGATTTGGCTAACCTTTTGCTGAACTTCTATGATTGTTTGATTTAAATAAAATCTGTACAATGCTACATCTAATCCTTAGGAAATTTGAAATATAATACAAATGATAAATCACTTAAGTAATAATAATTAGAATAACAGTTCACATTCTCTAAGTTGATTGATTTTTATCTAAGGAAAATTTTCTAAGGTCCTAAACAGCTTCAAGTTATGGTTTCTAAAGCTAGGAAAAATGGCTAGTTGCAGTATATAAGCCAGCTGAATAAAAATAGAAACAATGTTACCTAAATGAAATTATCTACATATTTCATTTCAATAAGTATTTTAGCACACTGGGATCTGAAATTTACATATAACTATTTTAAAATAAGGTTCTTCATTTTTAACAAAGAACAAAAAGTGTTTTCTGGGTATTCAGTATCCATGTACAGAAACAAGTGTATTTTCATTCACATCATTGACAACTTTTGAGCATCAGCAAAAATTAGCTATAGTACCTCTTCTCAAGTGACTTACATATACTCCTAACACTTTTTAAAGTTAAAACTATTATATACATATTTATATTGTGTTTTGTTTGTCCATGTAAGAGTGTGGGATGTGGACATTGAGAATTTTAATCATGATATCCATTCCATCCTGATGGACTATTAATTGCTTCCTTCAGCTTTCTTATCCTTCTGTGCTTTTTTTTTTTTTTTTTTTAATATATGGCCATATATATCTCAGTTTAGGCCTGTCTATATCTTGGATGTTACACTATGTTAGGTAACCATTTTTAGGAATATATGGATAAAATTCAACCATGACCCTTACTTGTCTTGAAAACAAAGAAAATAAACCTTAAAATTATTCTAAATTCCAAAATGACTTAGTTTTCATTTCTTTTTTAATTGCCAACTTTAAAAAGAGGTATTACTAGTTTCTGGGCTACAGATTTTCATACACTGTCACCCTATCTTCCAAAGTGGAAATGCTCTGGAATATGTGTGGGCACCAAATGACCTGAACAAATAGGATGGACACACATCTTTCCCTGAGAAGCCCAAGAGCTTAATATCTACAGAAGTGGGCTTTGTTAAGAGACTCACCTTCTTTTTTGATATTAATTAATTTATATTATTTTTATCTATTTTTAATTGAAGAATAACTGCTTTACAGTATTGTGTTGATTTCTCCCAAACATCAACATGAATCAACAATAGGTGTATATATATCCCCTTCCTCTTGAACCTCCCTCCCACCTCACTCCCCATCCCATCCCTCTAGGTTGTTACAGAGCCCCGGTTTGAGTTCCCTGAATCATACAGCAAATTCCCATTGGCTATTTTACATGTTGTATGTTTCCACATTACTCTCTCCATACACCCCACCCTCCTTTCCTTCCTCCCCACTGTGTCTGTAAGTCTGTTCTCTGTCTGTATCTCCATTGCTGTCCTGAAAAAAAATTAATCAATATCATCTTTCTAGGTTCCATATATATGGAACATATATATGTGTTCCATATATATGTGTTACAAATTTGTTTTTCTCTTTCTGACTTACTTCACTCTGTGTAATAGGCTCAAGGTTCATCCACCTCATTAGAACTGATGCTAATATTTCCTTTTTATGGCTGAGTAATATCCCATTGTATATATTACCACAACTTCTTTATTCATTCATCTGTCAGTGGACATCTAGGTTTCTTCCATGTCCTAGCTATTGTAAACAGAGCTGCGGTGAACATTGGGATACATACATCTTTTTCAGTTTTTATTTCCTCAGGATATATGCCTAGTAATAGGATTACTGAGTCATGTGGTGGTTTTATTTCTAGTTTTTTAAGGAATCTCCATACTGTCTTCCTTAGTGGCTGTGTCAATTTACATTCCTGTCAGCAATACAAGAGGGTTCCATTTTCTTTACACTCTCTCTAGCAGTTATTGTTTGTAGACTTTTTAATGATGGTCATTCTGTCTGGTGTATAATGATATCTCATATAGTTTTGATTTGTATTTCTCTAATAATGAAAAATGTTGAGCATCGTTTCATGTGTTTATCAGCCATCTGTATAAGATACTCACCTTCTGATGGCCACTATTAGCCAGTCCCAGAAGGATTAAAAACCACATGATTTCATTTAAGATACCATAGAAGCAGAGAGTAGAATGATGATTCTTTACAGCGGCACCATAAAGAGATTTCATTTCTTTATAAAAGGAAGAATGAGAAAGCCCTGCGAGTTTTAAGATAGGAAGCTGATATCATTGAATTTACCTTCAAAAATACTTGGCTGCTATGAGGGTGATGTATTAGAAGAGGACAAAAGTGGATTCAAAAAACAGGTTTTTTAAAATAGCTGAATTTCTAAAAGGGTGGTATAGGTAGTAGGAGATTTAAGAAAATGAATATGGAGAGATAATCGAAAGCAAAACCATTAGTACTTTTTGAGAGACTGCCTATGTTAGTTGAAAGTGAGTGAGATGGCAATGACTCCTTAGTATCTAGTTATCATAAATGTATGAATGAGAGAGCCATTTCCTAAGATGGCTAAAATGGGAGGAAGGCCATGTTTGAGTAGCATGAGAGAGACTGGGAGTTCAATCTTGAATGGTCTGAGGGTCTTATTGACATTTGAAGAGATACAATAATCCATGGGACATGTTACTTACATGTTCTGTCATATTCAGTTCAGTTCAGTTGCTCAGTCGTGTCCTACTCTTTGCAACCCCATGGATCGCAGCAGGCCAGGCCTCCCTGTCCATCACCAACTCCCAGAGTTCACTCAGACTCACGTCCATCAAGTCAGTGATGCCATCCAGCCATCTCATCCTCTGTCATCCCCTTCTCCTCCTGCCCCCAATCCCTCCCAGCATCAGAGTCTTTTCCAATGAATCAACTCTTTGCATGAGGTGGCCAAAGTACTGGAGTTTCAGCTTTAGCATCATGCCTTCCAAAGAAATCCCAGGGCTGATCTCCTTAAAAATGGACTAGTTGCATCTCCTTGCAGTCCAGGGGACTCTCAAGAGTCTTCTCCAACACCACAGTTCAAAAGCATCAATTCTTCGGCGCTCAGCCTTCTTCACAGTCCAACTCTCACATCCATACATGACCACAGGAAAAACCATAGCCTTGACTAGATGGACTTTTTTGGCAAAGTAATGTCTCTGCTTTTGAACATACTATCTAGGTTGGTCATAACTTTCCTTCCAAGGAGTAAGCATCTTTTAATTTCATAGCTGCAGTCACCATCTTCAGTGATTTTGGAGCCCAAAAAAATAGTCTGACACTGTTTCCAATGTTTCCCCATCTATTTCCCATGAAGTGATGGGACTGGATGCCATGATCTTTGTTTTCTGAATGTTGAGCTTTAAGCCAACTTTTTCACTCTCCTCTTTCACTTTCATCAAGAGGCTTTTGAGTTCTTCTTCACTTTCTGCCATAAGAGTGTTGTCATCTGCATATCTGAGGTTATTGATATTTCTCCCAGCAATCTTGATATCAGCTTGGGCTTCTTCCAGTCCAGCATTTCTCATGATGTACTCTGCATATAAGTTAAATAAACAGGGTGACAATATACAGACTTGACAAACTCCTTTTCCTATTTGGAACCAGTCTGTTGTTCCATGTCCAGTTCTAAATGTTGCTTCCTGACCTGCATACAGATTTTTCAAGATCAGGTGGTCTGGTATTCCCATCTCTTTCAGAATTTTCCACAGTTTATTGTAATGCCTACAGTCAAAGGCTTTGGCATAATCAATAAAGCAGAAATAGATGTTTTTCTGGAACTCTTTTGCTTTTTCCATGATCCAGCAGATGTTGGCAATTTGACCTCTGGTTCCTCTGCCTTTTCTAAAACCAGCTTGAACATCTGGAAGTTCACGGTTCATGTATTGCTGAAGCCTGGCTTGGAGAATTTTGAGCATTACTTTACTAGCATGTGAGATGAGTGCAATTGTGCGGTAGTTTGAGCATTCTTTGGCATTGCCTTTCTTTGGGATTGGAATGAAAACTGACCTTTTCCAGTCCTGTGGCCACTGTTGAGTTTTCCAAGTTTTCTGGCATATTGAGTGCAGCACTTTTACAGCATCACTTTTCAGGATTTGGAATAGCTCAACTGGCATTCCATCACCTCCACTAGCTTTGTTCGTAGTGATGCTTTCTAAGGCCCACTTGACTTCACATTCCAGGATGTCTGGCTCTAGGTCAGTGATCACACCATCGTGATTATCTGGGTCATGAAGATCTTTTTTGTACAGTTCTTCTGTGTATTCTTGCCATCTCTTCTTAATATCTTCTATTTCTGTTAGGTCCATACCATTTCTGTCCTTTATCGAGCTCATCTTTGCATGAAATGTTCCCTTGGTATCTCTGATTTTCTTGAAGAGATCCCTACTCTTTCCCATTCTGTTGTTTTCCTCTATTTCTTTGCATTGATCACTGAGGAAAACTTTCTTATCTCTCCTTCCTATTCTTTGGAACTCTGCATTCAGATGCCTATATCTTTCCTTTTCTCCTTTGCTTTTCGCTTCTCTTCTTTTCACAGCTATTTGTAAGGCCTCCCCAGACAGGCATTTTGCTTTTTTGCATTTCTTTTCCATGGGGATGGTCTTGATTCCTGTCTCCTGTACAATGTCATGAACCTCATTCCATAGTTCATCAGGCACTCTATCTATCAGATCTAGGCCCCTAAATCTATTTCTCACTTCCACTTCCACAGGGGATTTGATTTAGGTCATACCTGAATGGTCTAGTGGTTTTCCCTACTTTCTTCAATTTAAGTCTGAATTTCACAATAAGGAGTTCACGGTGTGAGCCACAGTCAGCTCCTGGTCTTGTTTTTGCTGACTGTAGAGAGCTTCTCCATCTTTGGCTGCAAAGAATATAATCAATCTGATTTTGGTGTTGACCATCTGGTGATGTCCATGTATAGAGTCTTCTCTTGTGTTGTTGGAAGAGGGTGTTTGTTATGACCAGTGCATTTTCTTGGCCAAATTCTATTAGTCTTTGCCCTGCTTCATTCCGTATTCCAAGGCCAAATTTGCCTGTTACTCCAGGTGTTTCTTGACTTCCTACTTTTGCATTCCAGTCCCCTATAATGAAAAGGACATCTTTTTTGGCTGTTAGTTCTTAAAGGTCTTGTAGGTCTTCATAGAACCGTTCAACTTCAGCTTCTTCAGCATTACTGGTTGGGGCATAGACTTGGATTACTGTGATATTGAATGGTTTGCCTTGGAAACGAACAGAGATCATTCTGTCGTTTTTGAGATTGCATCCAAGTACTGCATTTCGGACTCTTTTGTTGACCATGATGGCCACTCCATTTCTTCTGAGGGATTCCTGCCCGCAGTAGTAGATATAATGGTCATCTGAGTTAAATTCACCCATTCCAGTCCATTTCAGTTTGCTGATTCCTAGAATGTCGACATTCACTCTTGCCATCTCTTGTTTGACCACTTCCAATTTTCCTTGATTCATGGACCTGACATTCCAGGTTCCTATGCAATATTGCTCTTTACAGCATCGGACCTTGCTTCTATCACCAGTCACATCCACAGCTGGGTATTTTTGCTTTGGCTCCATCCCTTCATTCTTTATGGAGTTATTTCTCCACTGATCTCCAGTAGCATATTGGGCACCTACTGACCTGGGGAGTTTCCAAATCCACTATCCATTTCTAGAAGTTGTTCATTACCTCATACAAATTCTGTGCTCATTTAACAATAGCTCCTCATTCTTCCTGCCTTCATCTCTGGTAACATCTGTTCTATTTTATGTCTCAATGGATTCCCTTTATCTAGATGTTTAATATCTGTGGAATCATGTAACATTTTTCATTTTGTGTCTAGATTATGTCTTAGCAAATGTTTTCAAGGTTCATCCATGTTATAGCATGTGCTGTAATTTTAGTACTTTCAAGGCTGAATAGCATTACATCATATGCATATACCCCATTTTGTCCACTAATCTGTTGATAGATATTTGGGTTGTTTCCACCATTTGGCTTCTATGCCCATTGGTGTACAAGTATCTGTTTGAGCCCTTACTTTCAGTTTTTGGGGATGTAAAGCCAGAAGTGAAATTTCTGGATCATATAATAATTCCATGTTTAACTTTTTGAGAAACTATTGTGTGTTTTCAAAAGCTCAAAACCCAAAAAGTAGGGAAATAAATGACCTCAGCAAAAGTAATGGTGGAAATAATAAAAGTAACCAGCAGGGGCAGGGAAAAATGGTAAGAAATTGATGAAATAAGATTTGAGATTACTTCAAAGTTTACACAATTGATAGAGGGGAAATAGAAAATTTATTTTTTCATCCTTTCTGGAGATTTGGAACTCCAAATCCTCATACAGTAGAATCCATTAAGCTAATCTCAGGGTCCAATGCTAAACTAAATTGGAGACGATTATAATCTATATCAGTTTTTAATAAAAACATCTGACTGTGTTTTATAGTTTGTGAATTCTAGGCATATTTAGCTATTTTCAGGAGGAAATGATCCAGAAGAAAATGAGGGAAAGTAAATTATTTCCTTATTGCATTTAAAGTAAATGAATCAAGAATAACACATGATATATAGTTTTAAATGCATGCTAATTCTGTTCCATTACTTAATTAGTTTCTGTACTCTAACTTGTGTCATAAGTTACAGACCAGGTTAAAATATCTTTGTCTTATTTTTGTTGCTAGTCCATTCGGTTACTACAGCATATATTTCATTTTCAGTGTTTTGAAATTCATAAGATGACTTGAAATCCCAATGAGGACACTTAGCATATTTGAAATCTTTATTTACCTAAAGGAATGAAACAGAATCACAGCATGGTATGTTTGTTTGTACTCTTCTCTCCCAAATCTACAGCTTGAACTAACTGACATCAGACCATGACTTTGAAAATCTCCATCTGTCAAGTTTCTCCTGTTCCTATTAACTTTGATTTCTGGTGAATCTCTGATTTTTAATTATATTATTCAAATAAATTAGTATATATGAAGAATTTTTAAAAATTTTCTTTTACTATATCAGATAATGAATATGCTTCTAATGGAAAGCTTACACTATGATAGACCTTACTGTCCAGATTAAGGAAAGGGGAAAGAGAATTTCTTCTCTGTTTTTAGACGATGAAGTAGGCAGAGGCTGAATCTAATGTGCAAGAGAGCTTCACCTGGATGCAAACTGGTTTATTCATCAAATTCAAGTTTTGGAAGAGAGCAGTAAATAAATCAATTCACCCCTCATCTTTAGAGGATACCTGCAGTGCAATGGGAAATGACTTCAATAATTGTATCTAGACATTCTTGCTTGAACTAGCACACTGAATATTAGTCCCTATGGAACATCTTCAGTTACTAACTGTCATGTGAAAATTTCCATCATTTTTCATAGGAAGAATATGATAAAATAATTATATATATATATGTATATATATATACATATATATATTGCTGACTCTTTTAAACTGACAATTGACAAGCAGGTGAAAGTGAAAAGAGAATGATTTGGGCTCAGCTTATGGAATAATTTGGGGGGTGCATTAGAATCAGGGGGATATATCGACTTTATATAAATGTTTTTCTATCACCTCTTTTTAAAAATCACATTTGTCATTTGGCAATAGGAATAATCACAGAGTGCAATGCATTTATCAATGGTGTTTACTATAGTAAAAGTGATGGTTACTAAAAGTAACCACTTTTATAGACTAAAAGTGATGGTTACTAAAAATAAAACTCTTAAACTAGCTATCATTTCTTTTCCCCACCACCCCCCATCCCTCAATTCCCTGAGAGGAAAAGCACCATAAAGACATTAGGGGAAGGGAAGAGTGTAATTACATTAGGAGAACAAAATTACATTGTTTAATTTGGCAATTTATAATTTCGATAAGATAAAACCAAATCTAATCTCTTGTCAAATAGGTGAAAGAAAAACCATTTTCTGGTGACATTTCCAGTTTCAACTGACATATAAGTATGATTTGAACCTAAGTTCTCCTGGGTAATTTGTCAGCTATTTTCAGAAACCTAAGCTGCTTTCACAGTTGCTAAGTACATGGAATAAGATCGATGTCTGTTTTTCTGTCAGCTTTCCATACCTCATAAAGAATGTGCTAAATAAACTTAAATTATTGTTAAAAATATTTCTTCATTGTCATCAAAATCATTATGAGAAAGACATGTTGGATGAGAGACAGCATGTATATGATGCATATATAGTACTGAAATAGTAATAATTGACTATGATTGGTATATATGGATGCATAATGGGGGATTGGAATTTGCACTAAATAAGTCACTTTCTTACTTTGATAAGTAACTTGATTTCTCAGGTCTCAAAACCCTACTTTCTAAATGTAGGACATCAGAGTGTAATGGCCAGGGCATAGAATATTATGCCAGACTGATTTTGTTTAAATCAAACCCATTCCCTACTAGTTGTGCAGCCATGGTGAAATTACATAAGCTCGGTCTGCTTTGCACTCCACATAGGTAAAATAAGAATAATAGTAATTTTGTTACAGAAATTAACGTTGTCTACTTTAGAATCAGGTAAATCAAATTTTGTTGTTTGATACTTCCTGATCTGTCTGCTCTTAGTAAGACTTAAAAAAAAATTCAGAACTATTTCTAGTACTCTTTCCCTTAAAAATCTTGGGAATCTACATATAAAAATGATTTATCACAGCCAAATCTGTCATGGATTTGGGTTATTCTTCAAGCAACCTTAGATGTAGGAGACAAACGCTGTATTCAAATATCTCTAGAATTAAAACTAGTTCTAAAATATTGTCAGTTATATAGCTATTCCACACTCAAGTTGAAAATAAATTTTAACTGCATTAGTTCAGTTCAGTTGCTCACTTGTGTCAGACTCTTTGCGACCCCATGGACTTCAGCACGCCAGACTTCCCTGTCCATCACTAACTCCTGGAGCCTACCCAAACTCATGTCCATTATGTCGGTGATGCCATCTAACTGTTTCATCTTCTGTTGTCCCCTTCTCCTCCCACCTCTAATCTTTCCCAGAGTCTTTTTTAATGAGTTGGTTCTTTGCATCAGATGGCCAAAGTATTGGAGTTTCAGCTTCAGCATCAGTCCTTCCTAAGAATAACGAATTCCAAAGAATTTAACGGCATATATTTTCATAATTACCCACATAATTAAATTGTTCACTTCTGTTGCTTAGTATGAATCAACCATTCTTGGTTAATCAATTACATATTTTTTTGCTAATGGCCTTATACAAAAATATGAAAAGAAGGGAAATCTATTTTCTCAAAATTGTATTTTTTTATTAAACCTCTTTCTTTCTCTCTGTCTCTCTTTTGTCTCTCTCTGTTTCTCTCTCTCTGTCTCAGTTTCTTCCCTTCAGTTTGGGAAGTTTTTATTTAACACCAAACTTGAAGCTATTTCTTGGAGATTTATAAAAAATATAGTCAAATAAATTTTCTTGGAAGTTAGAGTAGATAAATATCATGATATGATTTCTACCAAGACATTTGAAAAGTTTTTCCCATTTGATGGGAAACAACAATACAGACAGAAAAATAACAATTGCTTTCTCATGGCAGTATCACTAGCCACCATGATTGAAAGAACTGACATCACAAGAGAGAGCCCATTACCTGTTTCTATTGCTGAAGTTCCCTTATTATTTCCCATTAAGAGGCAGGTGAAATTCTAGAGGAAGAATTCTAGAATTTGCTTTGACCATCCAAGGAAGAGTGCCATTAGATTGAATTATAAGAAGTAAACCTCACTTTAAATACCAGGGCTCGTATTATTATGTCTTCCTGTTCTCATCTTGTATTTAGTGGATTCAGAATGGCAATGGTGCTCCTTTGAAATGTTCATCAGCATGAATTCTTCTGGGATCTGGACTGATATCAATTGTAGACAATAAAAGTGACAAAGGAGAGCAAGTTCTATTCCTATTGTCATTTGGGCTCTAAAATAATTTTGATTAACTATTTATTTTTATTTATTTTTTTTTTTTTTTAAGCCAGTCAAATTTAGCAGTGTGGGGTTGTATACCAACTTTAGTGACACTAATGTTAATAAGTTCTGGTAACCAACTACCATCGGACCAGCCTGATTAACTTTTTAATTATCATTTTAACAAAAAATTACTGAAACTTTAAAATTCCTGATTGATAGGCCACCACTTATGAAACTTTACTTTGCATAAATTTTGAAGTGTTAAGATTACATTTTCAATCATTATAATAGTAGATGTATTACCATATTGTTATTTTAATTACGTGAAACATTGATTTTAGTTTAGAGACATATCTTCCAAATTAGTTAAAGGAATGTTCTTTTAATCTATTTGTAGCAACAATGATAAAAATAATATTATATTTAAATTTAGCAGACTGTTTCTCAGAACCACTTTAAGGTATTAGGAAAAAAAAAACAACGTTCACTTGTATCTCAGGCAATCCTCAAATTAAAGTGAAAATCAACGTTGCTTGAAGAGTACATTTTATTTCTTAATTTTTTCCTGATGTTTTCTCAAATAATAATTACTATTTTAAATACCCTATTTGCTAGTATATATTATGAACATGGGGTGGGAGGAAGCATATTAAGTATAAGGATAAATATAAACTGATTTTGGTCTTACCTATCACTATACATCATTCAAGCTTTTGCCACAAGTTTTGTTTCATTTCTATTTTTCCCTTTAATCTTTCAGTTTAGAAAAACAGTTGCAATGGCAGAGTATACAATTTTTCAAGAATTAGTGGCAGAAATGTCTATATGGTATGGCTATATATTATAGCTAAAATAACATCAAATAAGAGGAACTAAAGTATTTTTTAAAAGCTGAAGTATATAAATGAAGTGTTCAGCTCATGCTACCTTATACACACTAATGGATATTTACTTTTAAATCACCTTGCTATCCTAATTATATTGGGCTTATGATTAATTAAATTATATATATTTAGTTATTAATATATACATTATATATATTTATATAATGTCCTAAAACAACCATTATATGGTCAAAAAAAGCAGAACACTATTTTCTCAATATCTCCAAAGCTCAGAACAATTCCTGCCATATTAGACATTCCGTATATATTGATTATAGAATTGTAATCATTTTCAGATTAAGTGAAAATAAATGTACCTTATTATGACAGAACTAGTAAAAACTACTTCTTTTCCAATATCTAATAGAAAAGCAATAAAGGAGTGGCTAGGAGCTCAGATTTCACTTAATTTCATAGATTGGTTCCTTTATCTATTGATTATAAAGGTATAATTATACCAACTTAGATTCCATCATAGTAACAACTTCATAGAATACTTGTGAATGGTATTGGGACATTTTATATAAAATATTTATAATGTGCACCATGTACCAGACATCCAATAGGCACTAGATACTATTGTAATATAATTCTTGCATTATTCAGGTTTCCCATCCATGAAGATAATCTTTCTTTGAAATTATATTTTATTCTATAAACACAGCAGTTTTATTTTTTATTTCCTTAAAGACTAATATATTCCTTTTATCTTTATTTCTGTTTAGTTTACATTTGCCATTATTCATGAATGTAGGCTTTATTATGTGTTCTTTATATTAATGTTAATATAAAGAAAATAGATTGATTTTCATATATTTATGTTGTAGCCATCATCCTCTCTAAACTTACTTGTTCCTTTCTAAAATTACTTTCTGGTATTTTTTTAGTTGTTCTAAATTTCCACTATTTTTTACCTATCCTTGTTATTTTCATTTCATGTATCTTATTTTACTATTAAGGCTTTTGAAGGAAAAGTGTGTGAATATATAAAATGAAGCAATTTTATTCTCTTTAATGTAATGATAATGATTTTACTGTTTCATAGTAAATTAGATATTTGTTGTTGATTTGAGGTGTATTTATTTACATGCTACAGAAATATTTTTATCTCTAATTAGGCAGAAATTCATGAAAAAGTTAATATATATATATTTAAGATCTAAAATTTTAATGTTTTCATGGTAGAAAAAATTTTTGTCCATCTCTTATTGTGTCTTTATATGCTTTACAATAGAATAGAAAAGCATGGTCAATACTATGGACCAACTTTATCATCAATATTAATTAGTGCATATAATTTAGATGTAGAAATTTTATTGACTGTTTAATCAATGCTTCAAAATCATTAACTTGACTGACATGTTGCTATACTACCATCTACATCATTGATCATGAACTGTAGTGTCATTTTGAAATAAAGCCTGTAGCTGTGACACTTTTTTTGTACATTTTAAGTAATAAAACATATCTTACCCAGTTTGGGCTGCTATAACAAAATACTATAGACTGGGTAGCTTAAAAAACAAACATTTATTTCTCACAATTCTGGAGACAGGGAAGTTAAAGATCAAGGTGTCACTTGTAAGGGCTCCATTATTTCGCTTATGGAGGCTTCACCCACATGACATCATCTAAACCTTCCCAAAGACGCCACCTCCAAATCCCAGGGGAGAATCAAGGCTTTGACACAGGAATTTGGAAGAGACACAAACATTCAGTGCATAGTAGACCTATAGAAAGTTTTCTTGATGAAACCAGAAAACTCCCAATTGCTTATCTAAATATATAGCTACAATCCTTAGATTTCATTTGAACTATGCTGTAAAAAGGAAAAAAAAAAAAAAAATCCATGTAATGGACTTTATTACAGACCAGTGTTTCTCAAAGGAGGGCATTTTGCTCCCAACGACACTTAGTAGTATCTGTAGTCAGTTTTCACTGGTTCTGGGAGTCTGCTACTAGCATGCAGTGAGTCACTGAGACCATGAACACTGGTAAGCATTCACAAAGCATGGGACAGCAGCCCTGTAACAAAGAATTATCCAATCCAAAATGCTGATAGTGCCACTTTGGAAAATCTCAATATAAAGAAAAGTGGATTATAATTTCCAGTGTCATTTTAATTTGGCTATCTTATTTGGTGTTTATATACAAATTTGAGATTGATTCTGACCAAATGTCAGACATTTTTCTTTTCTTTCATTTTATGTTTTTTCAAGTATTAGGAAGACCCTAACAAGGATGATTTCTATGATTTTTTTTCAGCCTTGAGACTAGCTAAATTAAACTTTTTCAGCAAATGTTTCCCTCTGTACTTAACTGCTACTGCTACTACTGCTAAGTCACTTCAGTCGTGTCTGACTCTGTGCAACCCCATAGACAGCAGCCCACCAGGCTCCCCCATCCCTGGGATTCTCCAGGCAAGAACACTGGAGTGGGTTGCCATTTCCTTCTCCAATGCATGAAAGTGAAAAGTGAAAGTGAAGTCGCTCAGTTGTGTCCGACCCTCAGCGATCCCATGGACTGCAGCCTTCCAGGCTCCTCCGTCCATGGGATTTTCCAGGCAAGAGTACTGGAGTGGGGTGCCATTGCCTTCTTTGTACTTAAAGGGCATGACAAAGTTCCACCAAACCTGTCTGCTCAGTCATGGCTCTGTGTAACCTACTTTTGAAGGACATGTCGCGGTCATGAGGTAGGGACAGTTATTGATTTTACTTTCATTTACTTTATTCTGTTACCATTTGCCAGGAATGTTTTATAGAGTTTCACATAATACAGTGGGCTCTCTGTATTTACAGGGTTCTGCATCCATAGAGTTAAGCAATCACATATTTAAAATGTTTGAAAAAAAACAATTTCAGAAAGTTCCTCAAAGCAAAATTTGAGTTTTCTGTGCACAGGCAACTATTTACATAGTCTTTGAACTGTATTAGATTATATAAGTAATCCAGAGATAATTTAAAGTATATGTGGAAAGACGTTCTTAGGTTATATACAATACTATGCCATTTTATAGAGACTTGAGCATGTGTGGATTTTGGTATCCATGGGGAGGGGTTGGTTCTGGAACCAATGCCTCCTATATCCTAAGGGACAACTAACTATACTTTATGCCTGTATTTGTACAAGTAGAATTTCATTGTTAAAAGTCACTGCACGGCAAACATTGAATATTATTTAAAATGATGCCAAAGAAGCAGGTGAGGGTTGTGGAGAATCCTTCAAAAACTGCAATAATAGGTTCACAGAGAGCTATTTCAATTATATTTTACAAAGATTTAAGTTCTCAAATAATGTAACCCCAGATTTTGTATTGTGTCTCATCAGAGTTGCTATTTCAATAGACTAATCACACACTCTGATAGGGAATATGTAGAAAAAAATGAAAGCTTATAAGTGAGCCATATTTTAAAATGATGGCACAAAATCAATCATGCAGATGCTTAATTTCGCTTATCAGATTTTTGTCTGTGAAAGGTAAATCCAAGCATTATTTACAACTGGGAGGAATAGGATTCCTATTTTTTAACACCTAAATTATATGTTAAATTTAGAAGTTGGGAGATATAACTATTAAGATTATTTTTACCCTTTTCAGAAAATAAGACATTTAAAGAAGAAAATTTTAGCAACTTACTAAATACAGCTGTCATATATCTTGGATATTACTAAGAAGAAAATTTTAAAATATTTTATTCTATCATCAATTATTTTTCAGAACACATGGTATGTATGTCTATTATGTATGAACAAGTACACACTGAATACCTTTTATTTTCTTCATATGCATATTCTTACTTTGCTAAAATTTTTGGTCAAAAACCTATCTTTAGAAAATTCAGTTTCTGTACTTGCGTGTGTAAGAACCTAATATCTAAATATTTAAAGCAGTCAGTCTATATCCTTTCAAGTGGAGACAAGGGGCTATTTTTTATGAAAATAAGGAAAAAATATTTTCTCACCTTTTAATGTTAATGTGGTGTGTGTGGGGGGGTGCTGTATATGTATGTGTGTTCTGATCATTTTCTATTTTATTTGCTTTGTCTGACACTACTTTCTTCCCAATGACAGTGTTTTCAGAACATTATTTTTTGCTTTTTTTTCCATTTGCTTTAATTGTTTGATTGGGTCAGTCGATTAAGATCTATCTTACATCATATGCTACTAGAGAACTTTCTTCTCTGTCTACTCCTGAATGTATCCAGGTAAGCTTACACAATCCCATGGAATAGTAGCATCCTTCAGAGTTCTTAGTGTAATCTCTATTCTTACTTTAAGGTAGTTTACTGAACTGAATGCCTAATAATCACTTCAATATTGTCATGGCTATATTCTGTTTCTGTTGAAATGATCATTAACTACAGTACCTGACTCCTGATAAAAGATGAAACTGTGAAAGTCAAGAGTTCCATTTAATATATGTTACTTTTGAAGCAATAATTAGATATTTAAGATTAATTATAATTATCATCTGAGTATAAAAGTTTGGTGATAAAAGTAGAAATTGAAGAAATGAATTTTGAACCAAGAATAGCATTTTAAAGTCATGGGGTTAGATAAAAGAGTGCAGATGGGGAGTGTGGATAGAGAAGAGAAGAGGTAGCAAGATTGGAGCCTGAAGCATTCATATTTAGAAGTGAGTTAGAGAGGATGCTTCAAGAGCTCTATCTGTAGAACTGAGAGCACTAGCATTGATTTGGTTAAAGTAGCATGACCCATTTCATAATTCGAAATCAGTAACCAAATAAAGGTCATAGGACTTAAACCCTAGAGATTTTATGAAACTCAGAAAGATTGAAAAACTGGTTCAATCTTCCTTTAGATAAGTCACAAGACTAGCGAAATTAACCTTGATATATTTATGTGTACAAGTTATAAATGGAAATGCTATTAATAATGTCTCACAATGACATTAAACAGGCTGTGATTATTCTGTCAGAAATAATATTAATGTGGGTAACAAAACTGTTGTCTCATGTCATCATCAAAACGTAATTAAGAATGCTTATCTACTCAGTTGATCAGAGCAAAAGATACCCAGGGATCAAGTTTCAATCTTTATCCATAACTCTGTTGGTAGAAAACCTGAAACCAAAGACACCTTTTAACCTTTCTGTGCCTCACTTGACCTGTTGGTCCAGTGAATATAAAATGATGTTAACGTCAGAAAGATGCTGCAAGAACTGGGTAATTGTTTATCTCATAAAAAAGGACTGGTAGAATAAAAGGACAAAAAAAAAAAAAAAAAAAAGAGGTAGATTAAAACATCCAGACAGTGAAACTTAAATAGAGAATTTTTGGTTTGGATATATATATATATATATTCAATTAAACTTCCAAATTGAATCAGTACCTTAACAAAAAACCTTGTACATTAAAATAAAAACTTACAATGGTGGTAAAATAATGTGCATAAAGGGGGAAAACAAAGTCCAGGTTTGCTTTTAATATTGGCTGTAACACTAAATTCTGTCATTATAAAGAATTGTGTACTTACGTGATTTGTAAATCCTGGCTTTACTCTGTAGAATTTGATATTATTATTTCTAGCTTTCTCTGTTTGCTCTTTAGTTTGACTTAACAGATCTCAGGTATTTCAGTTATTTTCCAAATAACTTGTATGTTGAATAAGTCACTGGTTGTTCAATGTACTGTATCTTTTCACTCTGACTTAGTCTTTACAAGGTAAATCTTGCTGCATTGCATATGACTTGCTAAGATTTATTCATCCAGTGAAACTGAAAATTTAATAATCTTAGCCATGAAAAAAAAGGTGAATCTTAAGATTTTTGATCCTTTTAAATTTTCGCCTGTATTTTTCCTTACAGACAATAACGCTGGATAGCTATATGTCACATAATGTGGTAATACTCCCTGAGAACTTAAAATCCTTTACCTTACCATTACATAATCAGTTCAATTCAATAAAGTCCTTTTTAAATGTGCTTTATTTGCTTTCCAGTTTTGTAGTTGGGGAGTTTTCCATGGGTAAAAATAAAAGTAAAATCAGTCTACAGACTAGTAAATTTAAGTTATTGATGTCAGTTGTACACAGTGTGAATTACAATTGTACCAGCTTGGGCACATTTAATTAGCTAATACAGAAAACAGTAAAAATTTTAACAGTATTGTAAGATGAAAAAGAACAACCCTGGATTTTTTCCTTTATATTTTGTATGTAGTTTTAATTTTTAAATTCTCTACATGCATATTGATTTTATCATAAAAATATAAGATGATCTATACTCTATTTACATTCTTAAAGACTATAATATTTTTTGGATTTGATGTACTATAGTTTCATTATTCTTTTGTTTCTTGTTATTTATACCATTTCCATTTTTTAAATATTTTAAATGATACAATTAAAAACATCCATGTTTTATACCACATTTTGTTTATTCATTAATTTGATGGACATTTCAGTATTTTCACCTTTTTGTCTATTGTGAATAAAACTGTAATAAACATTGATTTAAGAATATATATTTGAATTCTACTGTTAGGGACTATATTGTGCTTCCTCAAATTCACATTGAAGTCCTTAATCCCAATACCTCAGAATATGACTGTGTCTAGAGATAAGGCCTCTAATGAGTGAGAGAGTCAGGTCCTAGGCAGGTTGATAGGGAAGCTAGGGGTCCCCAAGGAGAGAGGGGTCTGGAATTCTCAAGGAGGAAGAAAGGACAAACTTTTTTTCTTTCTCCACATTCCTTAGGATTATATAACAATAATATATCTTTGGATTCAACCTTCTGTTATCTTAAAATGTTAATTATGGGAGTAGACCTGGTCTTTACAAGGATGTATCTTGCCTAAGGACAGTGTTATCTTAAAATGTAAATTATGGGAGTAGGTCTGATGAGGTCTTTACAACCTCCAGATATTCTTTGGATTATATAACTTCATTGTTAACACTAGCAAGGGGGTACTCTTTCTGCCCACTTCTGATGCCTATATCAGAAGCTTTCTCTATCTCCTTTATACTTTAATAAAACTTTATTACACAAAAGCTCTAAGTGATCAAGCCTCGTCTCTGGCCCCGGATTGAATTCTTCTCCTCCGGGGGCCAAGAATCCCGGTGTCTTCGTGTGATTCAACAACAACCTTTCATGAGGTAGTTAAGGTTTGTGAGATCATTACAGTGGGGCCCTAGTCCATTGTGATTCGTGTTATTTTAAGACGAGAACATTAGGACACAGAGACACAGAGGGAAGACCATGTGAAAACAGAAGGAGAACATGGGTTCTATAAACCAAAGAGAGGGGCCTCAGCAGAAATCACTTTGATCTTGACTTCTAGCCTCCCAACTGTGAGTAAATTTCTGTTGTTTAAGCCATAAAGTCCATGGTATTTTGTTATGGTAGCCCAAGCAAACTTGGGATACTTGCTTTCAAATTCTTTGGGTACATACCTAGGAGTTGAATTTCTGGATCATATATTTATTTTTATTTCTGGGTCATAAGTTAATTCTGTGCTTAAATTTTTGAAAGATAATTAATTCTTTCTATAAACATATGAGTACTTACCCCATGCCAAGATTTTGAGCTATTATTTAGAAATCAAGGTAAATACATTTCTTTTTTTTTTTTCCAGAGAGCTCACTATCTAAAAGATTAGAATATTATAAGATTAAAAAGTCAGATGCAGTAATAAAAATGTTTGAAAGTTACTGAAGTTTAATTCACAATATATATTTGACATTAAATGATTTTACTTTATTCCTAAATTAATATGTAAAAATGGCAATATATCCTTATAGTAGTATCTTTGTGCAGTTCATTGTACGAGAAAAAAAAAATCACAAATCCCCACTGCTTTCAGCCATATTTCTGTAATCTGAAGGTTCACGGCCCCCAACAAGAAGTAGAATCTATTTCCTTACCTCTCCTATTGGTCTTTAGTCACATGATTTGCTTTACCCAATGCAACATTAGGCAAAATGATTTAAGCAGTCTGCAAAAATGCTTGCACACTGAGGCTCACTCTTTTAGTAAGTTTGAATCTCTGAAGTCATCATATGAAAGAATCTAAGTAATCTGTTGGAAGATGAGAGACTGTGTAGAGAATTGAAGCGGCCCAGGTAATAAGATTATATCTGATCACAGACATTAATAGAATTATTTTTAAAAATCTAGAAAAAGAGCAGCTCTTTGGAAAATAAGCTGCACACTTCTGTAAGTCTGTAGAAATGCCACTCAAAATTCTTATCTCGGTATTCTGTTGTGTTTTTTTTTGTGATTTTCAGTCTTACTATGTATGAAGCATATACACTAATCAGTTCAAGAAAAAAATTGTAATTTTTTATATTTCTCTTTCTTTAATTTCTACTTTTATCTTTATGGGTTCCCATTCTTATTCTCACTTTAGTCTTCTACAAAGATTTCTTGTCTTTGTAGTCTCTTGTTGTGAGTGCTTAGATTACAGATTTTGCACCTCTCTCTCTTTATAAATATAAGCATGCAAAATTATAGATTTCTCTTTAAGCACTGATGTTTGCATTCCTTAAGTTCTGATACACTTTAGTATCATTATTATTCTGTTGAAAATATTATCTAATTTTGTGTGCTTCTGTTTTTAATTTCTGGATATTGAAAATGTGAGATACTGCCCTGTTAGGAAATATCCACTGATATGTATTGAGGGATAAAAGGACAACATGTCTTCATCTTATTTGAAGGAAAGAGACAATAATAAAGGCAATATAGGGAATTTATAGTTTGTAGTAATTATTAATACTATTCTGTCTTTTCCATACATTTGAACTTATTGCAAAATGAACATTTAAAAGAAAATAAAGCTATTAGTCAATGACAAAAATATTTGTTGCTGGAAGATAAAGATGGTTCAACATTAAGGAATCTGAAAGTGCATTTCAATATGCTAAATAATTAAGTGAGAATAACTGTATCATTATCTCCATAGTTTAAATATATTAAAATTAAATATTTATTTCAAATAAATTTCAATAAAAATTATTAACAACCATAGAATAGAAATAAAGTCCTTGTTTTGGTAGAGTACATTTATGATAAATATACCATATTTCTCATTTATAACAAAATATTATCAGTAGAAGGATACCCTTGAATTCAGAAACTAGATTTTAGGATACCCACTACCATAACTACTCTTGAATGTAAAATCTGAGATAATTAGAAATTAAATAAAAGCAATAAAACTAGAAAATACATGAAAGTGTGAAAATAAGTGAAATGAAGATTCTCTTCATTTTCAGAAATTATAAGAATTATTTATATTTATTATTTATTGCATAATTATTTATGCAAATTTGGAAAACTCAGCAGTGGCCACAGGACTGGAAAAGGTCAGTTTTCATTCCAATCCCAAAGAAAGGCAATGCCAAAGAATGCTCAAATTACCACACAGTTGCACTCATCTCACACACTAGTAAAGTAAGGCTCAAAATTCTCCAAGCCAGGCTTCAGCAATACGTGAACTGTGAACTTCCAGATGTTCAAGCTGGTTTTAGAAAAGGCAGAGGAACCAGAGACCAAATTGCCAACATCTGCTTGATCATCGAAAAAGCAAGAGAGTTCCAGAAAAACATCTATTTCTCCTTTATTGACTATGCCAAAGCCTTTGACTGTGTGGATCACAATAAACTGGAAAATTCTGAAAGAGATGGGAATACCAGACCACCTCACCTGCCTCTTGAGAAACTTGTATGCAGGTCAGGAAGCAACAGTTAGAACTGGACATGGAACAACAGACTGGTTCCAAATAGGAAAAGGAGTACATCAAGGCTGTATATTGTCATGCTGCTTATTTAACTTACATGCAGAGTACCTCATGAGAAAAGCTAGACTGGAAGAAGCACAAGCTGGAATCAAGATTGCCAGGAGAAATATCAATAACCTCAGATATGCAGATAACACCACCCTTATGGCAGAAAGTGAAGAGGAACTCAAAAGCCTCTTGATGAAAGTGAAAGTGGAGAGTGAAAAAGTTGGCTTAAAGCTCAACATTCAGAAAATGAAGATCATGGCATCCGGTGCCATCACTTCATGGGAAATAGATGGGGAAACAGTGGAAACAGTGTCAGACTTTATTTTTTTGGGCTCCAAAATCACTGCAGATGGTGACTGCAGCCATGAAATTAAAAGACGCTTACTCCTTGGAAGGAGGGTTATGACCAACCTAGATAGCATATTCAAAAGCAGAGACATTACCTTGCCAACAAAGGTCGGTCTAGTCAAGGCTATGGTTTTTCCAGTAGTCATGTATGGATGTGAAACTTGTACTGTGAAGAAAGTTGGATGCCGAAGAATTGATGCTTTTGAACTGTGGTATTGGAGAAGACTCTTGAGAGTCCCTTGGATTGCACGGAGATCCAACCAGTCGATTCTAAAGGAGATCAGTGTTCTTTGGAAGGAATGATGCTAAAGCTGAAACTCCAGTACTTTGGCCACTTCATGTGAAGAGCTGACTCATTGGAAGACTCTGATCCTGGGAGGGATTGGGGGCAGGAGGAGAAGGGGACGACAGAGGATGAGCTGGCTGGATGTCATTACCGACTGGATCGACGTGAGTTTGAGTGAACTCCAGGAATTGGTGATGGACAAGGGAGGCCTGACGTGCTGCAATTCATGGGGTCGCAAAGAGTCAGACACGACTGAGTGACTGAACTGAACTGAAATGATGCTGCATGCTGCTAAGTCACCTCAGTCGTGTCCGACTCTCTGCGACCCCATAGACAGAAGCCCACCAGGCTCCTCAGTCCCTGGGATTCTCCGGAAAGAACACTGGAATGGGTTGCCATTTCCTTCTTCAATGCATGAAAGTGAAAACTGAAAGTGAAGTCGCTCAGTCATGTCCAACTCTTCGCGACCCCATGGACTGCAGCCCACCAGGCTCCTCCATCCATGGGATTTTCTAGGCAAGAGTACTGGAGTGGAGTGCCATCGCCTTCTCCAAATAAGAAAGTATAAAACATGGCTACTTAGAGATCCACATAAAATAAATAACAACTTTCTTATATGTTATCAAAATAGCTATATAAGAAATTTAGTTCATACTAGGAAATATATGTGTATATACATATTACCTATCTTCTCAGTCCTGTCCGACTCTTTGTGCCATGAAATTTTCCAAGCAAGAATACTGGGGTGCCATTTCCCATTCCAGAAGATCTTCCCAACCCAGGGGTTGAACCCAAGTTTCTTGCACTGGTAAGAGGATTCTTTAGTGCTGCGCCACCTGGGAAATCCACCTAGGGATAAACCTAATAAGAGATTTATGGGAATAATGTACTGATATTTACTAGCTTATATAGAAGAGACAAAAATCCAGAGAATTACTTATAATGCATGGAAAAACTATTTAAATACCTCAATTATTTCCAGTCTATGCTATTGATTTAAAGTAGTATCAGTCAGTTCATTCTGAAAAATTCTTTAGAACCAGAAAACCTATTTCTAAAGTTTACCTGTAAAATTAGAGTAAGAGTAGGAATTGCAAAGAAACTTTTGAAGAGAGTATAGTTCTGCCAAACTTCTCTATTTTTACTAAGCATGTAATATTTATCTAAATATGTGATAGTAATGTTAATACAAACCAAACTATTTAATTTTGGATTAGAAAAATGAAGTTGGGGAAGAGACAAGTTAAGACTAAATATTTGTATTATAGTTTCTTAAATGTGGTCTTTCAAATCAATGAATCATTATTTGATTATATTTCAATGTATCCATATTATCTGATTATATTTGTGTCAGTTGCATGTGAATATTATATTATGTCTAAAATTTAATCATTTGTGTTTGTGTCCTCAGTAACATAATCACAATTTTCTTTATAATTATTGTCTATCTTTATTGAACCATTTGATATAATGTATGTTTTTATGTTATGAAAATCTTTCTTGACATTTTTTTGTTGAATTTAATTTCTTTTGCAATTTTGTCACTAGATTTTCTATACTCATATTTTTAAGTGAGATTATTCTGGGATGTATGTGTGTGGGGGCCAATATATGTACATATCTGTCATATATGTATGTAATCATACTCAGGCATGCACAAGTTTATGCTAGTTTTGTAAAACTTATAGTTTTCTCCTATTTTTCTTTGTTTGGGATCAATTTATATATTAAGGAAACTGTGTGTTCATTCTCTTTTTGAAAGAAAAATTCTGGTCCAGAGCCATTATTAGAGCTAAGTCTTTGATAAATTTCTCATTTTAATTGGCTTATTTGTATCATTACTCTTTCAGTATTGATTTCTTCTGGCATCAGTTTTGATGATTTTAGACTACATTAATTCTAAAAAGGATTTGAAAAATTTACATTTTATTTTTGTTTTTTTTATGGAATATTTACTAAATTATATTTCTATGTTTTGTCCTAACAAGTCTTTCATTTTCTTGCTATATCATTATACATTTAATGTAGGTAAATATTTTTAACAAAACAACATTTGTATTACATCTTTACCATCTGAGCCGTAGAGCTTCCCTGGTAGCCCTACCATCTTTCAGATGGTAAAGAATCCAGCTGCAATGTGGGAAAACTGGATTCAATCCCAGGGTCTGGAAGGTCCCCTGGAGAAGTGAATGGCTACACACTCCAGTATTCTTACCTGGAGAATTCCATGGACAAAGGAGCATAGCGGGCTACAGTCCATGGGGACACAGACAGTCGGACATGACTGAGCGACTAACTTACACACACATGTATAATATATAAGGAAGATACGTAAATACGTCTGTATAATCCCTACAATTAAACTCATTAAAGATCAAATAAAAAATGAAAAAGTACTATTAAATATCATCAAATAATTTCTCAGCACCAAGGTATCAAGTGAGTGATATGAAGTGTAAACCAACCATCTGCTATGTTTCATGTTTTTGTAATATACTTGTTTCCTTCATCATAATGCTAGCAAAAATTATGTGTGCAGTCATTAGATGATTTCTGGGCATGCTGTTCCTTCCAGATGTAATTTTGTGATCAATCTTTTTTTGTTTCCTCTTCAATTTACTCATTTAGTAAGAATTTAGTGAATATCTATGTGCACATTGCTCTGTACTCAAATTAGTGATTTAAAAATAGTGTGGAATATGTCTCTTTTCTGGGACAATTTGTTGTGCATGGGCACATAGGGATAAACCCTAATAATTTAAATTTACATACAACATGAAATATACAGATGTCTGATACAGAAAATAAGTGCAAAAATAACAGAATAGGCCTAAAGAGACTGAGTCAGAAATATAATAAAAATATGAACTTGAATTGGACAATAAGTAATAAGTAAATTTTGAGAATAGAAAGACAAGGGGAATAGAAAGACAATTGGAAAAGTAAATACTTTACTTCAAAAGTAAATATTTGAAGTAAGTATTCTTTCAAAAATCACTTTTCTGTTTTCATTCCAATAAAATTTTGGTAATGTTGGCCCAATAGAAACTAAGATGTTACCATATAATATATAATAATTACTTTTTTGTGTGTCCACATTTAGTTTTAAGGAAAGAGAAGAGAAATATACATCTTCATCTGCTATAAGATGTTCCCTCTGTATATATTAAAAAAATTGTTACTGTTTTGTTGTTTTGGAAAAGCAAGATTCAATTCAATTTAATAAATATAAATGATTATTACAGGATGGGAGAAGATTATTATTACAGTTAGTAGTTTTTGAGTCCTTGCAGAATGCCAAGTGCTCTTCAGTTAACCCATCTTTGGGTTAACTGTAAAGACTGGCATTACTGTAAAGCTATTTTACCAGCATAGAAATTCTAGTGGTTACTTGGGTCCTAATAAATCACAGCCTGTAAAGGCAGGATTTGAACTCAGTCGCATACAGCTAGAACAGGCAGCGTGCTCCATTTTATGAGTAGATCTGAGGCTTTTGCCCCTGACTCAGTGACTAGAAAGGAAACTACAATCCCTTTTTGCTCTTAGGAGAGTGACTGCAAACATACCATGTGATTGTAAGAATGAGAGATTTGTGAACGCACTGCTTCCTGACTCCCTTAGAGCAGTGTGAATGCAGGCTGAGACTGACTCTTGTCCTTCAACTATTTAAACAAGAGTTAGACCCCATTAGATCTCAGATGGGTTTTTCTACCTTGACACCTGGACATACAGTTGCTGTGGTCCTCTTTTAAACCAAGCAACTTATGGACCAATTTGATAAGTAAAAGTCCATTTTAAAGGAGAAAGTATAAGGAGAAAGTATGGACAACAGGCTTCATCTGTAAAAGAAAGCAAAGGTCAACTTTTTAATGTCTGTGTTTATCAGGAAAATACTGTCCTCAGAGCTCTCACAATTACAGAAATCAGACACAGAAATAAACCTACTCTTATGTACTTTGTGCCATATTTACATTGCTTTTTAAGTGACAAGACTGTTTTATATGTTACTGTGGAATAGAATATAGGAATGTGTATTAGCCGTGTTTCAATAATAAAGGTAATATACAAAACAGTTAAAATTCTAGTTGTGAAAGATTAGAACACAGTATTTTCTTTCAAAGTTTTTAGAATATGTTGATTACTTTAATAAATTTATATTTTCTTTATGTGTGTGTGCTCAGTTACTTTAGTCATGTTCAGTATTTTCTTTTGATATAAATAAATGTATGTTGTGATTATATAAAAAATAATTATTTTCAGTTTTTGTAAATTTGTAAGAGAACTTTCTGAGACTCTAAAATTTAGCCTTAACTGTATTAATCACAGTAGCTTCTCTCTTCACACAGTTAATTACTTTAGGTTATCTAAGTAATATCCATAATTTACACTCAGATAATTCAGCTGGATTTATACAGAACTAGACATGGAACCACAGACTGGTTCCAAATAGGAAAAGGAGTACATCAAGGCTGTATATTGTTACCCTGTTTATTTAACTTCTATGTGAACCTCATGTGAAATGCCAGGCTGGATGAAGGACAAGTTGGAATCAAGATTGCCAGGAGAATTATCAGTAATCTCAGATATGCAGATGACATCACCCTTATGGCAGAAAGCAGAGAGGAACTAAAGAGAATTTTGATGAGAGTGAAAGAGGAGAGTGAAAAAGTTGGCTTAAAGTTCAACATTCAGAAAACTAAGATCATGGCATCTGGTCCCATCACCTCATGGCAAATAGATGGGGAAACAGTGGAAGCAGGGGTTGACTTTATTTTTGGGGGCTCCAAAATCACTCCACACGATGATTGCGGCCATGATATTAAAAGACGCTTACTCCTTGGAAAGAAAGTTATGATCTACCTAGACAGCATATTAAAAAGCAGAGACATTACCTTGCCAACAAAGGTCCATCTAGTCAAGGCTGTGGTTATCCCAGTGGTCATATATGGATATGAGAGTTGGACTATAAAGAAAGCTGAGTGCCGAAGAATTGATGCTTTTGAACTGCAGTGTTGGAGAAGACTCTTGAGAGTCCCTTGGACTGCAAGAAGATCCAACCAGTCCATTCTAAAGGAGATCAGTCCTAAGTGTTCACTGGAAGGACAAAGGTGAAGCTGAAACTCCAATACTTTGGCCACCTGATGTGAAGAGCTGACTCATTTGAAAAGACCCTGATGCTGGGAAAGATTGAAGGCAGGAGAAGGGGATGACAGAGGATGAGATGGTTGCATGGCGTCACCAACTCAATGGACATGAGTTTGGGTAAACTCCCGGAGGTGGTAATGGACAGAGAGGCCTGGTGTGCTGCGGTCCATGGGGTAGCAAGGAGTCAGACATGGCTGAGTAACTGAACTGAACTGAACTGAAGTGATATATATATATATATATACACATACATACATATATATATATATACACACACACACATACACATATAAACACACACATATAGAAATTCAAAAAATAAAAATGAAGAGGAAATAAAAACAATAATAATAACTGAAATAGTCATGGGGAACATTGATTATACTAGAAATACCAAAGGATTGAGACAATAATGTTTTCTTTTAGATCAAATGATCTTAATAATCTCTTCAATCATCTATTTTATTTTCCTAAACTAGATTATTAAGACCTTTCTGCTATGTGGCAGTTGGGATGTACCAAGTGGATAAAATAACAGCCTAGGAAACTGCTTGTTGAACCCACTTACTACAGTTCTCATTTTTAATATAATTCAGGCAACCTTACATGAGCTTATATTCTGAGCTAAATCTAACATAGTTCTGTTTTTTGATCTCAAATTCACCAAAACTTCAGTTCTATTGAAGTGTTAGTATCAATATCACATCTCATAAGCTGCTAGTATTTAAACACTGAGATAAAAATATAGACATAGACAGAGGTAGATAAAAATATAGCCTCTTCAAAGACATAAGACATTTCAGTCCATGATGTATTAAGCACAAACAGCGAATGATTGTTTGTTTTATGTGTGTAAATAACATGCAGAAAAAACTCTAGTTCCTTGAAACAAATATAGGGAATGAGAGCATTATACTATGCTAATAGTCATAAATTACAGCTATCCTGAAAAATGAATTTGTTACATAAAATAATTAAAATGTTGTTCAGTAGGTCACTAGTATTAAACATTCAAAACTTCAGTATTCTATTCACCTCCGAACACATTTTCTATTGTTTTTCCTGGGAATTGACTTCTCATTTTGGGGAACTGTCATTTTGATGGGGGTTAACATCAAAGATCGTCTTCCCGCAGGGTCATGTTACTAGAGAGTTTGAAGACAGCTGTGGTGGGATTTGCTTTATATTAAACTTAGTCTGAAGGAGAAAGGGAGGCCCCCAGGTAAACCATCACAGCAGGGCATTTCAAAGTAACGCTTGGCTGGTGGCCACTTTGAACTGTGATATATAGATATTGCTGAAGTGTGTTTCTTTCCCTTTACCATCACAGATATTAATTGTAAATGTTTGATAAGCACTTTTTACAGAGTAGAATCTCCTATTACTTATTGGCTTTTAAATTTTATATAACTACAAAAATTATCATTTTATATGAGTACTTTTTAAATGTTTATTTTATGCTGTCCCCCAAAATAGAATAACATCATCTCCATTTGAGTTCCTTCTAATTAATTATTCAAGACATCAAAAATTGTCCATAAATACTGAATTATTTTCATACTATATGATAGTTTTAGAATTTCCTTACACTTTTTACCAGTCTTGAATTATAACTATGAAGGAGAATATATACACAAAATATTAAATGGAAAAGGTTAAAAAATCTGTGTGGCTTAAGTAGCCCAGACTCTCAGTACCTAGATGTGGATGAATTAATCATCAATGACTAATATATGTTTTGTATAGTTTGAATTTTATTAATTTGCATAATGAAGGAACTTCAGCCCATTGGAATCCATGGGAAATCAATCATTTCATGTACAGTGTTCACTTCCCAGCTTTGGAACCATACTGCCTGGAAATGACAAAGTAATTCCCAGAATTTCAGTGTTAATTACAATGTAGTACATCACTGGGGCCCTTGTTTGAGAAAAAAAAAAAATCTTTTAGAGATCTGTATTACATTTCTGGCCACTTCAAATACAGTTGTAATTGTATAAGGAACAGATTATGTTTCCTAATTTTGATTTTAAGCATTTTCATAAGTGTTATCAAAGATATTTATTTTATAATTTTTGCAAACTTTTAGAAAGAAATTGCTAATCCTTATAAGTCTCATAAAAGTAGTTTGGATCCAGGGTATTGTAGTGGATATTGTGAAAGTGTCCACATTTACTACATGATACTTCCTGGGCAACCATTATCCCACTGTATGGCAATAGGAGGGCTGAGACCATTCACAGCTGTATCACTCAACTGGGAACTGCCTTCAGCCATAGGAAACTAATAGCTCAGAGGGTGTCCTTGCTAGAACACAGCCTGAGGTCAGCTGCTGGCCAATGATGGAGAGGGGGTACAAATGTCTAACTTCTGTGCCTCAGTTTGGAACAATGATGAAGCCCCATCCAAACTCCAGAGCTCCTCATAGAGTCAGCTGAATCCCCCATTGTCATCATGGTATTTGTCTTCTTCTCCCTCTCAATCTAATTTCTCATTTCTTTATTGATGTATATTGTAAGAGTACTCCACAACAAAGCTTCTACTTTCTATCGCTCATTTCATGATGTGTTCCAGGAAACTCATGTAACACCATTATGCTTGGAGTAGCCTCAGGAAATCCACTCTAAACAGCAGACCTTCTGAACAGCAGATCCAAATAAATCTACCATTCTATTTGTTATTTATATTCAATTATTTATGTCTGATTCACTAATATATATTACCGTTCATTCTAAAACAAGAAATACCACCATAAAAATAAATCTTGAAAGATGTTACCTTCTTGTCCCATTTTTAACCATTACTCACATGTAGAAAATATTTTATTAACAAAAACAATAGGAGTAACAGAAGTTACCATTATTCACTCTCTGATACTGGGACATTTAAATAGATTCTTTAATTTCACCTCAGTTTTGCAAGGGATATTATTATCAACATGTAAATTTCATTTATCTAATCCTCAGTGTAAATTACTGATGAAATTTTTAGCAAATGTAAAAAAATAAAACTGATTTGGGTAAATGTTAAGGAACTGACAACTGCTTAAAGATAATAAATGACAAGACAACATCAAGCCCCAGATCAAAAGGATTCCAAATCCCAAGGGCTTTCCATTTATTAGGTAGTTTCTTAAAGTGTATAGAAACTAATAGTCTGGGGCATACATATATATAGATTCAATTACAGCTGAAAAATAATCACATACAGCCAATTTAAATGTAGAAGAAGGAGGAGAAACGGAGATGGAGGGGGAGCAAAGGAAGAAGGAGAAAGATGATATAGAAACTCAGCTATAGAAACTTACTCTAATCTATACGGAGAGCTCATAGTAATAGAGGCTGAGTCCTAAAAGGAAGTACTCTGAGAGACAGAAAATGAAACATGCCAGTCAGAAGACCTGGAACCAGAAACTGGCAAAGCATAGTTTCTACACTATTCCATTGGTCAAAGCAGTCAGACTTTCAATATTTAAGACAGAATATAGACCAAATTTACTGACACGATGAAGGTTAAAAATTATGACTATCAGTAATTTACCACAGCCTTGAGGTGACAGGGTGAATACTTAGTGGAAAAATATGTATCTATAGATATACATGTCTTATGCAAACTTAGGAAGACAAATATTCCCTCTGTTTCTCCTCTGTATCTTAGTATCATTTTCTCCTCTCTCCCTCTCCTCTCCCTCCACTTGCTCCTCCTTCCCTCCATCCTTCCCCGCCATTTTTCTGTCTTATCACTTAAGTTGGTGGTAAAATTTATAGAGACAATGCTATAGGTCTGGGAAAAAGAGGTTAAGTAGACAGTTTTCACAATGCCTAAAAACTGGAATGCTAAAGGCAAATCTTCCTTTAAATTCAGAAAGTTCTCAAGTTTAGTGTTCCATATAAAGAAAGTGTTGGAATTAAAACAAACAAAAAAATCTTTAGGAATATTAAGAAGCTAGATGAAATTTGTTTCACTGGCATACGATTTTAAACTTTATATATATTATCTTCATGCAGCATGTATTTCATGTAATGCCAGTGAATGTTCAAACTACCTCACAGTTGCACTCATTTCACATGCTAGCAAGGTAATGCTCAAAATTCTTCAAGCTAGGCTTCAGCAATACATGAACTGAGAACTTCCAGCTGCACAAGCTGGGTTTAGGAAAGTCAGAGGAATCAGAAATCAACGTGTATACATTTTCTAAATAACTTCACTCTCTCAGTTCAGTTCAGTTCAGTCGCTCAGTTGTGTCCGACTCTTTGCAACCCCATGAATCGCAGCACGCCAGGCCTCCCTGTCCATCACCAACTCCCGGAGTTCACCCAGACTCATGTCCATTGAGTCAGTGATGCCATCCAGCCATCTCATCCTCTGTCATCCCCTTCTCCTCCTGCCCTCAATCCCTCCCAGCATCACAGTCTTTTCCAATGAGTCAACTCTTCACATGAGGTGGCCAAAGTACTGGAGTTGCAGCTTTAGCATCATTCCTTCCAAAGAAATCCCAGGGCTGATCTCCTTCAGAATGGACTGGTTGGATCTCCTTGCAGTCCAAGGGACTCCCAGGAGTCTTCTCCAACACCATAGTTCAAAAGCATCAATTCTTCAGTGTGCAGCCTTCTTCACAGTCCAATTCTCACCTCCATACATGACCACAGGAAAAACCATAGCCTTGACTAGACGAACTTCACTCTCTAGGAGTATTCTAATGAAATCAGAGATTTTCAAGATAAAAATGGGCTTCAAATCTAGTGCTTCATTTTATAGGTACTGAACTTGAGGTCCAGGGAAATTAAATGACTTGTCTAATCACATAATTTTTGGTAAAGGCAGGACTAAAAATTGTGGTATTTTATTAATATTCAGAACTTATTAGAATATAGCTTAATACATCAGTATACTAGCATCAGAACAACTCACATGTCAATATCCTTTTAGCTTTCAATTTTAGTTTGAGCAATCAATTTCTCTTTATATAGAGATATTTTAGGACTCATGCAACTTTATTATAATATTTAGTATACCTTTTTATAGTTTTTTATTCCAAAGTGGGAGCATAAATATATTTGATAAAATTTGCATTTTTTTTTCTGGAACTGAATTAAACCTGAAAGGTGAATATGTGTGTGTTTAAATTCTCTCCATCTTAATATGCTCACATTTTTATGAAATATGAAAATCAGCTTTATGGAATTAATCTATTTTCTAATAACTTCAGTTGAAACCAGAGATGAGCAAATTAGATCTCCCTTTATAAGGAGCAATAAGATGTCATGTACAGGCTTAAAAATCACAGACAGTTGGATTAAAACTCCAGTGACTCTGGCTACTTTACTCTCTGCTTCTCAGGTTTCTCACTGAGCTTGATTGTTTGGAGATTAGAAGTAATATATCCAACTCACCTAGAATAGCAAAGACCTTAAATGTTTATTAGCTTTTTATCATTGGTTCTCAGAAACATTATGTTTACTAAGGAGATTGTGTAAACATTATAAGATAGTAAATGCGTAAATATATACCGTCATTAAACCCCACTAATAATCAGAAATACATGTAATTAATTTAGCTACGTCCTTTAGGAAGCAAGTCCTTTATGCAGAAATGGTATCTTTCACTTAAATAATGTCCTCAGAGGAATAAATAATGTGTGCCTTGTGTGCTAAGTCACTTCACTCGTGTCAAACTCTTTGCCACCACATGGACTGTAGCCCGCCAGGCCCCTCTGTCCACGGAATTCTCCAGGCAAGAATACTGGAGTGAGTTGCCATGCTCTCCCCCAGGGGCATCTTCCCAACCCAGGGATGGAACCCAAGTCTCATGTCTCCTGCATTGGCAGGCAGGTTCCTTTATCACTAGTGCCACCTAGGAAGCTGTAATAACTTTGGAAATCATTGGAATTTGTATCACTCAGTGAGGAGGTCTTTATCAGATGTACAAGTTCCAACTGATTATCATTGTATGGACTAATACATCAGTAGCCTGAATCTGATTAAGTCTTCAGTGCTTTTCAGCCCTAAAACATTGAGGTTAAGTCAACAATGACAGCTTCCAACAGCAAGTTTAATTGAAAATTGTCTGTTTGTGATTCTGGAGTTGTTTGCATTTTATTCATTTTTAACAAGGAAAGATAATAATTTCAAATATGCATTTGATTTTAAGGAAATTTTTTTAGTCGATTAAAACTAGATTTGTGAAGTTACAGTCAGCTGTCAAAATTATTTCTTAAACTGTGAAGACTTAAATATTTATATGAAAAATTTTAAGTAAAAATAGCCATAGAATAAATATAAAAGTAACAAACTTTCTAAATATTAATTTAAAAATTCACATTTTTCTTCACCTTCCTTTTAAATAAGTAATAATCGGAAGTTTTCAATTTGTAAAGCACTTGTGTCAAAAGTTACTAATACTTAGAAGTTTTCTTTTTTATTTTGCTTAAACCAAAGATTTTTATAATAGAATTAAAGACATTTGAGACACAATACTTTATTTTTAAATTTAAAAGGGCACAAGTTGGCAAAGATATTTTCCCAGCTGCAAAATTCTAACAAAATTCTATGCTCGAAAATCCCTTGTAGAGTGTATATAACTTTCAAGACTGATTTTTCTCATCGAACACTCTTTCCAAATATTCTCTATAATTGTTGTTTTTACTAGACTCTGACTCCTTAAAGACAGGAACTGCATGACTTTATCCATGCCAATTACCTCTTAGATATGTTTTCATTTATTCAAGAATTAAATTCCACTCTTAACTACTAGCTTCCTACAAATTAAGGTTATTAAGACTCTGGAGCTAAACTCTCTTCATTTATAATCCATATCTATTGCATATTGGATAAGTATCTTAGTTTGCTTATCTACAAAATGGAAAGAATAATAGGCCCTATTTCCTAGGTTCTATGAAGATTTAAAGTGTTAATACATATTAAAACAATGAGAAAATATTAAACATATTAAGCATATTAAAAATATTCATAGAACATATTAAAACAATTTGAGAACAATCTGAGACATTCACTATTAAATGACAGTTAGGCAGTGGAGCACAGAGGTTAAGAGAATGGACTTGGGAACCTAGAGCCTGATTCTAACCCTTTTGCCAACAACAGGTGTTACCTGTAATTTTGTGCTCATTAATATCTGTATGACTCAATAGCTAACATCTATTCAGTTCAGTTCATTCGCTCAGTCATGTCCAACTCTTTGCAACCCCATAGACTGCAGCATGCCAGGCTTCCCTGTCCATCACCAACTCCCAGAGCTTGCTCAAACCCAGGTCCACTGAGTCAGTGATGCCGTCCAACCATCTCATCCTCTGTCATCCCCTCAGCTTTCTTTTTGGTCCAACTCTCACATCCATACATGACTACTGGAAAAACCATAACTTTGACTAAATGGACCTTTGCTGACAAAGTAATTTCTCTGCTTTTCAATATGCTGTCTAGGTTGATCATAGCTTTTCTTCCAAGAAACAGGAGTCTTTTAATTTTATGGCTGCAGTCATCTTCTGCAGTGATTTTGAAGCCCAGGAAAATAGTCTCTCACTGTTTCCATTGTTTCCACATCTATTTGCCATGAAGTGATGGGACTGGATGCCATGATCTTAGTTTTTGGAATGTGGAGTTTTAAGCCAGCTTTTTCACTCTCCTCTTTTCCTTTCATCAAGAGGCTCTTTAGTTCCTCTTTGCTTTCTGCCATATGGGTGGTGTCATCTGCATATCTGAGATTATTGATATTTATCCTGGCAATCTTGATTCCAGCTTGTGCTTCATCCAACCTGGCATTTCACACGATGTACTCCGTGTATAAGTCAAATAAGCATAGTGACAATATACAGCCTTGACATATGCTGGAATAATGATAATTGCTAAGAAAAACATATGATGCCTACTATTTTTGATTAACTATATATCTCAAGAGGTATTCCATGAAACTGTTCTTACTGCCAGTGAGGGCTTTCCTTTCAAACTTCTGTATGGTTTGCTACCACAGTATACTGAGCTGGAGTTTATGTGAGCCTTGAAGGCTTACACTACTGTAACTAAATTAGAAACAACTTCTTTCTTTTTTGCATCCTATTCCTGGAAGGCTTTAAAAGCAGGGTTACTCCCATAACAGAACAGGAACCACCAACAAATCACTCCAAAAGTAGTGAGTCTGAGAGATCATATACCTTGAAGGAAGGTTAAATTGAGTTATGAATTTAAAAGAAAGAGGAAGAAAAAGAGAAGGGGGGTGGCAAATGAGGAATGGACAGAGAGAAGTAGAATAAAAATTTTTTAAAGCTTTAATGTTTACTGTTATTTCCTTTCCTCGAGTATACAATTCACCTGTAATGCTTCACAATTACTTTATTTTATGAGTTTGGAAAAATATTTTGGTTACTAGGCACTTCCTTTATGAAACAGTAGAAAAAGATCTCTAATATTATACAAATATGCTTTCCCTATGAAGGCATGGATCACATTCAAGTCTCCAAACAAGCAATCTATTTATTTCAACATATAGCAAGACAAAACCTTGGGATGGGCAGATAGGCCTGTAAAAAATACATGTCCTGGTAAGAAGTATCACATAATTCCCCCTTGGATTCTGTCTGAAGGATGTCTCTGCTCTTCTCATGCAGTTTGATATCTGGATACTCGGGCCAGAAGCCTTCCTTTTCTTTCTGCTTTGTCTTCAGTACTATGTACATTTTACTTTTTTTTTTTTTCCTCCAAGTATCAACTCTTGATTATACTCCATTAATGTACTCAGTGGCTTGGCTTTCTAACAATTTCCTTTTCTCTTTTTTGACCATGATTTCAATAGCACTATACCCTAATGCTTCTGAGGTGATGCCAGTGGTAAAAAAGGAGAAATGAGAGATATGAGTTCGATCCCTGGGTTGGGAAGATCCCTTGGAGGAGGACATGGAAACCCACTCCAGTATTCTTGCCTGGAGAATCCCATGGACAGAGGAGCCTGGTGGGCTACAGTCCATAGGGTTGCAAAGAGTCAGACACAACTGAAACGACTGAACATGCAAGCGTATTCTAATGCTGACCTTGACAACTTGGTGTGGTATGTCCCTCTAAGTTTACAATTATTATTTTTAGTTTTTAATGAATCTGCAGTGGGTGATATGTCAACAGGTTTAAATGATACCTTTATTCTAGGAGAATAAAAACATAAGCAAGCTAGTCTAAGAATTAGAGGATAAATTTCTTTCAAAAGCATTCATGAGCACATGGGGGAAACACATACAGGTGTCAATTTGTTGTCATTCTACACCATGAAGAGTTATACAAAGCAAGTAATCTGTGATGCCTATTTAAAAGAACAATGTCTTAGATTCAAAATTTTTATTTTATTTATAACCAAACTTACATCTAGAATTTCTGACAAAACTACAACCTTGAATTTCACCTGAACTTGAAATTCCTTGTCAGCACTGAGCATCATGATTTCTCAGTCCTACTACATCTCAGTCTCTACACATTCCTGAACCTTATTCCCATCCTCATGTCCTGTTTCATTAAAAGGTAGTATAGCTGATGATTGGTACTAAAGACGTAAAGTGTACTAATTTCCTTTGTCGGCTACTTTCAGATGTCCAAGAACAAATTTTGTTGTATTATATCAAACCTCCCTATACCCATTTAAAATTACTTATCCAATGCTGCAGTAAGACTATATCCCTGTTTATTCCTAGCAAGATAACTGATCCCTTTCTGGAGTAGATTAAAAAAAAAAAGGCTTTCCTGATGTTCTCATTTTATTTTTCTTTAATTTGTTTTTGTGGTGGTGGTTTAGTTGCTAAATCATGTCCAACTCTTGCGACCCCATGGACTGTAGCCTGTCAGGCTCCTCTGTCCATGGGATTCTCCAGGCAAGAATACTGGAGTGAGTTGCCATTTCCTTCTCCAGGGGATCTTCCTGATCCAGGAATCGAACCCAGTCACCTGTCTTTCAGGCAGATTCTTTACCCGCTGAACTATGAAGGAAGATCCAAAATTTATATTCTTATTTCTATTCATTGCGACCATTGACCTCAGATTTTAAAAACCTAGTTTCAATGCGATTTATACCATGCAAAATTAAATTGAAAGGTCAAATAGGTACTTTAATCATTTTTAAAAATTCTTCTTAAATTATGCAGATAATATAATAAATTAACTCTCAAGCAGAATGGTCTGTAGACAAACCCCTTCAGTCTTCAGAACTGGTTGACATTATGCAGCTATTTCAGATAATGCAAGAAATGCATTATTACATAATATCTTGCCTGCTTTTTGCACGTGACAGAGGAACTAATGATATTTTCTAAAGTGAATCATTGCCCTGTAGCATTACTCTCTGCCAAGCAACCTCCAGCTGCTTTCTCAGACCCACTTTTTGTGCTTGTAATTTTCTTTTGTTCCTCATCTCCTGAAGTATTAGGACTAAGGCTGGGTATTTCTCTTGTTCCTGTGCCTTTACTTGACCTCTCTCTTTACCTCTGGAGCTGTCAGAATCCAAAGAGTAATATATGAAACACCACATTGAATATTAGCAACATTTTCATCCATCAATAGATAGTGAGCAAAATGTCTAACTGACAGCTGACAAAGCTTTTCTTGTCTTCAGTCCCATGGCACAATTCTAACAGTTGCAGTTTTCCCAGATGTATATGGATGCTGACTGTGCTAGTTGACATGCTGTTCTTAGCAAAATGCAATGTGTTCAATCAAGCTGGTAGAGCCAGAGTCCATAAATTTATCATGCAAATGTTAGTGGTGAGAAAGCCTTCTCAAAGGATGCTGATGCAAAGTGAGCCAGGATTGGTTTCTCTTTCCAACCAGACACTTCATTCAGTGCTATTGTTGACCTCAACAGCCCTGGGGCCAAGTTTCTCACGATCATTCAAAACACTGGTAACATTTATTTCAAAAGAGAAGTTATAATGAAAAACTCTCCATTTGTAAAATGAACACACACCAACAAAGATTTTCCAGACTCATTATATATACAAGGACATTGTTAGAAAATGTACCAGGATAACACTTTGCCTTTGTTGAGACAGAAGGAAAGATGTGAAATATATGTAAGAATGTTAGAACTCCACTAAATTACAACAGGAAAAAATGCTAAATGTAAATTTTACTAATAAAAATGGCTGTACTGCTTTCAAAAATAGATATCTAATATTATTTATTTGCCAAAATTCACATTGATAAATATCAAATTTATATAACATAGAATCTCACATTTTGTATCTACACAACCTTTAACAATCTAAGAATAGTGATCACCAGAAGCCCTCATTTACCTGAACACAATAAAAAGTTAAAAATACACATAGTGACCACTGAATATATCAGTAATATCAATATTTTAAAATTTTATTTAGAGACATTTTGATTTTTTTTAGACCAGGGAGAATAGGGAATAATTGATTTTAAGAGCTTTTGTTAACAGTGGTATTTTGCATTTGTCATGTGTCAGTGGAAACAAAGATTTTTTCAGAACCACATCAGGGGCTATGACATCTCAAATGTTGTAATTCTTCACTAGAACCCTCTGATGTAGGTAATTTTATTCCCAGTTTTTCTCAGCTATTTTTCTGACATTTTCATTCTGTTCTTGGGATTACCCAGTAGCTTTTTTTTTTTTTTCCCTTAACTGTGTGACATATTTCCACTTCTGTTATTTGCTCTAGAGAAATGTAAATGTATACAAACAGGAAAACCTGCCCTTAGATCTTTATAGCAAATTTATTCACAATCACCAAAACCTAGAAAGAACTCAAACGTTTTTCAACAAGTGATAATCTCTGGTAAATCCATACAGTGGAATAATATTCATCAAAAAAAATAAGTTATTTATAAATGTAGCAACTTGAATTCACCTTCAAGATATACTGAATGAAAGAAGCCAGTGATATAAAGTTATATATTCTATGACATTATATGGTATTCTCAGGCTTCCCTGGTGGCTCAGAAGGTAAAGAATCTGCCTGCAATGCAGGAGACCTGGGTTCGATCCCTGGGTCAGGAAGATGGCCTGGAGAAGGGAATGGCCACTCGTTCCAGTATTCTTGCCTGGAGAAATTCATGGATAGAGGAGCCTGGCAAGCTACAGTTCATGGGTTCACTGAGTCGGACATGACTGAGTGACTAACACACATATGGTATTCTCAAAACGATAAAATTATCCTTTGTATGATTTTAGAGATAGTGAAAGAAATGGCAATCCTCTCCAGTATTCTTTCCTGGAGGATCCCAGGGACAGAGGAGCCTGGTGGGCTGTCATCTACGGGGTCACACAGAGTCGGACACGACTGAAGTGACTTAGCAGCAGCAGCAGCAACAGAGATAGCGAAATATTATTTTAAAGGTATAACACAAAGGAGGTTTTGGGGGGTGAGGGAACTGTTATATATGCTTATTGTTCTAGATGGTTACATGAATCTACACATTTATAATTCACAGAGATGTATGCCAAAAAAAGTAAATTTTAAAATGTAGTTATTAAAAAAGACTTGAAGACAAAACAAATGTTAGATATAACTTTCACAGAGCCTGGGGAATTTTATTCCCTAGAACAAATAGAATTTTATAGTAATCTTTAAATTTGAAAGACCATCTTATGGTTTACACAAATTTATCAAAATTAAGAACCTTGAACTTATTTAAAACCATTTGCTTTTATAATATCAAGTATCTTGGTATTACACAGTCTTAGTTATAATTATCCTATTCTTTTTATCCTGCTCAGTAATCTAATTTTGTTAATTTAAAAACTAACCACCTAGGCCAACCACTAAAATCATATTCCACTAATTGTAGATCATTAAAAGGAACCTTAATACTGTTGGCCATTTAGGAAGGTCACAAAGTTGACAAAGAGAAGTGCCTGGGATTCCTTTTCTTCCTTCTATGTTAGAAGTCTCTTTCTAACTGAGTTTATTTAGTGAGTGAAAGCTGCCAAGATCTTCCAGTTTGGAAATTGGAGATACTTAATTCTTGAGCACATGGCTTAAAAACATTAACATTTTAAACTTGGCATAAACCTCAGTCTGAGGGAAAAACAGCTGCTTTGCTAAGCATTGGGGAAAAAATGATCATTAAAAAGTTTTAAATAAGTGGGAAATGCTATTCTGCCTGATCATTAGAAAGTTTTGTGAAAAGTTAGCAGTTGAGGAAAACCCTACCCCCACCTCATTAGATGTTACAGTCAATATGATATGTGAACACAGGGAAAGAAATACATTCTGCTGAGCATTGTATTAAAACAGAAATTTATAGAGTAAGCACAATAATTCTTTGGAATTATTTAGGGTTTTTCCCTCAAGTTGAATATGCAATTCAGTCTTGAGGGGTACTTAAAAGGGGGCTGCTTGATGTGGACTTCTGGTATATTTCCCTGGCACTATTCTTTTTTGGTAAATTGAAGTATGATAGTGGACATATGATATTATGTTCATGTCAAGTGCACAACATAGTGTCATTTAACTATTGCCATCTTAAGACATTTTGTTTGATGCATTTATCCAAAAATTGATATTGCATTATGTAGCAAGCAAGCAAAAGAGTTTATTAAGTACAATAAGAGTATTCTCTGGTGGCTCAGAGAGTGAAGTCTGCCTGCTATACGGCAGATCTGGGCTCGATCCCTGGGTTGGGAAGATCCCCTGGAGAAGGACACAGCGACCCACTTCAGTATTCTTGTCCGGAAAATCCCATGGACAGAGGAGAATGGTGGGCTACAGTCCATAGGGTCGCAAAGAGTTGGACAGGACTGAGCAACTTCACTTTCACTTTTCAGAGTAATGTAATATATTGTGATGAAGAAACATTGCTTTTCCATTTTCCTTTGTTGTCTCTCCCTTTTTCTTTCTCCTCCCCTCTTTTCCTCCTTCTTTCTTTTTCTTTTCTTATTCATTTTTATCTTTAATACAGAATGACATAGAACTTCATTCTACAATAATCCTACGAACAGAAGAAAGAGAAATAAAAGGTTAAAATTAGTAGAGGCAACTTTGGTCAAGAAATTATGTATATAATATATAAAAATCTCTATAATTTGCTTTCTTGAATATAGCCTATGATAAATCTGATGTTTGATGGAAATAAGTATGGAATTTCACCACTGAATCTTTGGCTATGAGCATCTTACACTATAGTCAGCTTTGTTTGTATTCATATTCTTTTGATCGTTCTAAGCGTTATTCTGATTACTTAAAACTCACAGAAGGGAATGGTAATTCCTTCTCAAAAATCAGTCCAAAGCCATCCGCTCTGAGAAAGCATATATAGTCTGTGAGTATACCATTCAATGTATAATGACCAGCCAGTTTTTAAAAATAGCATATTTACCAAAGAAAAAAGTAATCTCTCAGTTCAGTTCCATTCAGTTCAGTCACTCGGTCATGTCTGACTCCTTGCGACCCCATGAATCGCAGCACGCCAGGCCTCCCTGTCTACCACCAACTCCCGGAGTTCACTCAAACTCATGTCCATCAAGTCGGGGATGCCATCCAGCCATCTCATCCTCT
>NW_011495020.1:1437026-1437401 GCF_000754665.1 Bison bison bison
AGGGACTCTCAAGACTCTTCTCCAACACCACAGTTCAAAAGCATCAATTCTTCGGTGCTCAGCTTTCTTCACAGTCCAACTCTCGCATCTGGCCTGGTAGTACACCATTCAAAGTATGATGACCAGCCAGTTTTTAAAAATAGGATATTTACCAAAGAAAAAAGTAATCTCTGCTAACATTTAAATCTGGAATACCTGTCCAAAATAAACATTACTGTGTCTTGAATCTTTTGTTCTTTCTTTTTGTTGTAGTACATTCTTTCAAATTATGAAAAATAGTGTTTATATGATAGATAAATGGTTATTATCCACCAATTTGTGCAATGGTTAGTTTCGAACATTTGTCTATGTCATAGACAATCACCTTTTTAAGAA
>NW_011495020.1:1437501-1442820 GCF_000754665.1 Bison bison bison
AGATGGATTCTATTTTTATATTCACATCAAATAAGACCTATCACATCAAATAAGAAATTTTTATATTCACATCAAAATTTTTACTTTTTATTTAGGAATAAAAACTTCAGTGTATATATTATTGTTTTCTCACTATGTTACATTCAGAAAATTAAGTCAGCTAGGGAGTAACTCTTCCCTTTTATTATCCTTTGTGTGTGTATGTGTGTGTGTATGTATAGACTTTTCTGGAGGCTCAGATGGTAAAGAATCTGTCTGCAATTTAGTAGACCTGGCTTTGATCCCTGGGTAGGGAAGATCCCATGGAGGAGGGCATAGCAATCCTTTCTAGTATTTCTGCCTGGGGAATCCCTATGGACTTTAAGAATGACAAACAGACAAAGATTTCCAAAAAAAGTCAACTTTCCAGAATTTTTGAAAGGAAGTTATTTTTCCTTGTTTTCACTGAGTGTAAGTTAACATATCATTTTGACTTCATTCTATATCTAATATTTTGCATAGAGAATGTCTCTCACTTCCTAATGATCATTCAATCCCTCTCTCCCCATTATCACATATTAGTAAGAACACTGACCCATTAAGATTTGCTCTATCCATTGAAAAGCAAATAGAATGTTAGTGACAGCTTTTTTTTGGCCAGAATTTTGAGTTTCAGATTCATTTGTATTGCCAACATGCTCTAGTTGAGAATTCTTCCATGATTTAACATTTGATTAAGCTTGTTAGAGAAGTCCTTTAGGTTTTTGTTTGTTTTGTTTTATACAGTGCATAAACAATGATCATAATCTATACTGCTTCCATGGACTCCATTGTTTTATACTATAACTGCTCATAATTAATGAGTGCATAGAAAGTGGTTAAATTTGCAAGGTAACATAATGGGATAGAATCAGACTGCACACATTCATTCAGTCATCAGTTTGCAGAAGGATTTGCAGCTTAATCAGTTAGGATCCACAGGCTGATCTAATGAGAATAGGACTCAGGAAAGACCCAATTATCTCAAAATGATCTGATGGGGAAATAGGAACCTCTTATCCAGGTAGAACTTTTGACATTGCAATGGCAAGAAAAGAATTACAATAACCATAATAAGTATTATTACTAATATTATTATATAAACACACACACATATATATAACATATCTAAATATAGTATACAATACAGCTACATATATATTTTATATATTTCGTATATGTATAGTATGTATATACTGTATGTATTTTAATAGATACTATATATATGCATATATATATATATACACATATATATATATATGTGTATATATATATATATTGGAGAAGGAAATGGCAACCCACTCCAGGGTTCTTGCTTGGAGAATCCCAGGGATGGCAGAGCCTGGTGGACTGCTGTCTGTGGGATCGCACAGAGTCGGACACGACTGATGCAACTTAGCAGCAGCAGCAGTAGTATATGTATATAGAGAGAAGTATCTATAGATAGATGGATAGATTATTATATATATTCTTAAGCATCACTTCAAGCTATTTAATTAAAATTCCCTCTATGAGATAAGAATTTTTATTTATATTTTAAAGAATGGACTTGTCATTTTAATTTTTTAAATTAATTTGAACTTTGATAACTGATAATAGTTTCAACATTTCAGCATAATTTTGAAAGTATGGAACTTGTGTTAGTAGAAATGCTATGACAAAATCCAAATCTTAGACTTTGCTGTAAAATATAAGAAAGTATTACATGATAACTTAAGCTCAGATGTGTTTGTTATAATTTTTAAGACTGAAGGTCTCGCATTCTGATAAGTATTGTTTTATATTGTATGCTATGGTACACAATGGATAAAATATATGTGGCTTACCGAATTTATCTTATAAAATATTTAGAAATTTGGCTATTACCTAATACAAGGTAGCTAAATCTAACCAGCTTGTTTCACTATCTTTCTTGTAAAATAATTCTACAATAAAAATTTAGGATACCTAATCCAAACTCTCTGAGCCTGTGGACCTCAAAAACATTTTTACCATACAGTTAATATACACAAAACTGTTTGGTTTTAATTATATTAGCAGTATCATCTATATTACAAAATTTTCCACTTAAATAATTTCTGAAAATATAGAAGTGTTAATAACTTTGCTACAAAATTGGCATGAACAAATAATATGAAAAACTATTTTATGATTTCAGATTTAATATTTGATCCTGCATGTAAAATGAATTACTTATATTGTATGAAACAATTAATTTTTCTTCACCGATATTTATGTATGAAATTAAATATTTCATACATTCATTAATTATATAATTTTAGGAATCAGCCACTCAGAGGTGCAGTAATCAACTTTTCCATTTGTCTGAAAGCTAATTCTTTAATGGGCAGTAATAATTTTCTCTGCCTAATGAGTCATCATGCATGCCCTGCATACTGAATACTTAAAACACTATTTTCATCATCATCAACAATATTGGACTGTGTCTTCCAACACAAAATTTTCTCCTTTGACTTACATAAATAAATACTTCTCTTTATGTTAACTGCATTGTTAAATCTCAGCATAATTTTACCCTTCAATAGGCCAGCCATATCATCATGAATTCATGTTTTTTTGAAAGTTTGTTCCCTTGCATGTTCTTTATGAATTCTTATTAAATACCTGCTGAAGTCATAGAGATGGGACCAAGTTTTTAAGAGAGAAGTGCAAAATGACACTTGTGTTTAATGACATTTGTATATGGCTGAAATAAAGCAAAAGTAAGTCACTCCAAATATTAAACACAGTACATAAACTTATTTCCAAACTGATAAATTTAATATTTTTAAAAGTAGAAGTTAAACCACTGTGATTTTACATGGAAAAACTGTGAAACCAGAAATTGCAAAAACTAATTATCTTCCTAAAATTGTAGCATATTATCATAACCATATAGAACGAATATGAAATAAATTTATTCTCAATGAGATAAAGAGTATTTATTCTCTACGAAAAAATTTGTATGGAGCAAAATGGAAGGCATTATAAAATGTAATTAAATCAGAATATATTATAAAAATAATACTTTTCTTTCATTTCAAAAAGTTTTCATTCAGATTTGAAATCCAAATATATAATCTTTGAACTTCTGATAGGAGTATTTGATCCATGATTGAATTTAACTGCATCACTATGTTTCTCTCAGGTAAAACATTAAGCATAAAATGAAACAGAAACAAGTCTTTTATTTTCCAAGAATATTCAAGTCCTTAAAAACAAAGTAGAAATGATGCTTTTTGGACATGTGGCAGTAGAATTAACATTTTGGGTTGAGACTAATAAGCAGTTAAAATGGAGATTACTAGTGTCTAAGACGAAGGACAAATTTGGGTCTCAGTGGCTCTAGCGGTAAAAAAAAGAAAAGAAAAGAAACCTGCTTGCACTGCAGGAGACTTAAGAGATGTGGATTCAGTCCCTGGGTTGGAAAGATCCCCTGGAGGTGGGCATGGCAATCCACTCCAGTATAATTCTCTGGAGAATCCCATGGACAGAGAAGCCTGGTGGGCTACAGTCCATAGGGTCACAAAGAGTTGAACACAACTAAAGCAATTGAGCACACAAGAAAAAAAAAAATTAATTTTGGGGGAGATGTAGCAATTCAGCATTTCCAGTCTTAGTATTGTCTTCCTATGGATATAATTTTCAAAATAATTCCATTTTCTACTTCCTTAGTTTTTGATCTAGATTGATCCATAAATGTGTTACACTGTAATCAATCAGTATGATGTTTATAAATAGTTTTGTGCTTCATGGCAACTCTGTTCAAAATAGCTGCAAATTAAAAATAAGGCCAAAACAAACAAAAACAACAACTATCAACTGGGGATAACTTACCTGTTTGTGGCTAATATGATAAAGCTACATCACAGACTTCATAGTGCCTCATAATCATGAATACTTGCTTCTCCTGGATACATAAAGTTTCAAATCCAACACAATTTTTTGGATGAATTTATTCAGTGACATTAAAATTATGAATCATTTCCTGATTGATAATAAAAATGTTCAATCTTTTGAAAAGAATATGAGTCCTTTCCTGCATTTCAAGAGCTCTTTTGGGTCCTGGAAATATTTAGTTCACCATCAATTTTCATATCATGTATGTCTACATTATTCCAGAGATACCTGTGTGGTTAGAAAAACGATTGCATTTTCTACAAGAAAGATTTGTACTTATTCCCCCTAACTCCTCCATAAGGACCCCGCTATACTCTTTCTCAGTATGTTAGCAGACCTCCAATGAACCATATTTACTAATAGATTTATATTGATGGTGACCATTTCCAGAAGAAGTGTTTGTTTTAAGCTCCCAATTCCATCCATGTCTTTCAACTCCCAACTTAGTGTGTAGGAGTTGAGAGACGGAAGGTGGTAATATCAGCTTTTGCATTTATAAAAGCTAGCTGTTTAATTTCTGTAGTTCTTGGCATATGTTAATTATCTGAAACAGAAATTTCCCCCAGTATGGCTTCTGTCTTTCCCACTTTAGCATTCTCAACTCTAGCTCCATTAGTACTTCTCTTTCTCCATATAGGAACACTTCCCACCTAAGCATTTATCACAATTTTATTGCTTCAGCACATAATTATCTTTTTGAAAAATAGCTTTAAAAAACTTAGAAAGCATTTGCAACTATATGATGAATGAGGGAAAAAGCTATTTCTATTACAATCTGAAATTGCAAAGTGATGTCAAAAAAATCAGTAACTGGCCCTAAAAACTGCCTATTTCAGAAAAATTTGACTGTGTATAAATTAATTAAATATTTAACTGTCTTCAGCCAAGATATGTTTATTTATATTGCATCAGATATGTCTCCCTTTAAATGTGCATACAGTTCAGTTCAGTCGCTCAGTCCTGTCCGACTCTTTGCAACCCCATGAACAGCAGCACGCCAGGCCTCCCTGTCCATCACCAACTCCCGGAGTTCACTCAGACTCACGTCCATTGAGTCGGTGATGCCATCCAGACATCTCATCCTCTGTCGTCCCCTTTTCCTCCTGCCCCCAATCCCTTCCTGCATCAGAGTCTTTTCCAATGAGTCAACTCTTCGCATGAGGTGGCCAAAGTACTGGAATTTCAGCTTTAGCATCATTCCTTCCAAAGAACACCCAGGACTGATCTCCTTTAGAATGGACTGGTTGGATGTCCTTGCAGTCCAAGGGACTCCCAAGAGTCTTCTCCAGCACCACAGTTCAAAAGCATCAACTCTTCAGCACTCAGCTTTCTTCACAGTCCAACTTTCACATCCATACATGACTACTGGAAAAACCATAGCCTTGACTAGATGGACCTTTG
>NW_011495020.1:1442920-1490171 GCF_000754665.1 Bison bison bison
CAGGCCTTGACTAGATGGACCTTTGTTGGCAAAATAATGTCTCTGCTTTTCAATATGCTATCTAGGTTGGTCATAACTTTCCTTCCAAGGAGTAAGTGTCTTTTAATTTCATGGCTGCAATCACCATCTGCAGTGATTTTCAAGCCCCAGAAAATAAAGTCTGACCCTGTTTCCACTGTTTCCCCATCTATTTCCCATGGGACCAGGTGCCATGATCTTCGTTTTTGGCTTACTCTTCCTGAAATCTGAAAATTCTTGGAGTAAACACATTACCTTCACTTTATGTCTTCCGGGGTTATTGATTTGAAACTCATCTTTTTGGTGTGGACTTCTCTTAGTTTGGAGAAGGAAATGGCAACCCACTCCAGTATGCTTGCCTGGAGAATCCCATGGACAGAGGAGCCTGGTAGGCTACAGTCCATGGGGTCACAAAGAGTTGGGCACGACTGAGCGACCTTACTTACTTCTCTTAGTTAGCAAATCTAATTAGATTTGCATATGCCAAACCCATCTTCTCAGATCCATGCCAATTTCCTTCACTGTACTTAACCTTCTGAGATTTACATCTATGTGACTGCTGGCTTGTTTTTATTGATATCTGTTGTCCTCATTCACATCCAGCCTCACATGAGGAATAAGGGCACTTCATCAGTTTCCACTGAGCTCTGTGTTTCACACTTCTCATCAAGCCTAACACATAGTATGCCATGAGTAATTATTGTTTTATTCATCTTTACATTCACAGTGAAATGCTAACTTATTCTAGAAATAATCAGGAATTACTGAAAGATGTTTTAAATAGGATTTACAAATAACTCTGCTATATACTGTGCGTTTTAAAAGATATCAAAAAGGCAGTAACTTCTGAGTGAAGAAATGATTTCCGTTTTGTATTTTATATTTTTGCAGTTTAAGTAATAGGTAGAAAATGACTTAATTTATGATTTTACAGTGAAAAGATTTTTGAAGCAAATGTTACTAGGCAGATAAAAAGTTGGAATATTCCTTTTGGCCTATTCTATTTTAAAACTATTGCTTACAACAATCTTATTTCTTCTTGGAAGATCAGAATTCCCTATTATTTTGTTTCTGTTTAGGTTTTCCCCTATATTAGAGGTGATAATCTGTAAATATTAAAATTGTAACAATCTTTCACATGAAAGAAGAAAAGGAATGTCATTGCCAAATTGTTCAAGTTGCTTAGTGGGAAAACCAGTTTAGTAATATGCATCTGTTAGAAATAGAGTTACATATTCAGAAACATCAATGCTATCATATAAAATATGTTACTATTATTGATAATTGAACTGACATTGCAGAACAAATGATTAACTATGAAATGTATGTTCAACAATATATGTTATTAATGCAATGTTTTGATGATAGAAAAATATGAAAGATGAAATAAAAATGGATTTTGATATTTCATTACATACAGAACAAAGTTATTTAGTGAGATAAAGAAATCCCTTTTTGGGGTTCTGGCTCTGTATTTCTTCAATTTTAATATATTTTCTGCCAAAGTGAGCACTCTGAGTTCCATCTTACTTGCTGTATGTAGATACAAACTAAAAATAGGACAGTACCACTAAGAGAAAAAAAAATGACATAAAGTGAAATGTAGCATGGTGTGATCAAGGATATTTTAGAGATAGATGAAAAACTTTAAGCAGAAAAGGGAATGCCTCCCTACTGAGGAATTTGACACTATTTTTCAGAGGACCTTAGATTTGAACTGGGTCTTACATAATGTATTGGAGCTTTCCAGAAAAAAATGGGGTAGAGTTTTAAAGAGGAGAAAAAGCATGTGTATAAGAATGGAGTAAAGAGATAGCATGTTGAGGACTTTCATGGGTTTGTGTAGAGATCTAAAGGATTTGGTGAGTGTAATTTAGGGTATACAGTGTAAGAATGTCAGAAGATTAAGCCCCATGGCTTGGCTATGAAAAACTAGAATAAGTAAGGAAGTGCAAAGTCATTCTCTAGGAAACATGGAACTAATACAAGTCCTCAGTTGGAAAGAGCACTTTATTTTTCTTTAAGGTGTAATGCATTTGAACCCTGGAGGAGGGCAAGGCAACCCACTCCAGTATTCTTGCCTAGAGAATTCCACGGTCAGAGGAGCCTGGAGGGGTACAGTACATGGAGTCTGCAAAGAGTTGGACACAACAGAGTGACTTAGTATGGACCCACACAAGAATTCTTTAGCTCACTGTTACCAGGGCTTCCCTGGTGGCTCAGACACTAACAAATCTGCCTGCAATGCAGGAGACATGGGTTCGAACCCTGGGTCAGGAAGATTCCCCTGGAGAAGGGAAACGACTACCCATTCCAAGATTGCCTGGAGGAAGAAATGCCAAACCAATCCAGTATTCTTGCCTAGAGAGTCTCATGGACAGAGGAGCCTGGAGGGCTACAGTGCATGGGGTCAGAGTCTGATGTAACTCAACAACTAACATACACAATGCCTCTGAAATCTTGGAGTGCTGGAAAGGTCAGGAGAAAAGAGTTAAGTGGAGACAGGAACATGGGTCAGAAAGCTGTTATTATTGTTCAGCCACTAAGTCTTGTCCAACTGTTTGTGACTCCATGGACTCTGACATGCCAGGCTTCTCTGTCCTTCACTATCTCCTGTAGTTTGCTCAAACTCATGTTGGTCGAATCAGTGATGCCATCCAACCAGTCTCATTCTCTGTAACCCCCTTCTCCTCCTGCCTTTTGTCTTTCCCAGCATCAGGGTCTTTTCCAGTGAGTCAGCTCTTCACATCAGAAGGCTGTAGCAAGAGTCAAGAGGATGAGTGATTTTGGTCTGATCAAGGCAGAAGCATATACAGTTTGTTGTTAGGAGATCCATTCGGGAGATAAAATTAACAATGCATAATCATCAGTTTTACTATGAAAGTTAAGATTAGCATATCAAAACTTATCTCATAGTTCTATAGCCTTCTAATTAACAGCAAAAATTTTTTCTTCAGGATGATATAGAAACAATCTCCAATGGTGTTACCCATTATCAGATGTAACTTTACAAATCACAGGTATAGTTGTCTTTTTATTGTTCAAATATTTCCTACTGTTAAAAATATATTAACAAATATCTTTGGGATGAATGAATAGATAAATAAATAAACTTATAGCAAATTTCATGTATTTAAGTGAAGAAAAGAAGTGGCTATTGTAGTGACTATAATTGGAAAACATTTGATTTGCTTTTATCAGTAGTATATGTATTATTACATATTGTGTGCTTATTTCACTAATATTTCATATTTTGATTATTACCATGATTCTTGATGCAATTTTCATTGTGATATTATTTCCATGATATTTTTTTTTCTAAATGTGATATAAATATAAGCAGTGACAAATAAAGTGAAATAAATTTTGCACTTTCCCATGGCTAACCACCCTCCATAGGTTCTAGTTTTAAACACTCAAGTACTTTCTCAAAATAACAAAAACAAATGCTTTTCTTTATCATTAACTTTTCAAACCCTGCTGACTTTTGTGAAATCACTGCAGCTAGGCTCAAATGGTGTATGAAATGAAAATTTCCTGTCTAGCCACTGCACATAGGAAATGTCCTGACAATGTCTTACAGTCAATGTTCTGCTCAGTTATTTTTTGTAATACCAGGGTCATGAAGTAAAACAAACTTACTGAAGAAGAGAAAAGGGCAACTGAAACTTTTCTTCAAATGTCCTTTTGATTTACCCCTCTTGTAAATATGCTTAATTGAAGATCTACTTGAAATAACTACTTTCAACTGAGCACTCAAGAATGCCCTAATCCCAGATATTGAATATGTGTTAGAAATCTTAATATAAAAGTTTTCCTAACTGGCGATGACTAGACACAGTGGTTATGCTGGGTTATAACTCCATGACCCAGAGAAGGTTCTGACCATTTTTGTGTGTTTTGTATAACAGCAGCTTTGGAAAGTAGGCATACTTCCTGACATGTGGCTATGGCTTTGTATGTTAAATGACATGCTGGTAAATGTGGATAAAACTGACTTGGTTTATAAAGAGATACGACAACAGCTATAGACACAAAGTGCAAAACATAAACTCCCACATAAAAGTGTGTCTATTTCCTCTTGTAGTACTCATTTTATTTTATTTTCATCCATGTAACTAGAGCCCACTGATATATAGCAGAAGAGATTTTATATTCCATTTTTAAAATGTGCTATTCCAAAAAAAAAAAATGCATAGACTTGCCATATATTCATCCTTGTGCTTGTTCCTTTCCTTTTGAATTGTATTTACTCTATTTTCAAAGCTTTTAGAGAGAGTTCATTTTGCTTTTCTTAAGCCAGTGTAAGTATAGGTGCAGGGGTCACAGTATAGAACATTGATTCATTCAACAGATACTCATTAAAAATTTCATCCATGGCAGTCATTGTTTTAAGCACCAACAGAAGCTAGAAAGGTGGCATTAAGCCTTGCTTCAGTATTTTTCCTAATCTTTTTTGTATTTGACAGTAAATAAGAAGGAAAGATAAGCATTAGCTTGTAAACCTATGAGTTGATTTTGTTTGTGTTTTTTGTTTTTATTTTTGTGAGTGTGTTCTGTGGACCTGAAACCAAGGACCAAGACATGGGAAATCCAAGAGTGCCAAATTAGTTATTTTAAAAATAATTCTAAGACAATAGTTTTGAATTCAAAGGAAATTGCCTATACAAATTTTGGTATAGGTATGTGCTGTTATTGTTTAGTCACTAAGTCATATCCAACTCTTTGTGACTCTATGGATTGTAGCCCATTGGGTACCTGTACATTCTTAGACAAAAACCCTATATCATTTTACAATATTTTATATTATTGGCTCAAAGAGGACTGAGCTTACATAAAACATGACTTTAATTTCTGTTTTTCCACTTATTGTGTGATTTTATAGGGTTAGTTGTTCCCTGTGAGTAACACTATGTTGATCAAATATGAAAACATTATATTCTAGAATGAGTCTGATAAATTGTATTAGTTTCCTGCTGCTGCTGCTGCTAAGTCGCTTCAGTTGTGTCCAACTCTGTGAGACCCCATAGATGGCAGCCCACCAGGGTCCCCTGTCCCTGGGATTCTCCAGGCAAGAACACGGGAGTGGGTTGCCATTTCCTTCTCCAATACATAAAAGTGAAAAGTGAGAGTGAAGTCGCTTAGTCATGTCCGACTCTTAGCGATCCCATGGACTTCGACCTATAATGCTCCTCCGTCCATGGGATTTTCCAGGCAAGAGTACAGGAGTGGGGTGCCATTGCCTTCTCCAATTAGTTTTCTAAGACTGCCATAATAAAGGTATCAGAAGTTACATATATTAAATCACCAGAAATTTATTTTCTCACACTTCAGGAAGCTAAAAAGCTGAAGTCAAAGTGTCAACAGGGCCATGCTCTCTGTGAAACCTATAGCAGAATCACTCCTTGCTTTCCTTAGCTTCAGATGGTTTGCTAGCAACCTTTGGTGTCCTGTAGCTTACAGATGCATCACTCCAATCTTCTGTCTTCACAGGGCATTCTCTCCATGTCTTTTTGTCTTCATATGGCCAACTTCTCCCAAGGACACAAGTCACATTGTGTCAGAGGCCCACCCTGCTCTAATATGACTTCATCATAACTAATAAAACTGCAATTACTCTTTTTGCAAATAGAGTTACCTTATGAGGGTAAGGATTTCAATATAACCTTTATGGATGGACACATTTCAATAAGTAAACTAAATATTTAAATACTACATGGACATCACCAGATGGTCGGCACCAAAATCAGATTGATTTTTTATTTGCACCCAAAGATGGAGAAGCTCTATAACAGCCACAATAAGACCAGGAGCTGACTGTGGCTCAGATCATGAACTCCTTATTGCCAAATTCAGAATGAAATTGAAGAAAGTGGAGAAAACCACTAGGCAATTCAGGTATGACCTAAATCAAATCCCTTATGATTATACAGTGGAAGGGAGAAATAGATTTAAGCGACTAGATCTGATAGACAGAGTGCCTGATGAACTATGGATGGAGGTTCATGACATTGTACAGGAGACAGGAATCAAAACCATCCCCAAGAAAAAGAAATGCAAAAAAGCAAAATGGCTGTCTGAGGAAACCTTACAAATAGTTGTGAAAAGAAGGGAAGTGAAAACCAAAGGAGAAAAGGAAAGATATAAGCATCTGAATGCAGAGTTCCAAAGAATAGCAAGAAGAGATAAGAAAGCCTTCCTCAGAGATCAATGCAAAGAAATAGAGGAAAACAACAGAAAGCGAAAGACTAGAGATCTCTTCAAGAAAATTAGAGATACCAAGGGAACACTTCATGCAAAGATGGGCTCAAGAAAGGACAGAAATGGTAGGGACCTAATAGAAGCAGAAGATATTAAGAAGAGGTGGCAAGAATACACAGAAGAACTGTACAAAAAAGATCTTCTTGACCCAGACAATCACAATGGTGTGATCACTCACCTAGAGCCAGACATCCTGGAATGTGAAGTCAAGTGGGCCTTAGGAAGTGTCACTACGAACAAAGCTAGTGGAGGTGATGGAATTCCAGTTGAGCTATTTCAAATCTTGAAAGAAGACACTGTGAATGTGCTGCACTCAATATGCCAGCAAATTTGGAAAACTCAGCAGTGGCTACAGGACTGGAAAAAGTCAGTTTTCATTCCAATCCCAAAGAAAGGCAATGCCAAAGAATGCTCAAACTACTACACAATTGCACTCATCTCACATACTAGTAAAGTAATGCTCAAAATTCTCCAAGCCAGGCTTCAGCAATACGTGAACTGTGAACTTCCAGATGTTCAACCTGGTTTTAGAAAAGGCAGAAGAACCAGAGATCAAATTGCCAACATCCACTGGAGCATGGGAAAAGGAAGAGAGTCCCATAAAAAAAAAATCTATTTCTGCTTTATTGACTATGCCAAAGCCTTTGACTGTGTTGATAACAATAAACTATGGAAAATTCTGACAGAGATAGGAATACCAGACCACCTGACCTGCCTCTTGAGAAATTTGTATGCAGGTCAGGAAGCAACAGTTAGAACTGGACATGGAACAACAGACTGATTCCAAATAGGAAAAGGAGTATGTCAAGGCTGTATAATGTCACCCTGCTTATTTAACTTATATGCAGAGTACATCATGAGAAACGCTGGACTGGAAGAAACACAAGCTGGAATCAAGATTGCCGGGAGAAATATCAATAACCTCAGGTATGCAGATGATACCACCCTATGGCAGAAAGTGAAGAGGAACTAAAGAGCCTCTTGATGAAAGTGAAAGATGAGAGTGAAAATGTTGGCTTAAAGCTCAACATTCAGAAAACTAAAATCATGGCATCTGGTCCCATCACTTCATGGCAGATAGATGGGGAAACAGTGGAAGCAGTTGTTGGCTTTATTTTTCTGGGCTCCAAAATCACTGCAGATGGTGATTGCAGCCATGAAATTAAAAGATGCTTACTCCTTGGAAGGAAAGTTATGACCAACCTACACAGCATATTAAAAAGCCGAGACATTACTTTGCCAACAAAGGTCCATCTAGTCAAGGCTATGGTTTTTCCAGTGGTCACATGTGGATGTGAGAGTTAGAGTATAAGAAAGCTGAGTGCTGATGAATTGATGCTTTTGAACTGTGGTGTTGGAGAAGACTCTTGAGAGTCCCTTGGACTGCAAAGAAATCCAACCAGTCCATTCTAAAGGAGATCAGTTCTGGGTGTATTTGGAAGGATCGATTTTGAGGCTGAAACTCCAATACTTTGGCCACCTCATGAGAAGAGCTGACTCATTTGAAATGACCCTGATTCTGGGAAAGATTGAGGACAGTAGGAGAAGGAGACGACAGAGGATGAGATGGTTGGATGGCATCATCGACTTGACGGACATGGGTTTGGGTGGACTCTGGGAGTTGGTGATGAACAGGGAGGCCTAGCGTACTGTCCTTCATGGGGTAACAAAAAGTCGGACATGACTGAGTGACTGAACTGAACTGATACTGATTATTAGTAGTTAAATTCTTATAGCTTATGGTTAAGTTGACTTTTTTCTCTCTCTTAGGTAAAAAAAAAAAAAAAAGAGCATCCATGGACACTCATGAATTTACTCAGAATAAATTAGAAGAGTAATGTACCAATAGAAATGATATTCTTTGGGCCATGGCTGCCATTACCATTAGTTATCTGATGGACTATACTTATCATGAGGAGAAGGCGATGGCACCCCACTCCAGTACTCTTGCCTGGAAAATCCCATGGATGAAGGAGCCTGGTAGGCTGCGGTCCACGGGGTCGCGAAGAATCGGACACAACTAAGCTACTTCACTTTCGCTTTTCACTTTCATGCATTGAAGAAGGAAGTGACAACCCACTCCAGTGTTCTTGCCTGGAGAATCCCAGGGATGGGGTAGCCTGGTGGGCTGCCATCTATGGGGTCGCACAGAGTCGGACACGACTGAAGCGACTTAGCAGCAGCAGCAGCATACTTATCATGTACTACTTTTAACAAATATTTTATATTTTGTAATGTAGTTGTCACATTTTTAAAAGCTTACTTGATTCCTAAATAACCTTGTAAAGAAGAATCCACTTAGACATTTACAAATAAGTAGACTGAAGCTCTGATAGACATTGAATAATATGCTCACCATTATAAAACACAAATTGTAAAATGGAAATAAAAAGTTTTTCAACTTTGAGTGCAATAATTTCTTAATTATAACTTTTCTTCTCATTCCATACACACTGTGATTGCTGTCTTTCATGTGCCCATTGATATATAGCAATAACTACCACCTTCACACAAATTGGGCTTCCCTGGTGGATCAGAGATTAAAGCGTTTGCCTACAATGCAAGAGAGCCGGGTTTGATCGCTGGGTTGGGAATATCCCTTGGAGAAGAAAATGGCAACCCACTCCAGTATTCTTTACTGGGAAATCCCATGGATGTAGGAGCCTGATGGCCTATAGTCCAGAGAAGAATCAGACACAACGGAGCAACTTCACTTTCACTTTTTCACTTTCACACAAATTGTGACTTTTAAAAATTTTTATGGACTATGCAGCTATATTTTTCAAATCACCATAAAAAATTATCCTAATGCCATGCTGACACTAACACAGAATGTGTTTAAAAATGATTTAGTAATCTTTCATCCTGCTTCATCTCTATGTCTGTTAAACAACATCCCTTTGTTTTTGTTCAGTAGCTCAGTCATGTCGAACTCTTTGAGACGTTATGGACTGCAGCACACCAGGCTTCACTCTCCTTCACCATTTCCCAGAGCTTGCTAAAACTCATGTCCATTATTCGGTAATGCCATCCAACCATCTTGTCCTCTGTCATCCAGTTCACCTCCTGCCTTCAATATTTGCCAGCATCAGGGTCTTTTCTAATGAGTCAGGTATTCGCATCAGGTGGCCAAAGTATTAGTGCTTCAGTTTCAGCATCAATCCTTTCAATGAATATTGAAGATTGATTTTCTTTAGGATTGACTGGTTTGATCTCCTTGCAGTCCAAGGAACTCTCAAGAGTCTTCTCCAAAACCACAGTTCAAAAGCATTAATTCTTTGGGGGCTCAGTCTTCTTTATGGTTCAACCCTCACATCCATACATGATTACTGGAAAAACTATAGCTTTGACTAGACGGAGCTTTGTCAGTATTTTAATACACTGTGATGTCTGCTTTTTAATACACTGTCTAGGTTGGTCATAGCTTTTCTTCCAAGGAGCAAGCCTTGGAAGCTTTTTAATTTCATGGCGATAGTCACCATCTGCAGTGTTTTTGAAGCTCAAGAAATAAAGTCAGTAACTGTTTACACTGTTTTCCCACCTATTTGCCATGAAGTGATGGGACCAGTTGCCATGATCTTTGTTTTTTTAACGTTGAGTTTTAAGCAGCTTTTTCACTCTTCTCTTTCAGTTTCATCAAGAGACTCTTTAGTTCCTCTTCATTTTCTGCCATAAGGGTGGTTTCAATTGCATATATCAGGTTATTGATACTTCTGTAAGCAAACTTGATTCTAGCTTGTGCTTCATCTGGATCAGCATTTCGCATGTTGTACTCTGCATAGAATTTAAATTAGTAAGATGACAATGTACAGCCTTGACATGCTCCTTTCCCAGTTTGGAACCAGTCTGTTGTTCTATGTCTTCTAACTGTTGCTTCTTGACCTGCATACAGGTTTTTTTCAAGAGGCAGGTAGGGTGATCTGGTATTCCCATCTCTTTTAGAATTTTCCACAGTTTGTTGTGATCCAGAGTCAAAGGTTTTGGCTTAGTCAATGAAGCAAAAGTAGATGCTTTTCTGGAGTTCTCTTGCTTTTTCTATGATCCAGCAGATGTTGGCAATTTTATATCTGGTTCCTCTGAGCCACAGTTTGCTCCTGGTCTTATTTTTGCTGACTGTGCAGAGCTTCTCCATCTTCAGCTACAAAGAACATAATAAAATTGATTTTGGTATTGACCATCTGGTGAAATCCATATTTAGAGTCATCTCTTGTGTTGTTGAAAGAGGTTGTTCGCTATGACTAGTATGTTTTCTTGGCAAAACTCTGTTCAACTTTGCCCTGCTTCATTTTGTACTCCAAGGCTAAACTTACCTGTTACTCCAGGTATCTCTTGCCATCCTACATTTGCATTCCAGTTCCCGATGATAAAAAGGATATATATATGTACCTCATCAGAAATCTTACTGAACCTTTAGTCAACTTCACTGATTAGAATGTGCCAAATTACTTTTTCATACCTAGCAAATTGAATTTCTCAGGTGCCACAGTGGTAAAGAATTCACCTGCCAATGCAGGAGATGCAAGAGATGTGGGTTCAGCCCTTGGGTTGGGGAGATTCCCTGGCATAGGAAGTAGCAACCTACTCCAGTATTCTTGCCTGGAAAATTCCATGGACAGAGGAGCCTGGTGGGCTACAGTCCATGAGATCTCAAAGAGTCTGACTCAATAGAGCACACACACACATACACACACACACACACACACACACACATATGCTACCAATTACATATGTGTGTATATGTAAATTTATTCATATTTACACGAGAAAGATATACATCTCAAAGACATGCATGAAAAAATCTCTGAAGATTGAGATACAGCTTTAAACAATTTTTCTGAACTTATGAATTGGGATCAAAAATTAAACAAAAAAATAAAATGCAGATGTAGAGAATAGACTTATAGATTCAGTGGGGGAGGGAGAGCGTGGGACTAGTGGAGAAAGTAACATTGATATATGTATACACTATCATGTAAAACAGATAGCTAGTGGGAAGCTACTGCATAGCACAGGGAGCCTGACCTGGTGCTCTGTGACAACCTAGAGGGGTGGGATCAAGGGCGGGTGGAAGGGAGACTCTATAGAAAGAAAACATATATATAGTTATGGCTTACTTATGTTGTTGTACATCAGAAACCAACACAACATTGCAAAGCAATTATCCTCCAATTAAAACATTTTTTAAATTAAAAAAATTAAAATTAAAGCAAAATGTAGTTGATTATAATAGTTGTTCTTACTTTTGAGTCTTAAACTGTGTTAAATTTGCAAATGCAATATAGAATATAGGTCCTATGATTAAAGGAGGAGAATCTCCAACCCCTAAAAAGTAAATAAAAATTTATTATAATTCAAATTAATATAATTACCCAATACCCAAATTTTCTGTAAAAGAACTACATAAGTCAGACATATAGACACAGAAATTGCATAAAACATATAAAAATGCTAAACATTATTAGTAATCTAATAAATGCACAACAAGGCAATAATAACTTTTTGTTTTATAATTCAGGTATCTAAACAACAAAGTTTAATATAAGGGATTGTGCTTTGTGTTAGCATGAATGTTCTGATATAAACCTTCTCATGTTTTTACTTTTTGGAAATTTGAAAATTTGTTCAGGAATCTGAAAATATTCACACTAAGTATATTTTAGAAATTAAAAATTAAGGAAATAGTTATAAATTACCAGGAGTACTTCTCTCCAATCATGTTTTATATGGTATTATTAAGATAAGAAAAGAATGGAAAACTATCTTAATGTCTAATAATAGATGACTGATGATAGAAAATCATTACAGTGAATTACTCTGAAATAATTAAATGTCATATGAAAGCATATAATTAAGAGTAATTAAAAATTTATTTAAATTATAAGTTATTATAAAATCTTATAAAATGATGCACAATTATATTCAATATCATATGTACTACCTACCTACAGAATACTACAGATTTTCTAGCTTAAACCAACCGAAACTAATTATTTGACAATCTGAAGGACAGAAGTTTGAAATCAAGTTTTGGTTCATTTTGGTAGCTCCGAGGGAAACTCTATTCCACATCTCTTACATAGCTTCTGGAAGCTGCTGGCAATACTTGACATTCTTCGGTTTGTAGCCACATCATTTTAAGCTTTGTCTCTGCCTTAGCATGGATGTCTTCCCTTTGTGTGTCCAAATTTCCATCTTCTTTTAAGAACCACAGACGTTGGAGTTACAGCCTACACTAACTCAGTGATCTCATTTTAACTTTATTACATCTGCAAAGACCTTACTTCCAAGTAAGTTTACATTAATAACTACTGGATAAATGTGAATTTGGGGGGACATTGTTCACCCAGTACAGCATAATTTACAAATGCAAATATAAACAAAGTTATTGTGTATTAAAGATATCCTTAAATGAAATTCAAAGTGTATTTATAAGAAATGTGTACATTTTTTCCCATGATTTGCATTTCAAAATTTTGTGCATTATTTTAAAAAACTTTTTAAAGCATTCATATTTCTTCTATTCTCTGTGGTAAAATATCTAGTATCATACATACTTTCTCAAGAGAACAACTAAAAACCTGAATAATGTATACAAAGAAATTATGTTTTTAGATATTAGATAAAAGGTTGCACACAACCATGATTTCTGCAAGAAAGGAAACATACTAGGTGAGCCTGCCTTCCAACTGAGGGTAATTTCCTGCCTCTCATGAATGATAAGCAAATCATGATTGTCTTGCTGAGGGTTTGAGGAATATGAGGCAGCTGGAATTTGTAGGATAGATTACTAAGAAGAGAAAGATGCACAGAAAATTATTTTTAGAATTTCAACTATGGATTCACTAAAATTTCTGTCTGGATGTCTTTAAACTCTAAGTGGTGATGCACTTATGCATTGGCTTAGCTGAACTTTCATACTGAAAGCTTCCATAAGACTAGGCAAAGACCAGTTATTGGATAAACAGCTACAAGACAATGTAACTTTAGTGTTTCATACAGTTCATGAAGAGCCAGTTGGCATATGAAATCTGAGGAGCTATATTGAAGAAAACTCTTAAATTAGCCAGGGTTTTCAGTAGAAAACACATGGTCAGGCTACCACATAACGGTTAAACCAATTTCATAGTGATGGCTCCTGTTAGACCAATCTTCTGAAAAGCATAAAAAATGCCCTGAAATGGTCAAACTTATTGACAAACACCTTAACTGCCAGCCAAACCAAAGCTTAACAGTTGTTAGAAACATACAATTAAGTCTACACACTATTCAACTTAATATCACAATGAGAAGCATCCAAGCAAATTAAATTAAACTGAAGGAGTTAACAGACAGAACAGGCTCCATCTTGAAAGCAGGACTCCGTCTTGGCCCAGACTGTGGACTTTGAGCTATATGCCCAATATCTATGGAAACAACACACCAACTGGAAAAACTGGAAGACTCCCCAGATGGAAGAGTCCAGGGTTTGTACCTAGACTCTCCGTCGCCTAAAATAATACACATTATTCGTTGTGTAACCGAATAGAATCAGAAATTCTATTATGCTTATTGGGGTATGACCACAGGCCTATTGATTATTGTCCATTGTTAACTATCTAAGCTTAAGGCATATGAATCATGAGTTTAAGGCATACGAATCATGGGTTAACTTAGTATCTTTCTTTTCCTTTGTTCAGACTAGTTTCAAATAATTTGGGGAGGTGGGTTTGGGCATGTACACTTAAGGTATATAAGATTTTCACAAAAGCTGGTCGGGGTCCTTGGCTAAGAACTGCCTTGGGCCCACCAGTGTAATAAACTGCACCCCACTATCTGCATTGTCCTTCTGAGTGAGTTTGTTTCCCGGAACGAGTGGCTACAACATTTGGTGCATTGGCCGGGAAACTCTTCACCTTGAGGAGACAAGTCCCATTTGGGACCACTCCGAGGCTTTGCAACTTGAATCTTCTAAAGGGGGGAAGGTGCCTCGCCCTTCTGGAAGGATTCTGCTTCTCAACGCCTGGACCTTTCATGTTAGCAGGCAGTGGATGGCAGCAGAGGAACTGAACACTCAGGTGAGGAGGAACCCACCCAGCAGAGTGGAAGAGGGGGTCTGATAACCCCTCTGGGAAGGACTAGAAGGGTCATGGACCCACAGGAGACTGGAATAGGCAGGTGGCAGCAATTGCTTGGTACACAGGTTGACGAGCATGTTAGGGATTAGGAAGGAAATTAGTGAATGTCATTTAGGAGGTGGTGTCCAAGCCGTCTTGGGGAAAATTATTACCAAGCAATTGCCAGGAGATTGTTAGGAGAAAATATTTGGTCTTTGTGTGCTTGTATTCTGCCCTCCCCAAGGAGATGTCCCATCTGCTGTGAAATTCTTGACCCCCTCGGAATTGTCAGGCTAGAAGGAGGGGGATACATAAGTTAGTATGAATTGGCTCTTCTGGAGATGGCCTGGGACGTGGAATATTTAACCCATCTGTGTTTTCATCTGCACCTGATCAAGCCCACCAAGGCAGAATGGACTTTAAAAGTTAAGGGAGAAACAGTCTTGGACCACGTGGTGTTCTGGTTCGGCCGTGCTTACAGGCGGGTGAAGACACGCTGATCCCCCTTCTCCCTCTGGGATCTGGCAGATAAGGCTCTTCTCACTTCATACAGAAGGAGGCAGAATGACAATATAAGTGTTTCATTGAGTGAAAATAAATATATAAGGTACTGGCAATTTCATAGACAGAACAAAAAGGAAAAGGAAAAGACAGTCCAAAAAGGTAAGCAAGATGGGAGGAAATGAAACTAAGGCAACTGTACTGGAGTGTATGATTAAAAATTTAAAGAAGGGATTTGGAGGAGACTATGGGGTGAAGAGGGAGAAGGAAATGGCAACCCACTCCAGTATTCCTGCCTGGAGAATACTGTGGACAGAGGAGCCGGGAGGGCTGCTGTCCATAGCGTCGCAGAGTCGGACACAACTAAAGCGACTTAGCATGCATGTATGCATTGGAGAAGGAAATGGCAACCCACTCAAGTATTCTTGCCTGGAGAAACCCAGGGACAGAGGAGTTTCATGGGCTGCCATCAATGGGGTCGCACAGAGTCAGACACGACTGAAGCAACTTAGCAGCAGCAGCAGCATGGGGTGAAGATGACGCCTAACCGCCTCCACATATTCTGTGAGGTCAAATGGACCCCTTTGGAGGTAGGATGGCCACGAGAGGACACCATGAACTTAAAAATAGTGGAAGCAGTCTATACAGTAGTCACAGGAGAGCTGGAACACCCGGATCAATATCCATATATTGACTCATGGGTAAGGTTACCTCAAGACCCTCCTCCTTGGATGAGGTTCTATATCCAGAAGGGAAAGGTAAAAATATTAATGGCACAACAATTGACTAATGATAAAAAACAAATTATACAGAATTTGGATGGGGATAGACATTGACATGCCCACCACCCAGTGTTCCACCAGGACTGGAGGCAGACTTAATGCCCAAACCAGGGCCAGGTGAAGTTCCTGCAGCAGCCAGTGTGATTTCACCAGCTCTCGTGGAGATTGTAGAGCTGCCATTTCGGCAGGCTCCGATCCCAGCGATGGAGACCTCTGGTCAACGCCCCCAGGATTCCACCTCAGCTGGATCTCCTGGATTATATTCACCTCTGGTGGTGAGTACTGATAGGAAGGGGGAAGAAAACACAGGAATTAGACAGAGGCTGCACTCTGCCAAGGAATAGGGGGAAAGAACCCCACTACAGATGCCCCTCAAAGAGCTACAATAGCCTCCGGTTCAGGACGCATGTGGGTACTACCATCTGTCCCCTGTAGCCTATTATTGCCAGCCATTTTCCTCTACGGATATATTAAACTGACAGAGACACACTCCACAGGACTCGGAGGAGCCACAAGCCATGATTAGGCTAATGGAGACTATCTTTTGAACCCACCACTGTACATGGGATGAAAAAATCCAACTATTAGTCTCCCTTTTCAGCACTGAGGAAAGACAAAGGATCTTAACTGAGGCCAGAAAATGATTAAGAGAAATGGCACCTGAGGGTACTGAAAACCTGCAGATGTGGGCAGAACTAGCAACCCCTGATGAGAGGCCCAACTGGGACTGTAACACAGAGGAAGGGAGGGGTCACCTGGAGAGACATCAGGCGGGTATTCCACAAGGCCTCAAGAGGGGGCCCTAAAAGTTATGAGTATGCCAAAACCCTCTGAAGTGATTCTGAGGGAAAGGAAATCACCCTCTGAGTTCTATGAAAGACTTTGCGAGGCCTATATTCTATATGCCAGTAGATCCAGAGCCTGCTGGGTGTCAGATGGTGATAAATGCAGCCTTTGTGTTTCAAGCCTACCCCAAAAATGTCAGATGCGAGGACACCAAGTGACTCATGAATTTTTACATATCCCTGAATGCCCAGTACCTTTGTTGGGAAGACACTTGCTGTCTAAATTGAGGACACAAGTGACGTTTCCCCCTATGAGAAACCCACTCTTTGGGCTCAACCACCCATTTACTCTTCCTTTTGGTAACCCCTCAAGATGAATGGAGGTTGCATGATCTCCCAGAAGGAAAATCGAATGGGCTAAACAGAGAGAGAGAGAGAGTTAACAATTCCCTGAGGTCTGGGCAGAAGGCAACCCCCCGCCCCACTGCTTGAAAAACAAGTCCGATTGGTAATAGAACTCAAACCTGGTACAATTACGTCAGCACCCACCTTGGACTGCCAGACCTTGCCAAGCCGTTTACTCTTTATGTGACTGAAAAGGACAAGGTGGCTATGGGAGTGTTGTCCCAGACTATGGGAACACGGGACAGACCCATGGCTTATCTCTCAAAACGGCTGGACAATGTTGCCACTGGGTGGCTGGGATGCTTACCAGCAGTTGTGGTTGCCTTACTGGTCTGGGAGGCAATCAAGCTGACTTAGGGCCAAGATGTGATCATAAAAGTCCCACATGAGGTCAATACTGTCCTGCGAAGGGACCCCCATAAATAGCTGTTGACATTACAGATTACTCAATACCAGGGACTGTTATGTGAGAACCCCCATGTTACTATTGAGAACCCCCATGTTACTTGTCAGGCCCTGAGTCCAGCCACTCTTCTTCTTGTGGGAGAAGGTGGGCCCTCACATGATTGCAAGGAAATCCTAGAAGAAGTTTATGCCAGTAGACCTGACTTGAGAGACCAGCCAATACCAGACCCAGATTGGGTCCTGTACACCAAAGTCACCAGCCTGGTGAAACAAGAACAACAACTGTCAGGATATGCAGTAGTCATGAAAGAAACCATCGTTGAGGCTAGCTCTCTGCCATCACACTGGTCTGCTCAACGGGTCAAACTATGCTCTAATCCGGGCCCTCCAGCTGTCAAAAGGTAAGAAGACAAACATTTACACAGACTCCAGGTATGCTTTTGCTACTTTACATGTACATGAGGCTTTATATAAAGAAAGTGGTCTTCTGACAGCCAATAGAAAGGACATTAAAAACAAAGAAGAAATCTTGACTCTATTAGATGCTGTATGGGAACCTGAAAAGGTAGCAGTGATGCATTGTTGGGGGTCACCAAAAAGAAGACACCCCACAAACATGGAGAAACAGACTAGCAGATAAAGCCACAAAACATGTGGCTGAGAAATTTAGGGCTGCTGGTGGGGTATCTATCAGGACCTTTGTACTCTCAAAAATGCTTAAGTTAACTTTGACTCTCCCACAGTATATCCTGGCCCAAGACCAGCTAGCTGAAGCAGAAAGGGCCACCAAAAATGAAAAATGTCAATGCTGCCCCTGGACATAAACAAAAACCTCCAGGAATATAGTTAAAAGGCACTTGAAGTAGACTTTAAATCCTGCTGACACTTATGGTATGTACCTTCTCAAGATGGGTAGAGGCCTTCCCCACCTGAACTGAAAAAGCAAATGAAGTGGCTCACCATTTGCTTTGAGAAATAATCCCCAGATTTGGGTTGCTAACTGGCATAGGATCAGATGACAGCTCTGCCTCTGACTTAATTCAACAGGTATGTATAGCTCTAAATATCAAGTGGAGATTACATATGGCATATAGGCCCCAGAGTTCTGGAATGGTGGGTTGAACCAACCAGACACTTAAAAGAAACACTCCAAGTGGATCATAGAGACTGCTCCCGGGTGGACTTGCTTCCTACAGCTCTGCTCAGACTCAGGATGACCCCATGGTCCCATGGCTATTCTGTGTATGAAATTGTGTATGGGAGGCCCCCTCTCATAATAAAACAGGTGTCAACAAATTTGCATCAGGTAAAGGGAGATGAGATTTCACAGCAGATGGAACAACTGGGTAAGGTAATAAATCAGGTAACTAAGATCCTTTGTAAAAGAAAGGGTGCCGTTCCCATTTGTGAAACAGATTCACGATTCTGTGCCCAGGGATCAAGTGTGGGTCAAGGACTGGAAACAGACTCCTTGGTCCCACACTGTAAGGGTCCATATACTGTTTTTCTAACCACCCCTATGGCAGTTAAAGTTGCAGGTGCCACTCCCTGGATCCACAAAGGAGGCTGAAGAGAGCATACCACGCAGACCCAGAGGACGCCGAGTGGATTACATAATAGGACCCCACTGATCCCTGTGAAACAAAGATCATCTTAAAGAAGAAAAAGAAATGAAACTCTACAATCAACTGCTGCTACAATGACTTGCTGATATCATCTTTAGACTAACCATAGTTTCAGCAAAAGGAGGGACCTGTGCTATAATTACAGTTGAATGTTGTGTATATATTCCTGATTTATCTGGCAATATATCGGCCACCCTAGATGGCATGAAAGGTCAGGTAAAAGCTATGTCTGATGATAATCTTCCTTTTTGGACTTGGGTGCTATCTTGGGTGAAGGGATATTGGTGGAAAACTATATTTACCATTGTTATGGTTGCCTTGATAGTTCTGCTTTGTGGACCCTGCATTTTACAATGTATTATGAACTTTGTAACCCAGAGGTTGGTGTCATTCTTCCAAATTGGAGATCAGAGAGCCAAAGTGCAATATATCCCTATGAGAGATGCTCATGCTATCAGTTAAGAGCATCAAGAGCGGGGAATGAAGGAGAAAATAAACAGAACAGGCTCCATCTTGAAAGCAGGACTCCATTTTGGGCTAAATTGTGGACTTTGAGCTATATATCTATGGAAACGACATACCAACTGGAAAACCAGACTCCCTAGATGGAAGAGCCCCAGGGTTTGTACCTAGACTCTCCATCACCTAAATGAATATCCTAATTATCTGTGTAACTGAATAGAATCATAAACTCTATTATGCTTATTGGGGTATGATCACAGGTGCAATGATAATTGTCTACTGTTTAATTACCTAGGCTTAAGGCATATGAACCAAGAGTTAACTTGGATTGTATCTTTCTTTTCCTTTGTTCAGACTAGTTTCAGAGAATTTGGGGAGGTGGGTTTGGGCATGTACACTTTAGGGTATATAAGGTTTTCAAAAAAGCTGGTCGGGGTCCTTGGCTAAGAGGAGACTCTGCCTTAGGCCCATCAGTGTAATAAACTGCACTCCACTATCTACATTGTCCTTTGGAGTGAATTTGTTCCCCAGAATGCATGACTACAAGACAGATGAAGAAGCAAGAAGATATGAACCATATTGCGGGAGAGGGGTGCAATTCAAATTAAAAAAAAAAATCAATGGAAATACTTATAAATTATTATATATGTGTTCAAGGATCTAAATACAAACATAATGAAAAATTAAAGCCATGACACAAATAGAACCTCTAGAAATAAAAAAAAGAAACCAATTAATTCATTTAATGATTTCTGTAGTATATTACACTCTTCAGGAAAAAAATTAGTAATCCTGATAAAATAGCATCATAAACTATACAAGATGAAGTACAAAGTCTAAAAGACTTAAAATAATAAGCAGAGGCTCAAAACTTGTAGGAGCTAAACTAGTTCTTTAATATAATTCTGAGAAAGAAACAGGTTTGCAAAAATAAAATGATTAATTTTATTCTCAAAATTTGATGCAAATTATTGTTATAGCCAAACACTCAGGAAACCTACTCACTCAGAAGGACAGCATGGATAGTGGAGTGCAGTTTGTTACACTGGCACGTTTGAGGCAGAGTTTCCTAGGGACCCCAACGTACCTTTGTGAAAACCTTATATAACTTAAGTGGATGTGCTCAAGCCCACATCCCCAATTCCTTAAACCTAGCCTGGAAAATAAAGGACAGAAATGGTATGGACCAAACAAAGTAGAAGATACTAAGCAAAGGTGGAAAGAATATACCGAACTATACAAAAAATATCTTCACCACCCAGATAATCACCATGGTGTGATCACTCACCTAGAGGCAGACATCCTGGAATGCAAAGTCAAGTGGGCCTTAGGAAGAATCACTATGAACAAAGCTAGTGGAGGTGATGGAATTCCAGTTGAGCTATTTCAATCCTAAAAGATGATGATGTGGAATTGCTACATTAAATATGCCAGAAAATTTGGAAAATTCAGCAGTGGCTACAGGACTGGAAAAGGTCGTTTTTCATTCCAATCCCAAAGAAAGGCAATGCCAATGTTCAAACTATGGCACAATTGTACTCATCTCACACACTAGCAAAGTAATGCTCAAAATTCTCCAAGCCAGGCTTCAGCAATATGTGAACCATGAACTTCCAGATGTTCAAGCTGGTTTTAGAAAAGGCAGAGGAACCAGAGATCAAATTGCCAACATCAGTTGGAGCGTTGAAAAAGAGAGAGAGTTCCAGAAAAACATCTAGTTCTGCGTTATTGACTATGTGAAAGCCTTTGACTGTGTGGATCCCAACAAACTGTGGAAAATTCTTCAAGAGATGGTATAATCAGACCACCTGACCTGCCTCCTGAGAAATCTTTATGCAGGTCAGGAAGCAACAGTTAGAACTGGAGACAGAAAAACAGACTGGTTCCAAATGGGAAAAGGAGTATGTCAAGGCTGTATATTGTCACCCTGCCTATTTAACTTATATGCAAGTACATCATGAGAAACGCTAGGCTGGATGAATCACAAACTGGAACAAGATTTCTGGGAGAAGTATCAATAACCTCTGATACGCAGAAGACACCACCCTTTATGGCAGAAAACAAAGAGAACTAAAGAGCCTCTTGATGAAAGTGAAAGAGGAGAATGAAAAAGTTGGGTTAAAACTCAACATTCAGAAAACTAAGATCATGGCATCTGGTTCCATCACTTCATGGCAAATAAATGGAGAAACAATGGAAACAGTGACAGACCTTATTTTCGGGGGCTCCAAAATCACTGTAGATTGTGACTGCAGCCATGAAATTTAAAAATGTTTGCTCCTTAGAAGAAAAGTTATGACCAACCTTGACAGCATATTAAAAAGCAGAGACATTACTTTCCAATAAAGGTCTGTCTAGTCAAAGCAGCTATGGTTTTCCAGTAGTCATGTATGGATGTGAGAGTTGGAGTATAAAGAAAGCAGAGCACAGAAGAATTGATACTTTTGAACTGTGGTGTTGGAGAAGACTCTTGAGAGTCCCTTGGACTGCAAGGAGATCCAACTATTCCATCCTAAAGGAAATCAGTCTTGAATATTCATTGGAAGGACTGATGCTGAAGTAGAAACTCCAGTACTTTGCCTACCTGATGTAAAAAACTGGCTCATTTGAAGACTCTAATGGTAGGAAAGATTGAAGGCGGGAGAAGAAGGGGACAACAGAGGATGAGATAGTTGGATGGCATCACCCACTCAATGGACATGAGTTTGAATTTACTCCGGGAGTTGGTGATGGACAGGGAGGCCTTGTGTGCTGCAGGTCATTGGGTTACAAAGAGTGAGACATGACTGAGAGACTGAACTGAACTGAACTGAGCCTGGAAAATATTAAAGGGAGATACAATCAGGTTGCAGCCATGATTCATAATCAGAAGGGTCAACTGTTTATATACATTGCAGCCTACACCAATGGATTCCATAAAGACAAAGGTGATTGACTACATAGGGATTTATTATGTTCTTTCTGGTGAAGGGAAATCTTGGTATGGAATCTGGTGTCTATCAGTCCAGGAGGCCTGTTCAGCTGTAGGTATGTGTTCTCCATGCCTACCAAGCACATAGTTCAAAGTTTACTAGGAATGTAAGATGGAGCTTCCTTCTTTTTTAAGATGGAGTCAGTTTGGTCTGTTCCTTTCCTCCTTCATTGTAAAGCCATAATTCCAACAAACTAAGCAAGCTTTAAACAGGATGAGCACACACCTCTGGATAAAATAATAAATTCAGTGGAAATAAGTGATAATGAGAAGTCTTTCATGAGACATATACATAAAAGTAAACAAAACAATTATGCAACAGATTTCTCAATAGAAATACATAAAGTCAGGAGCAGCGAAATAACACATTTAAACACCAAAAAGGAAATAATATCTATATCTTTAAATATGAAGTAAAAGCATTTTCAGATAATATAATGATGAGATAATTCATTGCTAAGTATTTCAAGATACAGTATACAGTTATTAAATATATATAAAAGATGTTAAAAATTATAATTTAAAAATAATTCAAAATCATGTTATCAATGAAAAATCCAAATTTACACACCACTACATGAAAAAGTTGGCTTAAAGCTCAATATTTAGAAAACTAAGATCTGTGCATCTGGTCCCATCACTTCATGGGAAATAGATGGGAAAACAGCGGAAACAGTGTCAGACTTTATTTTGGGGGGCTCCAAAATCAATGCAGATGGTGACTGCAGCCATGAAATTAAAAGACACTTACTCATTGGAAGGAAAGTTATGACCAACGTAGATAGCATTTTAAAAAGCAGAGACATTACTTTGCCAACAAAGGTCCGTCTAGCCAAGGCTATGGTTTTTCCAGTAGTCATGTATGGGTGTGAAAGTTCGACTGTGGAGAAAGCTGAGCGCTGAAGAATTGATGCTTTTGAACTGTGGTGTTGGAGAAGACTCTTGAGAGTCCCTTGGACTGCAAGGAGATCCAAAGGAGATCAGCCCAGCCTAAAGGAGATTAGCCCTTCATTGGAAGGACTGAAGCTGAAACTGAAACTCCAATACTTTGGCCACCTCATGCGAAAGGTTGACTGATTGGAAAAGACCCTGATGCCTGGAAGGATTGGGGGCAGGAGGAGAAGGGACGACAGAGGATGAGATGGCTGGATGGCATCATCAGCTCGATGGAACTGAGTCTGGGTAAACTCCGGGAGTTGTTGATGGACAGGAAGGCCTGGCGTGCTGCGGTTCACTGGGTTGCAAAGAGATGGACACAACTGAGCCACTGAACTGAACTGACCCACACCATAAAATAAAACTAAAATTAAAATAACTAGTAACTAATTGTTGCCAAAACTGTGGAGCAATTGGAACTTCCTGTTACATTTGAGGAAAGAGTTAGCAGGGTTTTCTTTTGTTGTTGTTGTTGTTATTTAAACACACACACAAATAACATGTCACTCAAAAATTCCACTCCTATTGGCAAAAGGACTTAAAAACACAACCATAAAAATAATTTATTTAGGTATTTAGAGAAACTTTACTCATAATAATGAGAAACTGAGGAAAAATCAAATTTCCACTGAATGTGGATTAATAAACCAATGGTAGTATATTTATACAATGTTATTATTCAGCAATGAAAGTAAAAGGACTATTGATACACACAGAAGAATGGATACAGTTTAAAATCATTTTGATGTGCAAAAGAAGATGTATGCAAATGGTACACCGTGTATGATTCAGTTCAGTTCAGTTCTGTTCAGTCGCTCCGTTGTGTCCGACTTTTTGCCACCCCATGAATCGCAGCACGCCAGGCCTCCCTGTCCATCACCAACTCCCGGAGTTCACTCAGACTCACGTCCATCAAGTCAGTGATACCATCCAGCCATCTCATCCTCTGTCGTCCCCTTCTCCTCCTGCCCCCAATCCCTCCCAGCATCAGAGTCTTTTCCAATGAGTCAACTCTTCACATGAGGTAGCCAAAGTACTGGAGTTTCAGCTTCAGCATCATTCCCTCCAAAGAAATCCCAGGGCTGATCTCCTTCAGAATGGACTGGTTGGATCTCCGTGGAGATACATATGGAAAAACCATAGCCTTGACTAGACAGACCTTTGTTGGCAAAGTACTGTCTCTGCTTTTGAATATGCTATCTAGGTTGGTCATAACTTTACCTAAAGGTCTGAAATAATCCACAGTGACATGGAGCAGAGTAGTGGCTTCCTTGCAAAGGAAGCGGTGTTGACTAATGCCTCAAGTAAATGTTTCAAGTGGTAGTGAAGTTGCTCAGTCATGTCCGACTCTTTGAGACCCCATGGACTGTAGCCTGCCAGGATCCTCTATCCATGGGATTTTCCCAGCAACAGTACTGGAGTGGATTACCATTTCCTTCTCCAGGGCATCTTCTCAACCCAGGGATTGAACCCGGGTCTCCCGCATTGTAGACAGATGCTTTACCATAGGCATGTCTTAAATCTTAAAAAAACATTGTGATAACATGAAAGTCAAAAGTCAGCAAATTGTGTATACTTATAATTTATTTTTAATATTACTTATTCCTCAATAAAGTTATTTTTCAAAGTGTACTTGTTAATAAGCCTGCTTCTAAGATTCTATCCTAAGGATACAGTATATATTAAATGAGGTATATTTAATGTTTAGTGATATTTTCTTTGTTATTAATCATAATAGTAAATCATTGGGTAGGGAAAAAGCTGGCTTGAGGCTCAACATTCATAAAACTAAGATCATGGCATCCGGTCCCATCACTTCATGGCAAATAGATGGTGAAACACTGGAAACAGTGACAAAGTTTATATTTTTGCACTCCAAAATCACCTTGGATGGTGACTGCAGCCATGAAATTAAAAGACGCTTGTTCCTTGGAAGAAAAGTTATGACCAACCTCGACAGCATATTTATAAACAGAGACATGACATTGCCAACAAAGGTCTGTCTAATCAAAACTATGGTTTTTCCAGTGGTCATGTATAGATGTGAGAGTTGGACTATAAAGAAAGCTGAGCATAGAAGATTTGATGCTTTTGAACTGTGGTGTTGGAGAAGACTCTTGAGAGTGCCTTGGACTGCAAGGAGATCCAACTAGTCCATCCTAAAGGAAATCAGTCTTGAATATTCATTGGAAGGACTGATGGCTGAAGCAGAAACTCCAATACCTTGCCTACCTGATGTGAAGAACTGACTCATTTGAAAAGACTCTGATGGTGGGAAAGATTGAAGGCAGGAGAATAAGGGGATGACAGAGGATGAGATAGTTGGATTGTATCACTGACTCAATGGACATGAGTTTGAATTCACTCCGGGAGCTGGTGATGGACAGGGAAGCCTGGCGTGCTGCAGTCAATGGGGTCTGTAAGAGTAGGACACGACTGAGTTATTGAACTGAACTGAACTGATACTAAACTAGACAGAAACACATTTTTAATAAACAACCTGGTAATATGTTTCTTCAGATGCTAATATTTTATATATTCAGATGTTCTCACTTCCCAGTCCTATATAAGGTTATGGGGAAAATTATATCAGTATTAATTACAAAGCTCTGCAACTGATGGGTATAAACGTTTGCTTGTGATGTTTAAAATCTTGAAAGACATTATGAATATTATAATCTAACAGCGCAAGTTGCTGTAGACAATATACATGTGATTGCTACACAACAAGTTTGGGCCAACACTTTTGTTTGTTTTTATGGTACTTGACTGCATTTGTCTTCATAAAATTTTGTTTGTAGTTTCAAAGCTGCCAGGGTGATGAATTTTCATGTGAAATACAAAGAGAGCCAACTACTCTTCTAAGGTTAGCATAATAGAAATTCAAAGGTAAATTTCACATCAAAGGTTTCAAGTACATCTCAGATTCTGTGATACATTCTATGCAAAGCAAGATCAGATCACTTCACTTCCTCAGCAACTTACCCTATTAAAAGATATTTTGTTAGTGGTTATTCTTTTTATATTTCCTGTCTTCATGATATCATTATAGAGGGTAGGGGATAGGGTGAACATAATCAGTTTGAGTAGTTTCATCCTTCAAAAGAAATAATCACTTCATCAATAATATTTAATTTATTCCATGTGGAAAGTACTCCCCCAAGTTATAAATATAGTGTTCTTGGCACAGTCCAGTCTTTTAAATCTAGCATTTGACTTGGAAGCTCAAAACACAAACATTTGACAAGTTAAATTTATATCTCAATGATAGTAATGAAAGATAGTTGATATGCATTTCTTAGGTTGAGAAGAACATGAGTTAAAAGGAGTTCACAGAAGAGAAAGTGAAAAAGCAAGCAGTTCACAGTAGTTTGCTTCATGTTTATGTGTATATGGGTGAAGTGAAGTGAATTCACTCAGTTGTGTCCGACTCTTTGTGACCCCATGGACTGTAGCCCACCAGGCTCCTCCATCCATGGAATTTTCTAGGCAAGTGTACTGGAGTGGCTATTATGTGCTATATATGAGAATATAAATATAGGTATATATTGAGTTGACTAAAAGGTTTCATCTGGGTTTAAAAAAAAGAAAAAAAAAAAAAAAAACCTTGTGTGCACCAGGACCCAGGAGAAAGGAGCAGTGACCCCGTAAGTGACTGACCCAGACTCACCAGTGAGAGTCCAGGAGTCTTCAGCGAAGTCATGGGTCAACAGTGGCCTGCTGTGGGTTGGGGTCACTGCAGTGCACAGCAGTGCTTGCATGGGACCTTTTGAGGAGGTCACCATTATCTTTATTACCTCCACAATAATTTGGACTCAGATCAAACAACAGGGAGTGAACACAGCCCTGCCCATCAACAGAAAATTGGATTAAATATTTACTGAGCATGGTCCTGCCCATCAGAACAGGACTCAATTTTCCCCTCAGTCAGTCTCTCCCATCAGGAAGCTTCCATTAGCCTCTTATTCTTCTCCATCAGAGGGCAGACAGAATGAAAACCACAATCACAGAAAACTAACCAGTCTGAACACATGGACCACAGCCTTGCCTAACTGAATGAAACTATGAGCCATGCCATGTTGGCCACCTGGAACACACAGGACATGGTGGAGGGTTCTGACAAATCATGGTAACTGGAGAAGGGAATGGCATATCACGTCAATATTCTTGCCTTGAGGGCCCCATGAACAGTATGAAAAGGCAAAAAAGATAGGACACTGAAAGATGAACTCCCCAGATTGGTAAGTGCCCAATATGGTGCTGGATAGCAGTGGAGAAATAACTCCAGAAAGAATGAAGGGATGGACCAAAGTAGAAACACCACCCAGTTGTGGATGTCACTGGTTATGGAAATAAAGTCTGATGCAGTAAAGAACAATACTGCATAGGAACATGGAATGCTAGGTCCATGAATCAAGGGAAATGAGAAGTGGTCAAACAGAAGATAGCAAGACTGAACATTGACATTTTAGGAATCAGCAAACTAAAATGGACTGGAATGGGTGAATTTAACTCAGATGACCATTATATCTACTACTGTGGGCACGAATCCCTTAGAGGAAATGGAGTAGGCATCATAATCATCAAAGGAGTCCAAAATGCAGTATTCGGTGCAATTTCAAAATCTAGAGAACGATCTCTGTTAGTTTCCAAGACAAACAATTCAATATCACAGTTGCTGCTGCTAAGTCACTTCAGTTGTGTCCGACTCTGTGCGACCCCATAGATGGCAGCCGACAAGGCTCCCCCGTCCCTGGGATTCTCCAGGCAAGAACACTGGAGTGGGTTGCCATTTCCTTCTCCAATGTGTGAAACTGAAAAGTGAAAGTGAAGTCGCTCAGTCGTGTCCGACTCCTAGCGACCCCATGGGCTGCAGCCTACTAGGCTCCTCCATCCATGGGATTTTCCAGGCAAGAGTACTGGAGTGGGGTGCCATTGTGATAATGAGGGAGAAGTTGAAGTTGAATGGTTCTATGAAGACCTATAAGACCTTCTAGAATACACCCAAAAAAGATTGTCTTTTTCTTTATAGGGGACTGGAATGCAAAAGTAGGAAGTCAAGAAACATCTGCAGTAATAAGCAAATTTGGTCATGGAGTACAAAACGAAGCAGGTCAAAGGCTAACAGAGTTTTGCCAAGAGAATGCACTGGTCATAGCAAACAGCCTCTTCCAACCACAGGAGAGAAGACTCTATACATGACATCACCAGATGGACAATACCGAATTCAGACTGATTATATTCTTTGCAGCCAAAATAAAGAAGCTCTATACAATCAGCAGAAACAAGACTTGAAGATGACTGTGGCTCAGATCATGAACTCCTTATTGCAAAATTTGGACTTAAATAGAAGAAAGTAGGGAAAACCACTGACCGTTTAGGTATGACCTAAATCAAATCCCTTATGATTATACAGTAAAGTGACATATAGATTCAAGGGATTAGATCTCATAGACAGAGTTCCTGAAGAACTATGGATGGAAGTTCCTGAAATTGTGCAGGAGGCAGTGATCAAGACCATCCCCAAGAAAAAGAAATGGAAAAAGGCAAAATGGTTGTCTGAGAAGGCCTTACAAATAGCTGTGAGAAGAAGAGAAGCTAAAGGCAAAAGAGCAAAGGAAAGATACACCCATTTGAATTCACAGTCCCAAAGAATAACAAGGAGAGAGAAGAAAGCCTTTCTCAGTGACAAATGCAAAGAAATAGAGGAAAACAACAGAATGGGAAAGACTAGAGATCTCTTCAAGAAAATGAGAGATACCAAGGGAATATTTCATGCAAAGATGGGTTCGATAAAGGACAGAAGTGTTATGGACCAAACAAAAGCAGAAGATATTAAGACAAGGTGACAGAAATACACAGAAGAACTACACAAAAAAATATTCAGGACCCAGATAATTACGATGGTGTGCAAAGGTCCGTCTAGTCAAGGATATGGTTTTTCCAGTAGTCATGTATGGATGTGAGAGTTGGACTGTGAAGAAAGCTGAATGCCAAAGAATTGATGCTTTTGAACTGTGGTGTTGGAGAAGACTCTTGAGAGTCCTTTGGACTGCAAGAAGATCCAACCAGTCCACTCTAAAGGAGATCAGCCCTGGGTGTTCATTGGAAGGACTGATCCTAAAGCTGAAACTTCAATACTTTGGCCACTTCATGCGAAGAGTTGACTCATTGGAAAAGACTCTGATGCTGGGAGGGATTGGGGGCAGGAGGAGAAGGGGATGACAGAGGATGAGATAGCAGAATGGCATCACCAACTCGATGAATGTGAGTTTGAGTGAACTCCGGGAGTTGGTGATGGATAGGGAGGCTTGGAGTGCTGCATTTCACGGGGTCGCAAAGAGTCGGACACGACTGAGCAACTGAACTGAACTGAACTGATCATTCAACTAGAACCAGACCCCTGGAATTTGAAGTCAAATGGACTTTAGGAAGCATCACTATGAATAAAGCTAGTGGAGGTGATGGAATTCCTGTTGAGCTATTTCAAATCCTGAAAGATGATGCAGTGAAAGTGTTGCACTCAATATGCCAGCAAATTTGGAAAACTCAGCAGTGGCCACAGGACTGGAAAAGGTCATTTTTCATTCCAATCCCGAAGAAAGGCAATGCCAAATAATGTTCAAACTACTACAGAATTGCACTCATCTCACCTGCTAGTAAAGTAATGCTGAAAATTCTCCAAGCCAGGCTTCAACAGTATGTTAACTGTGAATTTCCAGGTGTTCAAGTTAGATTTATAAAAGGCAGAGGAACCAGCAATCAAATTGCCATCGTCTACTGCAGCATCAAAAAAGGAGAGAGTTCCAGAAAAGCATCTATGTCTGCATTATTTATTATGCCAAAGCCTTTGTGTGGACCACAACAAACTGTAGAAGTATCTTTAAGAGATGGGAATACCAGAATACCTGACCTACCTTTCCTGAGAAATCTGCATGCAGGTCAGGAAGCAATGGTTAGAACTGGAAATGGAACAACAGACTGGTTCCAAATTGGGCACAGAGTGTGTCAAGGCTGTATATTGTCACCCTGCTTATTTAAATTATATGTAGAGTACGTCATGAGAAATGCTGAACTGGATGATGCACAAGCTGGAATCAAGATTGCTGAGAGAAATAGCAATACCCTCAGATATGCAGATGACACCACCCTTATGTCAGAAAGTGTGATCACTTTCTGAGGAACTAAAAAGGAACTAAAGAGCCTCTTGATGAATGTGAAAGAGGAGAATGAAAAAGTTGGCTTAAAACTCAGCATTCAGAAAACTATGATTACGGCATCTGGTCCCATCACTTCATGGCAAATAGATGGGGAAACTGTGGAAACGGTAGCAGACTTTATTTTTTTGCACTCCAAAATTACTGTGTATGGTGACTGCAGCCATGATATTAAAAGATGCTTGCTCCTTGGAAGAAAAGTTATTACCAACCTGGACAGCATATTTAAAAACAGACATTACTTTGCCAACAAAGGTCATCTAGTCAAAACTATGGTTTTTCCAATAGTCATGTAAGGATGTGAGAGTTGGACTATAAAGAAAACTGAGTGCCAAAGAATTGATGCTTTTGAACTGTGGTGTTGGAGAAGACTGTTGAGAGTCCCTTGGACTGCAAGGAGATCCAACCAGTCCATCCTAAAGGAAATCAGTACTGAATATGCACTGGAAGGACTGATGCTGAAGCTGAAACTCCAGTGGTGACAGAAGGGTGGAATGAAGGAAGCAAAGAATGAAGAAAGGAAATACAAGCTCTCTATTAGTGTCTCTAACTTGCTAAAATAGAATTTGTTTGAATATTTCTTTTAAAAAGTCATTTATTTATTTATTTATTCATTTTTGGCTTGCTGGCTCTTTATTGCTGCATGCAGACTTCTCTCTGTTTTTTGGTGAACAAGGGCTACTCTCTGGTTGAGGTGAGTGGGCTTCTCATTTTGGTGACTTCTCTTGTTGAGGAATATGATCTGTAGAACATCTAGGCTCAGTATTTGTGGAGTGTGTGTTGAAGGGACTTAGTTGCCTGAGGCATGTTGAATCTTCCTGGACTAGAGATCAAACCTGTGTCCCCTGCTTTGGTAGGTGGATTCTTAACCAATGGACAACCATGGAAGTCCTGTTTGAATTCCCGTTCAAGTAACTTTGCTTATGTTTCTCCAAGTTGTCATTTCATTAGCATTATGTGTATCATTTACAGTCAACATTTTCAATTATGTAAATATTCTCAGGAAAAGAAAAAATGGTGAAGTATATCTCCAGCAAATATTAGCAGACCTTTTTGTTTGTTTGTTTTAATTTTGGCTGTTTCTTTTTATATCTTTTAATGAAGAAGCTGTTCTCAAATTAGTCTTTGGAAAAATATGAGAATTATTCTAACATTCAGTTTTCTCTAAGTATAGCTGGCTTTGATATGAAAAAAAAAAAGAACAGTTGTCTAAACTATACTGTGCCTTCTTTCTAAATGATTTGGATTTCATGCAAAAAATTAAAAAAAAATTCAGATTTGATTTTATATTAATATTTTAAATATTCTTTTATATAGACAAATAGAGACAGTAAAATACATTTAGACTTAGATCTTATGAAAGTGAGGGCAGCTAACTTATTTCTCCTTTTCTTCTGTGACCTTATCAACAAAATAAAGGAAAAATATTTTCTAATCCATTAGGAGGTTGCTTGAATTGATGTCTGTAAATAAGTGTTAAGTACTGTGCATATTTTATATAATCTTTTCAAGTTCATGTCAAGACCATATTATGTATGCAATAAGTAAACTATGAGTCATATTTTCTTTGACTTCCTCTTGCTTTCAACAGTGTGTATGATATTTCTTCAAGGTGCTGCTTGACAATATGAGGGCAGAGTATTTTAGCCAAATACCTGTGGAGAGGGTGATGATGTCTTGTGCCTTCAAGATGGTGCCAACAAGCTTATCATCCATCTTAATTTCCTATGACATGTTTATCTACTTAATTCACTGTGGCATGAAGGAGAGATGAAGATTGTATGCTTTAGATAAGCTTGACAAAATGCAATACCCTTTGCACCTCATTAGACCTGTGTATTAAAAGAAAAGGAGAGAAAGAAAAAGAAAAAAAAAAAAAACATTTAAATAGTCATTTGCTACTTTTCTTTACAAATTATGACAGTAAACTAAGATTTTAAGAAGTGGCTTATACACCAATAGTTGTAGGTCAAAAAGTATCTGCTACATAAATATTATACAAAATTTTATATAAAGTTATTAATGTCTTTTTCACAAGTCCTTTTTAAATTTGGGCCAGCCAATTCCTTTTTGGGAAATTAAAGTACAGTGGCCACTAAAATATAGAGTAGAAGTGAAACTGAGCAGAATCTTGTGGGGCATTTCCAAGGATGGACCTTTCTCCCTCCCTATTTGCCTTGCCCCTTGTTGGTAGAAAAGCTTTAGTATCCTAGAATTTCCCTGATTACCGAAGAGAAAATGATCAGAGAAATGAGAAAATGCAGAAACAAAGGAAAACAGTCAAACACGACAAAATAAAAATAATTTGGTCATAAAATAAAGCCAAGGACATTTATTTCCTCCTCAAGTGCTATTGATAATATCCTGAGCCATATCCTGGTGGTGTTTTGTAGATACTAAACCACACACCAGGTGAAAGACACTAACTGCATGATGACCATGAGCACATAGCCTTTAGACTGGCTGGAGTCTGATTACTGATAATGTTGACTCCAGTGACCTCACCCGGTTACCTCACTACCACTAATCAGAAAATTGTGCATGAGCTGATCATATACACTCCACCCTCTCCTTCATTTTCTCTTTGAAAACCCTGTCCTGAAAACCTTGGAGTAGTTTGGATATTATGAGCATGAGCTGCCCTTTCTCCTTGCTTGGCTCTGCAATAACACTGTACCTTCCTCTATCACAACTGAGTGCAGGTAGACTGACTTGCCTGCAACACAGGCAAGTGGACCCAAGTTTGGTTCAGTAACAGAAGCCTGAGAATATTTTGAGTTATACTATTACTTTAAATTGAAGACTAAATCCATTTCTCCATTGATGGACATTTAAGTTGCTTCCATGTGCTGGCTATTGTAAATAGTGTTCCAATGAACTCAATAGTGCATGTATCTTTTTGAATTAAAGTTTCTATAGATATATGCCTGGGATTAGGATTGAGGGATAATTTGGTAGCTCTATTTTTAGTTTTTCAAGGAACCTCCGTACTGTTCTCCATAGTGGCTATACTAATTTACATTCCAAGAAGGTATGAGGGTCCCCTTTTCTTCACACTCTCTCCAGAATTTATTGTTTATAGATTTTTTTAATGATAGCCATTCTCACCGGTGTGAGTTGATACTTCATTGTAGTTTTGAATTGAATTTCTCTGATAATTAGTGTTGTTGAGTGTCTTTTCATGTGCCTCTTGGCCATCTCTGTATCTTCTTTATTGAACTGTCTATTTAGATCTTCACATTTTTGATAGGATTGATTGGCTTTTATTTTAATATAAATTTATTTATTTTAATTGGATGCTATTGAGCTGCATGAATTAGTTTTACATTTTGGAATTTAATCCCTTGTCAGTCCCTCCATTTGCAAATAATTTCTCCTATTCTGTGAGCTGTCTTTTTGTTTTGTTTATAGTTTCCTTAGTGGATAAAGGAGATGTTGTGTGTGTGTGTGTGTGTATATATATATATATATATATATATATATATAATGGAATATTGTTCAGCCATAAAAAAATAACAAAATAATGCTGTTTGCAGTGACATGGATGGACCTAGAGATTGTCATACTGTGTGAAGTAAGACAGAGAAAGATGAATATCATCATTTACATGTGGAATCTAAAAAAAAAATGGTACAAATGAACTTATTTACCAAATTGAGAATCGAATCACAGATGTAGAAAACAAACATCATTACTAAGGGGCAAAGAGGGAATGAAAAGAATAAATTGGGATTGATATGTTCATACTACTGGCATGCTGCAGTCCATGCGGTTGCAAAGAGTCAGACACAACTGAGCGACCGAACTGAACTGATTGAACTGACTATATATAAAATAGATAATAAAAACCTACAAATGAATTATAGCACAGTAAAGTATTGTGAACATCTAGAACAAATGGAGTGCCTAAAAATATTATTTTGCACTAAATATGTTACCATACCACAAACACAAAATTACTAGGAAGCTGATTTTAGAAAACATGCATGAACCTCCAATATATTTTATTAAAATAAATCTGTAGGTTTTATATTTTGGTGAATATTGGAGCATAGTTCATTTACAATGTTGTGTTAGTTTCTGCTGTACAGCAAAGTGAATCAGTTATACATATACATATATTCACTCTTTTTTAGATTCTATTCCCATATATGTCATTACAGAGTTTTAAGTAGAGTTCCCCATGCCATTCAGTCTCCCTGTTGTCCAATTCATGTAACTGATTTTGTTTATAAACAACAAATAGTTTAAATTGCTATCATCAAGGCAGTGTTCTAGACAAATTCGCTCCTTCAGTTTCAAAGGGGAGGTTTATAATCTGAATTTCTACCACAATATTTGTGAATTAATGGGCCTCACAAACCACTACTGATGAAGTATCAGGATCATTCTATTATTTTGAAATAAGATCCTGAAGTAGAAAATTATCTAAAAACATATTTTCTTTTTCTTGGAAGATAAATTATCCATTTAGAACACTAATTTCCTAGCTCTTTCAAAAAAAGATATATATTAATTTCCAAACATGTTTAAAAAAAAAACAAAAAACAGTAAAACAAATGTTTCCTCTATTGCCTCCATTCCTGAATGTGTATTTGGGCATAACTTTCTTTGCTTATAAAACTCAAAATTTAAATATAGAAAGAGACTGAAAGATGTATTTTAGCACTGCAATTCATAGGTGTATATAGTGTGTTGATGTTTATATTTTGGAACATATATTCTTTATATGGAACAAATAAATATACTTTTATTTTTTAATATTTAATATTAGGAATATTAGGAGATTTATTTCTTATATGAAACAACACACCAATTAAAATATAATTTCAAAGATATGATAGGTATTGTCTATGTCTACCTTGTGAAAATTTGGAATGAAATACAAAACAGATAGATTTTAAAAACAAACTATTGAATACTTTATGGAGGAAAAGATAAACCTGAAGGATAAAAGAAGGGCTGACATTGTCTTCAATAATCCATCTTCATTATTCAGAGAATGTAATACATTTACAATATTCTATTAAACAATTGAATTAAATGTTAATTTCTCTCGTCTTGTTGCATGTTCATGTCACGAATAATGATTTCAAAAATTATAATAGAAGTATTTATAAGACACTGAACTGTTGGAGAAATGGTTATTTCTTCCTATTGGTAGTATTATATCTTAACACCTCTACTGATAATATCAAAATAATTCACCATGACTAATGTTAGTATAATGAGCCAACAGAAACAATAGTGATTTGCTACTTGTTATTTACTGTTCTCATTTAGGAATAACATAACCCAGTACTATTACTTTTCTCTTAACTTGAATTAAAATATAATTTTGAAATAATAAGTATAAACTAAATATGCACATTCAATATGATGGATATATTTTTTTTTCACTTATAGAAAATTTAATATTAAAGGTAGATTTCAACTTTATAGCTCAGGCAAGTGAAGACTTTTGTGTATTCTTAGGAGAGTCATTGAATAAATACTAGATATTTTCTAAAATAGCACCTTAAAGATATGGTAAAATCTAGAAATTCATCAAGCTGTCTACTTCTCATGCCAGTTCATTCTTTACTCTTCTTTTCTGAAGTATGATATATAATACCTTAATAGGAATTATTGGTAGCAAAATGTATTTAAGAATTCATAATCTCCCTAAATATATACATACAATACAATTTATTTGAGTATATCCCATACTCTAGTTAGTAAATTTGTCTTCTGCAGGGTATGGAATTGTTGATGGTCATTTGCTAAATTGTGTCTGACTCTTAGCAACCTCATGAACTGTACCAGGCCAGGCTTTCCCGTCCTTCATTATGTCCCTGAGTTTGCTCAAACTCATGTCCATTGAATCAGTGATGCCATCCAAATGTCTTATCCTCTGTCATCCCCTTCTCCTCCTGCCTTCAGTCTTTCCCAGCATCAGGGTCTTTTCCAACGAGTTGGCTCTTTGCATCAGGGGGCCAAAGTATTGGTGCATTGGTTTCAGCACTAGTCATTCCAATGAATATTCAGGGTTGAGTTCCTTTAGGATTGACTTGTTTGATCTCCTTGTTGTCCAGGGGACTATCAAGAGTCTTTTCCAGCACCACAGTTCAAAAGCATCAATTCTTTGGCCCTCTGCCTTCTCACATCCATACATGAATAATGGAAAAACCATAGCTTTGACTGTACAGACATTTTTCAGCAAAGTGATGTCTCTGCTTTTTAACACACTGGCTAAATTTGTCATAGCTTTTCTTCCAAGAAGCAACTGTCTTTTTATTCCATGGCTGCAGTCACCATCTGCCATTGATTTTGGAGCCCAGGAAAATGAAATCACTGTCTCCACTTTTTCCCCATCTATTTGCCATTAAGTGATGGGACCAGATGCCATGATCTTTGTTTTTTTAATATTCAGTTTTAAGCCAGCTGTTTCACTCCTCTTTCACCTCCATCAAGAGACTCTTTAGTTTCTCTTCACTTTCTGTTATTAAAATGGTATTATCTGCATATATGAGGTTGTGGATATTTCTCCCAGCAATCTTGATTTCAACTTGTGAGTCATCCAGCCCAGCATTTTGTATGATGTATTCTGCATAGACGTTAAATAAGCAGGGTGACAATATACAGACTTGACATATTCCTTTCCCAATTGGGAACCAGTCCATTGTCATATGTTCAGTTCTAACTGTTGCTTCTTGTCCGGCAAACAGGTTTCTCAAGAGGCAGGTAAAGTAGTCTGGTACTCCCATCTCTTTAAGAATAGTCCGCAGTTTGTTGTGATCCACATTCAAAGGCTTGCAGGTAGTCAATGAAGCAAACGTAGAGTTTTTTGAGATCCTCTTGCTTTTTATATGATTCAATGGATGTTGACAATTTGAGCTCTGGTTCCTCTGCCTTTTCTAAATCCAGCTTGTACATCTGGAAGTTCTTGGTTCACAGAGTGCTGAAGCCTAGCTTGAAGGATTTGAGCATAATCTTGCTAGCATGTGAAATGAGCACAGTTGTACAGTAATTTGAACTTTCTTTGACTTTACCTTTCTTTGGAATTGGAATGAAAACTCACTTTTTCCAGTCCTGTGGGCACCACTGAGCTTTCCAAATTTGCTGGAATATTGAATGCTTTTAGGATTTGCAATAGCTCACCTGGAATCCCATCACTTCCACTAGCTTTGTTCTCGGTAATGCTTCTTAAGGCCCATTGGACTTTTACTCCAAGATCTCTAGCTCTAGGTGAGTTATCGCACCACTGTGATTATCTGGGTCATTAAGAGCTTTGTTGTACAGTTCTTTTGTGTATTCTTGGCCACCTCTTCTTCACCTCTTTTGCTTCTGTTAAGTTCTTGCCACTTTTGTCCTTTATTGTACCTATCTTTGCATGAGATGTTCTCTTGGTATCTCCAGTTTTCCTTAACAGATCTCTTGTCTTTCCCATTCTGTTCTTTTCTCTATTTCTTTGCATCATTTACTTAAGAAGACTTTCTTATCTCTCCTTGCTATTCTTTGGAACTCTGCATTCAGTTGAATGTAGCTTTCTCTTTCTTCTTTGCTTTCACTTCTCTTTTCTCAGCTATTTGTAAGGTCACGTCAGACAACCACTTTGCCTTCTTGCATTTCTTTTTCTTGGGGATGGTTTTTGTCACCACCTTCAAATATTGTTACAAACCTTTGTCCATAGTTCTTCAGGCACTCTGTCTACAAGACCTAATCCCTTGAGTTTATTTCTCACCTCCAGTATATTATCATAGGGATTTGATTTAGGTCATACCTGAATGGCCTAGTGGTTTTCCCTACTTTTTCAATTTGAGCCTGAATTTTGCAATAAAGAGCTGATGATCTGCCCCATAGTCAGCTCCAAGTCTTCTTTTTGCTGACTGAATAGAGCTTCTCCATCTTTGGTTGCAAAGAATATAATCAATTTGATTTTGGTCTTGACCATCTGGTGATGTCCATGTATATAGTTATCTCGTGTTGTTGGAAGAGGGTATGCAATAGCTATTCTGAAAGTATTTCTAAGTGTGTACAATAAGGAGCAAATATGTAAATGTTTGCAGATAATTATATTTGTGTATTATAAGCATATATTAAGAAATGTTTTTCATTATTGGAGAAAAAAGTCATAATTATTATAATTTTTTTTTCTTTATACTTCAATACAATTTTTTTTTTAATGGAGGTTGTTGGGGGATTACACGAGTTAATGTAGGGTCTTGGCACAGTGTCTGGAATGTGGTGAACACTCAAACATTTTAGCTGTTACTTTGTTGTTACTTGCTGGGAGAATTTGAGGAGTGATTCAAACCATCTGAACTTCATTTTTCTCTTCTGTTGAATGAGAAGATAGCAGCTCCCTCATAGGGTGGTAGGAAGGGGTGATGCCCAGCACGAAGCAGAAGTTAACAGATGTTATTTCTCCCCTTCCTCTAATGCAGGGAAGTCAAGGACACCTCGACACCTTTGTCCTGTTCTTGCTCCGTAATCATCACAGATGAAAGTAGGAAGAGGCCTTGGAAATCATAAATTCGCTCTCCCAATTGATAGATGGTGAAACCAAGGCCCAGAAAAGAAGAGATTTGCTCCAGGTCACACAGTGAGTTAGGGATAGAGCTAGGACTAGAACCAGAGCTTTGTAACCATACCATCCTACCTCTATTTTTCCTTTTTTCAGCCACACCCTGTGGCGTGTGGGATCTTAGTTCCCTGACAAGGGATTGAACCTGTGCCCTCTGCACTGGGAGTGCAGAGTCTTAACCACTTTTTTATTTATAATATAAGTAAATGAAAAGAAGGAGGCTAGCATAATTCCTGTGGTGCTGAATTAGAAGTATCAGCTTGACAGATATATAGATACATATATTTTAAATATGTAAATATATAGAGATAATATTATATAGATTGATAGACATAGAAATTAGTATGAATATGTGTACGTACAGTTTTTTGTGTATGTATATATATATATATGCATATATACATACACACAAATGTACCTACATGAGTTTCTGTGTTTAATCCAGTCCAAAGGCCTAAGAGCAATGATACTTCAGTAGCAGTGAATACAGCTAGTGTCCAGGTCATGGTTTCTAACTACCATTTCCAATTAAAAATAAACAGGACTACTTAAAGTAGTACATGATTCCAGAGATGTTTTAGAGAAAATATAAAAGGTAAGAAAACCTTGTGGTGCTGGAAACCCAGAATTCTTCCAAAAAGAATGAGATCATGCCAAAAGAAAAATGAAGCTAAACTGAAGAAACATCGTGATGGGCAAACTGGAATAATTTAAGCAACAAAATAAATGATGGTAGTATCAAATTATAATCAACAGAATAAAGTAAATATCTGTGAGTTCATACTTATATAATAACTGAATAATAAATATGGAAGAGAAGAGATAGCTCTATTAGAAAAAAACTCAAATTAAAAATATAGAAGTAATTAGGCAAATATAAAATCACTATTAATCAAAATAGCAGATTAATAATTATTGGAGCCAAGCACCATCCAGGGATAATAAAATCAGTAAGCAAAATTTGGCAATAGGATGTCTGCATAGTTTTAATTCATATCTCCTGAGGCATTTTTAATTACAAAAGGAATATAGCAACATTACAATGGAAAAAATGGAAAAACCAGGCAGACAACTACTTAAAACAATCTTCAAAGTTATCATCACCCATAATAAATATGTCAAGATCATAGACCTGGGCCGTCTGATACATTTCACTGAAAAGGACATACCATCACTTTGGCTGTATTTGTGTCGAAAATGCAGAACTTAAATCTAATAACGAAACATGAGACAAATCCAAACCAAAAGACACCTCACAAATAATTTAGTAGTCCTCTTCAAAAATTCAAGGGTCATGAAAGGCAAGGAACAATTGGAAACAATCACAGATTGAGGAAGGTTAAAGAGATACAACAACTGAATAATTACTTTATGAAATAGATTCCTCACAACTTGAGGACCTATTTTATAAATCAACCTAAGTGTAAAACAATGGCATCGAATTTTGTAAATGAATCCTCTGAACATTGGTTAGACTTTGTTTGGAAATCTTTAATCAAGGTATTCAGTTGCTCAAGGACAATTCAACTTCCAAAGCTTTTAGAGAAATGGAATTATTGATAGTCTTGCAAACAGGCAGACATTATAATGTATCTGTAAAAAGCAATGGAGTTAAACAAATGCAATAGAGAACTCAGGAAGTATAGCAGATTTAGCTCAAAATTACAGAATTGCAATTTGTAATGTCTCAATTTCTGGTAAAAATATTTTTGCTGGAATTTGTATTTCTAAATGGATGAATTTATATTCTGTGGTGGGACTGAATGAAACTGAGAAAGTTTATTATTTGCTGCATCTAAATTAGGCAAAATATGTATAGTCATAAAGGGAAAAAAAAACTAGGAGATTTGTCTTACAAGAATGTTTATTAAAAAAAGGCACTTTGAATGAAGGCCAAAAGTGCATATCTATGAAAATAAATCAGTGGACTGAAATATTTACACATTTAAATGGAAAAATATTAAAATTAAGTGTATCTTTAATTTCACAGAATATGCTCAGAGATTTCTAAGTACTTCAACAACAGAGAATATCTATTAGTTAAAACTATTATTGCCAGTAGAGAAAATTCAATGAATGATGTCTATAATGCCAAATTTAGTAACCATAAAATTCAACTTTGAATAATATTGCAAGCAATATGAAACAAATGTGAATATATTTAAAAATGCATTCTGAAAAGAAAAAAATATGGTACCTGTGAAATAGTATTGTTGTTGTTGTTAGGCACTAAGCTGTGCCCGACTCTTTACTATGCCATGGACTGTAGCCTGCTAGGCTCTTCAGTCCATGGGATTTCCCAAGCAAGAATACTGGAGTGAGTTGCCATTTTCTTCACTAGGGGATTTTTCCAATCCAGGGATTGAACCTGCATATCTTGTATTGGCACGTGGATACTTTACTACTGAGCCACCAGAGAAGTATTAGGGATAGATACTAAGGAGTTAATGGCACCCCAATCCAGCACTCTTGCCTGGAAAATCCCATGGACAGAAGAGCCTGGTAGGCTGCAGTCCATGGGGTCGCTAGGAGTTGGACATGACTCAGTGACTTCACTTTCACTTTTCACTTTCATGCATTGGAGAAGGAAACGGCATCCCACTCCAGTGTTCTTGCCTGGAGAATCCCAGGGACGGGGGAGCCTGGTGGGCTGCCATATATGGGGTCGCACAGAGTCGGACATGACTGAAGTGACTTAGCAGCAGCAGCAGCAACTAAGGAGTTAAGTGACTATGTACCAAAATTATTACAGCCCTTACATTATTTATTTATTTATTTTTACTACTTTCCTTGGTGTCTGAGACAGAAAAGAATCCACCTGCAATTCAAGAGACCTGGGTTTGATCTCTGGGTCAGGAAGATTCCCTGGAGAAGGGAATGGTGACCCACTCCAATATTCTTGATTGGAGAATTCTATGGACAGAGGAGCCTGGCAGGCTACAGTCTATGGGGTCACAAAGAGTCAGATACTACTGAGCAACTAACACTTTACATTATTTTTAATGCTTTATTAGTAAGTAAGGCTTTTGTTTTAATGTATGCTGTTTATTATACTTTTGCTGTGTTAAAAATGTTTGAATAAATTATCAGCTTGTTATTCATTACAAAACTCTTCCAAAGAATGTAATGTTTTTCAGAATTTTTAAGTAAGTGTATGATGGTCAGGAAAGCTCTCTGAGAAGAAGTACTGAAAGCTGAGAATGCCTCGGCTATATGAAGAACAAAGAGTGTGGCAAAAAAAACCCAAAACAATTGCTGAAGACTGAGGCTGTTGGATACTGTGTTTGATGGCTAGAATGGTGCAATGAGGAGAAATTCATGGTCCTAGTCAGTACCTTTGAAAACAGATTCTGTGACAGAGATATTCATGTAGGATTTTTTTTTTTTTTTTAGAATTGCTCTCAACTGTAAGAACATAAATAAAAGTTGAGCCAGCATGTGTTATGTGTACCTCATATAACATAGATCATATATATCATAGATCATTTATACTATAAAAGAGTTGCATACTCAGAGGAAGGGAGAACTGGAGTGTTATATATACTAACTTTAACATGGTTTTAGTAAAAAGCAAAACAAGTCATTTAGATGCACAGCTCAATGGTAGAGTAGTTATTTGGCCCTCATAATTATTGGCCTGGAATATATATAAACTATATATTCCATAATATATATATATTTTTTATATAGAGAGAATATAGTATATATTCTATAAAATAAGAAATGGAATGTTTGGTGAGGTTATTGGTCTTCTACAGGAGATAACAGAAGCAGAAAATATTAAGATATTAAGAGGAGGAGGTAAGAATACACAGAAGAACTATACAAAAAAGGTCTTCATGATCCAGATAATGACAATGGTGTGATCACTCACCTAGAGCCAGATCCTGGAATGTGAAGTCAAGTGAGCCTTAGGAAGCATCACTATGAACAAAGCTAGTTCAAATCCTAAAAGATGATGTTGTGCTGCACTCAATATGCCAGCAAATTTGGAAAGTTTAGGAGTGACCACAGGCTGAAAAAAGTGAGTTTTCATTACAATCCCAAAGAAAGGCAATGCCAAAGAATGTTCAAACTACAGCACAATTGTACTCATCTCACGTGCTGAGTAACGCTCAAAATTCTCCAAGCCAGGCTTCAACAATACGTGAACCGTGAGCTTCCAGATATTCAAGCTGGATTTAGAAAAGGCAGAGGAACCAGAGAACAAATTGCCAACATCCGTTGGATTGAAAGAGATCTGTTGGATCTCTTGCTTTGGAAAAAGCAAGAGAGTTCCAGGAAAAAAAAAAAAAAAAAACTTTTATTTCTGCTTTGTTGATTATACCAAAGCCTTTATTTCTGCTTTATTGACTATACCAAAGCCTTTGACTGTGTGGATCACAACAAACTGTGGAAAATACTTCAAGAGATGGGAATACCAGACCAACTGACCTGCCTCCTGAGAATCTGTATGCAGATTGGGAAGCAACAGTTAGAACTGGACATGGAACAACAGACTGGTTCCAAATCAGGAAAGGAGCACATCAAGGCTGTATATTGTCACCCTGCTTATTTAACTTTTATGCAGAGTACATCATGTGAAATGCCAGGCTGGATGAAGCACAAGCTGGAATCAAGATTCCTGGGAGAAATATCAATAACCTCAGATATGCAGATGGCACCACTCTTATGGCAGAAAGAGAAGAAGAATTAAAAAGCCTCTTGATGAAAGTGAAAAAAGAGAGTGAAAAAGTTGCCTTAAAACTCAACATTCAGAAAACTAAAATCATGGCATCCAGTCCCATCACTTCATGGCAAATAGATGGGGAAACAATGGAAACAGTGACAGATTTTATTTAAATCACTTTAAATCACTGCATATGGTGACTGCAGCCATGAAATTAAAAGATGCTTGCTTCTTGGAAGAAAAGCTATGACCAACCTAGACAGTACATTAAAAAGCAGCGAAATTACTTTACCAACAAAGTTCCATCAGTCAAAGATATGGTTTTTCCAGTAGTCATGTATAGATGTGAGAATTGGACCATAAAGAAGGCTTAGCACTGAAGAATTGATACTTTTGAACTGTGGCATTGGAGAAGACTCTTGGGAATCCCTTGGACTGCAAGGAGATCAAACCAGTCAATCCTAAAGGAAACCAGTCCTGAATATTCATTGGAAGGATGGATGCTGAAATTCTAATAGTTTGGCTACTTGATGAGAAGAACTGAATCACTGGAAAAGACCCTAATGCTGGGAAAGATTTAAGACAGGAGGAGAAAGGGACAAGAGAGGATGAGATAGTTGGATGGCACCACTGACTCAATGAACATGAGCTTGAGTAAGCACCGAGAGTGCTTACTCTCAGTGATGGGCAGGGAACTCTTGTGTGCTGCAGTCCATGGGGTCACAAACAGTAGGACGTGACTGAGTGACTGTACTGAACTGAACAGGAGATATAAGAAGTATTCCAAATAAGCAGTATCTATCTACATCACCTATTATGCTTAATCAAGATGTCAATAATATTCTTCTGTGTCACCATATGTGAGATGAACATTAAACAACCACATATTTAAATAGTGAATCAAGGCATAATTGTTGAATTGAATAAATAACACCAGTGTTTATTCATTTTGAAGCAATTTTATTTATAATGCTGTTTCAATAGTGTAATGAAATTTCCTCCAAATGCGTCCTTCATTCCAAAAATTTTTCCCCAAATTCTGAATTAATTGAAGTGAGCTTTTCACCAGCAAATAGTTAATATGTGTTTGAATAATTTGTTAGAAGGAAGATGATGAGTAGATACATATTGCTTTTACATGATAATAATCTCTTTTAGAAATTTATCTCACGTGAATCTAGTCTTTTATTTTACTCAGCCTCTGTGAACTGCTATTTATTTCAAACGTCTGTTTCATAGACAGAATGTTACCATAGCTTTCTTTACCATAGTTCTGGCCTTACTTAGAGTTAAATGAAGGTCAGATTTCATTTACCATCTGATTACTATGAGGCTTGTTCTGATCAATAGATTGTAATGGCTTTCCAAGGCCCAGAAATATTGACTCATATATCCAAATAACCAGATTTCTGAGCAAGGACTGGAAGATTGTGCGTTTATGATTTATAATGAGGTATTTCCTGAAAGCTACACATTGTTACACTATTTGCCTCTTCAAGTAGAAGCACCACTGATTTAGAATAATAAAGCAGTACAGAGTATCCCTAAGTGAAGGTGGATTTGGGTGTGAATGGAAGGGAACATGAAGGAGATTTGAGGAACTGGGTTAAAATTCACAACATTCTGGCATTAAAAAAAAACTTGGTTTCTCATATCTAGAGAAGTTTTGCTGCACTGTGAAACAGGATGTTAGGTAGTAACTCAAAAAAATAATTGGAAGGAAACATGAAGGAAATTTCATGGCAGATAGAAAAGTTTTATGTCTTATTTGGGATGATGATTGTGTGGGTGCATCCACTGGCAAAAACTTATCAGTTATGTGCATTAGATCTGTGCATTTTATCCTGTGTAATTTTTTTTTCTCAATAACAAAGCACAATATAGATTTCTTGGAAACTCCAGAAATTAAACTGCCATTAAAAACTTGAAAGATGGAGTAATAATGATGGCATTTCTGTTTAATTCTCCAATAGAATAAGTGCAAGAGTGAAGATGTTAGAGAGTATCATAAGTAACAATTATATCAGAATTGATATTTTACTACTCAAATTTTTCCTGTCACTGACATTTGGCATTCAGTTATTCCAAAGTGAAATAATACAGTTCCTAGCCCATGAAATTAATTTTTTTTTTCTTCTGAAAATAGATTTTTCTTTTTCCAACCACCTTTGGAAACACCTCAGGAGAATTTTGGTTTCACCTGGACTATGTCTTGAATTGTCCAAATTTACTGTCATGAACTTTGACCATATAACTCTTTCAAAGATTTTCATCATGCTAGGCTACTAAGAACTAGAACATAGATATGGAATACTGAATGTCTTGGTAGTCACACATATATGCAAAGAGGGTTAAAGACAACTTATTTGAAATCACAAAGGCTCACCGTATTATAAATTTTTATGTCACCCAGTATCTTCCCAACCCAGGGATCGAACCCAGGTCTCCTGTGTTGCAGGCAGATTCTTTCTCATCTGAGCTACCAGAGAAGTCCAAGAACACTGAAGTGGATAACCTATCCCTTCTCCAGGGAATCCTTCTGACCCAGGAATTGAAGCTGGGTCTCCTGCATTGCAGGTGGATTCTCTACCAGCTGAGCTACCAGAGAAGCACCAGGCATTTACCATACTAAGTATTAAAATAAACATTTCCACCCATTTTTACACTCTTCATAGCTCTAGGTCATACAATTATTAATTTTTCCAGTTAAATGAAAAACATAGTCCACATCTCATCTACTGTTATTATTTCTGCATCTCTTATGCCTTTAATCTCCCTCCACTGATGGCAGTGGTTTGGAATGATAATGAGAAGGGGCCTTGTTCTCACCCTGGCAAATATTTTAGAGGAATTTAACAGGCATATGAACACCTTTTGTGATTCCAAGCAGAAAAGATTTCCTATTCAAACAAGAGATACGGAATATTATTGATAATACATCTTTTATTTTTCTGACTTCTTACATCTTTAATTCAAATGGCTTTTTAACTTATTAATTGTTAAGAATAAGGAACAGTAATATAGTAACACAGATGTAACAGCTACAAAGAAAGCTAAACATAAAACTTTAAATGTCCATCATTCCAATGAACTGTACAGTGAACAATATGGCAATTATTTTCATTATAATTGTGTTAATTACAATAGTATGTACAAATTTTTCTAAAATCCAAAATCAAGCCAATAAATATCCTGTGCCTGATATGACAGCTTCATTTTAGCTTTAACTATATCAAAGATTGTGTGATCACTCATCTAGAGCCAGACATCCTGGAATGTGAAGTCAAGTGGGCCTTAGAAAGCATCAGTATGAACAAAGCTAGTGGAGGTGATGGAATTCCAGTTGAGCTATTTCAAATCCTGAAAGATGATGCTGTGAAAGTGCTGCACTCAATATGCCAGCAAATTTGGAAAACTCATCAGTGGCCACAGGACTGGAAAAGGTCAGTTTTCATTCCAATCCCAAAGAAAGGCAATGCCAAAGAATGCTCAAACTACCGCACAATTGCACTCATCTCATACACTAGCAAAGTAATGCTCAAAATTCTCCAAGCC
>NW_011495020.1:1490407-1501661 GCF_000754665.1 Bison bison bison
AACCTATATGCAGGTCAAGAAGCAACAGTTAGAACTAGACATGGAACAACAGACTGGTTCCAAATAGGAAAAAGAGTACATCATCTGTATATTGTCGTCACCCTGCTTATTTAACTTATATGCAGAGTACATCATGAGAAACGCTGGCCTGGAAGAAGCACAAGCTGGAATCAAGATTGCCGGGAGAAATATTGATAACCTCAGATATGCAGATGACACCACCCTTATAGCAGAAAGTGAAGAGGAACTAAAAAGCCTCTTGATGAAAGTGAAAGAGGAGAGTGAAAAAGTTGGCTTAAATCTCAACATTCAGAAAATGAAGATCATGGCATCTGGTCCAATCACTTTGTGGGAAATAGATGGGGAAACAGTGGAAACAGTGTTAGAGTTTATTTTTCTGGGCTCCAAAATCACTGGTGATGGTTATTGCAGCCATGAAATTAAAAGACGCTTACTCCTTGGAAGGAAAGTTATGACCAACTTTGATATCATATTAAAAAGCAGAGACATTACTTTGCCAACGAAATCCATCTAGTCAAGGCTATGGTTTTTCCAGTAGTCATGTATGGATGTGAGAGTTGGACTGGGAAGAAAGCTGAGCTCCAAAGAATTGATGCTTTTCAGGTGTGGTGTTGGAGAAGACTGTTGAGTTTCCCTTGGACTGCAAGGAGATCCAACCAGTCCATCCTAAAGGAGGTCAGTCCTGGATGTTCATTGGATGGACTAATGCTGAAGCTGAAACTCCAATACTTTGGCCACCTCATGTGAAGAGTTGACTCATTGGAAAAGACCCTGATGCTTGGAGTGATTGGGGGTAAGATGAGAAGTGGATGACAGAGCATGAGATGGCTGGATGGCATCACTGACTCGGTAGACATAGTCTGGGTAAACTCGGGGAGTTAGTGGACAGGGAGGCCTGGCATTATGTGATTCATGGGGTTGCAAAGAGTCGGACATGACTGAATGACTGAACTGAACTCAACTGAACTGATATCAAAGAAATTTTTTTATACCTTTTCAAATATAATTTTTGTTTGTGAAAAACATAAAATACCATAGTCTTTGTGAATGCTATCCACATGATTGCTATGCACGGTCCATTTAACATAGTAACCTAAAATGGTTCTCTAAGGGTATAATTTTTTTTCTATGGGTTTAGGAATGCAGAATATAAATAGAATGAACAAGATTTCCTGACTTTTTTGTATTTTTACCTAGAGAACAGGTTACACTTTGTGTGAAACCAGGCATATCCACAGTCCAGAGTGAAAGCTAATAGACAATATAAGGATAAGAAAAATTTTTTGAGAAATCACAGGAATCTTGGTGGTATTCTGTAACATTTATTTCAAAGATGAAGAGACACTCTAGATTGATTTTAATAGCTAGGAGCAAGGCATGAGGAAAAGTGGCAGAGGATTTACAGGAAGGAAAGAATTTTATGAATTTCTTTCATTGCATTAGGCTTAGTATTCCTTATTCAACTTAATTTCCTCTGCAAGATTTTGAGCTTGCTGTTCTTACATATTTATTTCATGAAAGCTAAAGCTGTGTTAAGTAACTTCCAAAAAATTTTTAGAACTAGAGTGAGTGGTCAGAACCAAGACAGAAGTGGTGAATATAGTATTTTTTTCACTGATAGCACCAAAATTCCATTAAAAGGAAATTTTATTAAGGAAAATAATTTTAAAGATACATGAGAGCAGAAAACCTAGACTTTTGGAATATGTGACAGCAGGAACTCCAAACACAAAAGAAAAAACACTTAAAAGATTACTGTTATTGTTTAGTCACAAAGTCATGTCCGACTCTGCAAATCTATAGGACAGTCTCCTCTGTCCTTCACTATCACCTAGTTTGCTCAAATTCATGTCCATTGAATGGGTGATACAATCTAACCTCTCATGCTCTGCCACCTCCTTTTCCTTTTGCCTTAAATCTTTCCCAGCATCAGGATCTTTTCCAGTGTGTTGGCTCTTTAAGTCAGGTTGCAAAAGTACTGGAGTTTCAGCTTTGGCATTAGACCTTCCAATGAATATTCAGGGTTGATTTCCTTTAGGATTGACTAGTTTGATCTCCTTGCTGTCCATGGGATTCTCAATCGTCTTCTCCAGCACTACAATTCAAAAGTATCAGATTTTTGGCATTCACGCTTCCTTATGGTCCAACTCTCACATCTGCACATGATTATTGGGAAAAACCATAGCTTTGACAAGATGGATCTTTGTCAACAAAATGATGTCTCTGCTTTTTAATATGCTGTCTAGGTTTGTTTCATGACTGAAGTCACCATCCTCAGTGATTTTAGAGCCAATAAAATAGAATCTGTTGTACAGTAGTTTGAACATTCTTTGGCATTACCTTTCTTTGGTATTGAATGAAAACTTACCTTTCCCGGTCCTGTGGCCAATGTGTTTTCCAAATTTGCTGGCATGTTGAATGCAGCACCTTAACAGCATCATCTTCTAGAATTTGAAATATCTCAACTGGAATTCCATCACCTCCACTAGATTAGCTTGTAGTAATGCTTCCTAAGGACCACTTGACTTCACACTCCAGGATGTCAGGCTCTAGGTGAGTGACCCTACCATCATGGTTACCCTTAAAATATTTTTGAATAGCTCTTCTGTATATTCTTGCCACCTTGTTCCATGTCTGCTTCTAACTGTTGCTTCTTAACCTCATACAGATTTATCAGAAGCCAGGTAAGGTGGTCTGGCATTCCCATCTCTTAAAGAATTTCCCCCAGTTTGTTGTGATCCACATAGTCAAAGGCTTTAGCATAATCCATGAAGCAAAAGTAGATTTTCTCTAGAAATCTCTTGGTTTTCCAATGCTCCAATAGATGTTGGCAATTTGATCTTTGGTTCCTCTGCCTTTTCTAAGCTTGAACATCTGGAAATTTTCAGTTCGCATACTGTTGAAGCTTGGAGAATTTTGAGCATTACATTGCTAGCGTGTGAGAGGTGTGCAATGGTGTGGTAGTTTGAACATTCTTTGGCACTGCCTTTCTTTGGAATTGGAATGAAAGCTGACCTTTTCCAGTCCTCTGGTCACTGTTGAGTTTTCCAAATTAGCTGGCATATTGAGTGCAACACTTTAACAGCATCATCATTTGGTAACTATCCTGTACAATTTTTTAAATAGTTCTTCAGGCATTTTGTCTACCAGATCTAAGCCCTTGAATGTATTCATCACCTCCACTGTAAAATCATAAGGGTTTTTATTTAGATTATACCTGAATGGCCTAGTGGTTTCCCCTATTTTTAAAAATTTTAGCCTCAACTTTGCAGTAAGTGCAGGAAGATCCACTGGAGAAGGGATAAGCTACCTACTCTAGTTCTTGGACTTCCCTTGTGGCTCAGCTGGTAAAGAATCTGCCAGCAATGCAGAAGACCTGTGTTTGATATCTGGGTTGGGAAGATCCCCTGGAGAAGGGAAAGGCTATTCACTCCAGTATTCTGGCCTGGCGAATTCCATGGACTATATAGTCCATGGGGTCTTAAAGAGTCAGTCAGGACTGAATGACTTTCACTTAATTACACTTGCAATAAGGAGTTCATGATCTGAGCCATAATCAGCTTCAGGTCTTGTTTTTCCTGACTGTATAGAACTTCTCCATCTTAGGCTGCAAAGAATATAGTCAATCTGATTTTGGTCTTGACTATCTGGTGATGTCCCCTGTGTAGAGCATCTCTTGTGTTGTTGAAAGAGAATGTTTGCCATGACCAGTGTGTTCTCTTGGCAAAACTCTGTTAGCCTTTGCCCTGCTTCATTTTGTACTGCAAAGCCAAACTTGCTTATTAATCTGGGTATTTCTTGACTTCCAACATTTGCATTCTAGTTCTCTATGATGAAAAGGACAGCTTTTATGGTGTTAGTTCTAGAAGGTCTTAGAGTTCTTCATAGAACCCTTCAACTTCAGTTTCTTCAGCATTATTGGTTAGAGCATGGACTTGGATTACTGTGATGTTGACTGTTTACCTTGGAAAAGTGAAAGTGAAAGCAAAGTCATTCAGTCATGTCCGACTCTTTGTGACCCCCATGGACTGTAGCCTACCACGCTCCTTCGTCCATGGGATTTTCCAGGCAAAAGTACTGGAGTGGATTGCCATTGCCTTGGAAACAAACCAAAATTATTTCATTCATGTTTGCAGTTGCATCCAAGTATCACATTTTGGACTCTTGTTGACTCTGAGGGCTACTCTATTTCTTTTAAGGGATTCTTGCCCACAGCAGTAGATATAACAGTTATTTGAATTAAATTCACCCATTCCTTCCATTTTAGTTCACTGATTCCTGAGATGTTGGTGCTCAATTCTGCCATCTCCTGCTTGACCATGTCAATTTACCTAGATTTATGGACCTAACATTCCAAGTTTCTATGCTATATTGTTTTTCACAGCATTAAACTTTACTTTCACCACCAAACATATCCACTTTCCACTTTGGCTCAGCAACTTCATTCTTTCTGGAGCGATTAGTAATTGCCCTCTGTTCTTCCCCAGTGGCATATTAGATACCTTCAGATTGGTGGCATTCATCTTCCAGTGTCATATCGTTTTGCCTTTTCATACTGTTCTGGGGTTCTCACAGCAAGCATACTGCAGTGGTTTGCCATTTCCTCCCCCAGCAGATCATGTTTTGTTAGAACTCTTACTGTGACCCATGAGTCTTGGGTGGCCCTGCATGGCGTGGCTCATAGCTTCACTGAATTACATAAGCCCCTTCACCATGACAAGGCTGTGATCCATGAAGGGGTAAAAGATCAGTGCTTTAAAAAGAAAAAAAAAAAAAAGAAGGATCATTACTTTGGTTTGTTTATGGAGGAAAAGTTAAAAATGGGTAAGAAGGGGAAACTAAACAAAAATTGAAGCCAGAGAGTTTTGTAAAACTGCACTCTATATGAGCAAAAAATACAGAGAAAACTCTGGATAGATGAAGAAAACTTTGAAGAACAAGTATTCTGGGAGAAAAATTGTGTGTTTTGTGTTCCTCAAATCCTCCATCAAGATTGATGAAAACTTTGTCAGCAGAGTTTTTCTGTTATAATTGTTGAGGGTGGGGTGGGGTGGGGCAGACTTGAAATTTGTCAAATTTGATCATAGGTCTTGTTTTCAAACCCTGGAGACGTTGTTTAAAGCAGGCGTACATAAGTAAAAGGAAAAGCCTTGGGTTTGAGGCCTTCCAGTTTCTCAGAGATTTTGTTCTTATTGTTAGTTTACCTGGATTTTAAAAATCAGAAAATGTAAGCTAACACCTGTCTTTTGACATGCTTTCTAAGCTGAGCAATAAATAAATGACTTATAGAAAAGCATAATTTAAGTACATTTGGTCTGGAATATAATTAAAAATACTTTTGGAAATTTAGAGGCAATTAGTGATGATCTAAATGAATGTAATTTTTTAAAGAAAGAAAATTATGCAATTCTATTTTAAAATATATATTTAAAATCAAAGTGCTTCCACGTATAGACTGTAAACTTATTTCAATAAATAGATAAAATAAATTTGTAATCAGTAGCATCTGTTTACTTATAAACACATATGCTATAGCCCATAAACTGAGATTATTCTCTTAAGTAATGTACGTATAGTACTACTTACAATTTGAGTCTCCTTAGAAAAACAACCTTCATAAATATATATTTTGAGGTCCTGTATTACATAATGGTTAAGATAACAGCATATATATTCAGGAGAATATGATTCAAATACTGACTTAGCCACCTTAAATCTCTGTGGACCTGGATAAATTTCTTATTTTTTCTGAACTTTGTTGCCTCTTCAAAACTGATGTTTTGGCTCTCCAACTCTGTGTAGTGAGCCACCCCAGGATTAGAGGTTAAACAGCCGTGTTCATATGCTCACAGTTCTAAGACAAAGGAATTTGGTCCCAGCAAAGGGGACTGTGGTATCTGATTCACAATATCTGGGGCCTGCACTCTGCCTCTGCATTGAGTTCTGATGGGATTTCTCCCTGACCATGGCTGCCACTTCAGTGCTCTTGGCCTCTCTTTCTCTATGTCACATCTCATCCTTCTAAATCTTTATTTTTAATCAAGCTTTTCACAGTATGGTCTGCTTAGGGATGTCACAACATCTTACATGGTGACTGATTTCTGAGAGACAGGAAGTAGAAGCTGCCAGGCCAGTGAATGTCTGGTACAGTGAAATGGTACATTGCCACTCCTGCTGTGTTCTTTATTAAAGAACTCACAGAGCCCCACCAGAGTTTAGGTGGTGGAGAATAGACTAGACAATTTGATGAGGAGTAGAGAAGTCATATTGCAGAAAGCATGTCCAACAGGAGGTATGGTTCTGCCTATTGTTAAGAGTTACAGTATGTTACCAGGGATAATGATGTTTATTTTATGAAAATTTTGTGCCACTTAAAAAATGTGTCAGGGACCGAAACACACCAGACACCCAATTAATGATGGCAGTTCATTATATTGAATAGCTCAGTTTGGATTATAAAGTCTCAAATAGTAATATTAGAATTAGGGCCATTTGAAAAATAGTGTGATTTGACTCTTGTGCTAAATCAAAGTGAAAATGTAAATGATATGATTTTAGTATAAAATACATAAACCCTCAGTATAACATTTAGAACTGTTCTTATAAATGGCATGTGTTAATACTGTTCTGATCTCCCCAAGAGAGCAGGGGAGTGGGCAGTCCTGAGGTTCACCTGCATGGGAAGTCAAGGAAGGATCGGGAGACAGGGTATGGTTGCAAATGGCAAGATTTATATTGGAGAGAACTCAGAATGATGAGAACCAAGACATCAGGAAATCCAAAGTCCTTTGGGAAATGTGTTTTAGTTTCTATTACAGAAAAAAAAAAACAAACAAACAACTACATGCCAGTGACCAGAGACAGAAATTGAAGTAGGCAGTCACAGAATTGGCTTAAATTAGGTCTAGACACAGATGGGATGGTGCTAGTGGGGGTGGCAATGATGGGGTCAATTGTCATGAGAGAAAGGGTTTTAAACAACTTTATTCGATTGAAGATATAGTTTTCTTTCATCTTTAAAACAAACAACCAAGTCTAATGCAAGATTTGGGAAGACAATCTGAACTGAGATAAATATTTGGCAAAATAATAGCCTCAAGTTTTAGTCTATTCTATTTACTAATATAATGGTAACCCACTCCAATATTCTTGCCTGGAGAATCCCATGGATGGAGAAGCCTGGTAGGCTACAGTCCATGGGGTCACAAAGAGTCGGACACAACTGAGCGACTTCACTATCACTATTTACTAATATTAGGCAAAAGATTCCTTTCAGTTTGGGTTTATCTTTGTGACCTCTTATGGATAATTTGTCAAAAGGACGGAAAGCTGAAAGAATGAAAAATAGCCTGACTAATGTGAACTGTCCTAACTTCTCAGAGATTGAAATGATTGAAGTATGTTTATCTCTCTAACTTTTTCTGGTAAATCTGGGCAGAGAAAGGATATTTCAGGAGCATGAGTCACAGTTTTATTTATATTGGCACCTATGTTTTTACTTGCATTGGTTTGCCACAGACTTGGGGAAGTAAAGCATTATTTGTTTCCAGTTTGGTGCTAATGTACATGACTAATGCACTAATAAATATTGCAAGCAAATCAATTGCACTTCCTAATAGTAAGGTGAACAGCAATAGCATTTTATGCAAGATCATAGGAGATTGAGCACTAAACCTGAAAAGGGATGATTCTAACCCTGACATTTCATTATTTCTTGGGATTTGTGCATCTCCCTTAATGTACGGTTAATGTAATTTGAGGTTATGAATCTTTTTTATGGTCTTCCTTTATATCCTTAAGGTAACAAATCTCAAGTTGTGACTATAGCAGAAAGCATTCACAACATTCTTACTAGGAAACTAAACACTGAGACATTTTCATTCTTTCTCAGGGAAAATATATAAATCCTATTTATTTCTTCATTGGAATATATACTTTGGGTGAATAATGTCTGACATATAGTTGTTGCTAGTAAAATTCTCAGAATATATCCCATTCAGTTCATTGTTTCTGCCAGGGAAGCATGGGGTTGAAATAACAAGAAAGAATAAACAACAAAAATGTTGGGTTTTGCAGTAAATGCAATATGATTGATCATCTCAGGACTCTCTGTCTGTCCCCACTGAGTTGTATTCTGAGCACCATTTAAAAATGGCTCAACACCTTACATGACCAATCCTGTAAGGCAGCCAAAAGAGAATGGATTCTTTTCAGAGGTTTTGAAACATGTACAAAGGAACATTTTTCATTCATTTGAAATTTGAATGGCACAAAAATGCTTTTTTTCTCAGAAAAATTCACTTTCCTACACAAAATACACAAATACTTTTCCCTGTGGTGCACAGATTTATCAACATTTAAGGAACCATATCTGTGTGTGTGTGTGTATGTTTAACCACTAAGTAAAAAATTCCTTTGAGCCCTTCTATCATTATTGTTCAGATCCATCAAGCAAAGATCAAAAGCGACACTCTTAAAAAAAAAAGTGACACTCTTGTACTCAGGCAAAGTCAGTTTGTTTATCTGTCTGCAGCAAGGGAGTACGTACACCAGGGGAAACTGAGGTCACCTTAGCAAGAAGGAGTTCAGAAGACTTCTAGGGGTTGGGTGACATTCAGTAATTTTATGAAGAAATTAGAGAAGTAGGGACCAGATCTAGATTGGATGCTGTCAAAATGTGGGCAGATGTTTTGGTTTGATGTTTTAATCATTTTTATCCAGGAGAAAGGATGATCAAGTCAGAGGAAAGGTGGTATTGGTAAAAAAGTAAAAGCAGTCATTGTTCAGAAGGAGGGAGTTAGTTATATTTGCAGCTACATAATGGCCTTGGCTGTGGCCTGTGAGAAACGTTTATGTTCTAAGGATCTGCTTCTATGCAGGGTTAATTTTCACTTACTCATTATGTTGGAAAAATACAGAAAAAAATTTAGCCCACACTTTATCTTTCTCAGAACTATGCATTTGTCAGGATTTCAAAATTCTTGGGAAAATCAAAATTGGAAATAAATCTGTTTGAATATTTTAGACCATAACTATTAATAGTTTAAATAGATAGATATAGATATATAGATATAATAGATAAATAAGGAGATCCAACCAGTCCATTCTGAAGGAGATCAGCCCTGGGTGTTCTTTGGAAGTACTGATGCTAAAGCTGAAACTCCAGTACTTTGGCCACCTCATGCGAAGAGTTGACTCATTGGAAAAGACTCTGATGCTGGGAGGGATTGGGGGCAGGAGGAGAAGGGGATGACAGAGGATGAGATGGCTGGATGGAATCACCGACTTGATGAACATGAGTTTGAGTGAACTCCGGGAGTTGGTGATGGACAGGGAGGCCTGGTGCGCTGTGATTCATGGGGTCGCAAAGAGTCGGACACGACTGAGCGACTGAACTGAACTGAACATATTAATAAGGTATATATCTTTACAATATAGAGAGGTATTGCATAGATAGAGCTTCCAAGGTGGCTCAGTGGTAAAGAATCTGCCTGCCAATGAAGGAGACACGGGTTCAATCTCTGGGTTGGGAAGATCCCCTGGAGAAGAAAATGACAACCTGCTCCAGTGTTCTTGTTTGGGAAATCCCATGGGAAGAGGAGTCTGGAGGGCTATAGTCCATGGGGTGGCAGACAGTTGGACATGACTTAGCAACTAAACAACAACATTGCATAGATAAAATAAATAATAGATTATATATAACAATATAACAACTAATCATCTATATATATGTAAGAGTAACCTACAAGCGAGGTATTTGCAGTTGCAATGAGATTTATTGTTGTAATAATGCAGAAATGTCCAAGACAATAATTTGCTTCACAACTGAACATCTATACTTACACAGATTTGTTTTAGACTTATTGACAATTATCAAGGGCTTCCCAGGTGGCACTAGTGGTAAAGAACCTACCTGCCAATTCAGGAGATGTAAGAGATGTGGGTTCAATCCCTGGGTTGGGAAGATCCTCTGGAGGAGGGCATGGCAACCCACTCCAGTATTCTTGCCAGGAGAATTCCATGGACAGAGGGGCCTGGCAGGCTACAGTCCATGGGGTTGCAAAGTCAGACATGAATGAAGCTACTTAGGAAGCACACACAACAGTTACCAAATACTGTTAATCCTAAACCTAGCAATAAGGAAGTTCAGTGCTAAGCCTCAGGTACCACATAAAATAAAATTACCCAAAGGATAATTTGAATCTTCCTATAGAGAGGAAGAGAAAAAGAAGATAAATGGCTCCAACCTCATCTGCTTTGATCAGTCCTCACAGAGACACATCTGAGAAATTTCCAATGGACTAAAATACTACCTTCTCTTCCTTCCTTGTCCTTTTGCTGCTCTCCCTTTTTTTTCATATTCCTTTTATCCTTAATGTGCAGAAGCTGCTATTTTAAAAGTTGAGTCTGTGATAGTAAGCATGTTGAACATATATTTTAAAAGAAGAGAGAGAGGAAGCAGTAGCAAAATAGCACCATGACACAGACTCATTCCAAACTGAGGTCCAGGATTGCAAGAAAATATTTGCCTTTGCTCACCATTAGAACCTCAGTACTTGATTCAATGTAGCATTCAAAATATTTATGACATGAAAGAGTAAAACCATGATGAAGAACCTACGTTCATGCATCGTGATAATGTACCACATGCAATACAAAATCTCAGTGATATACAACAAGAAAAGTTCATCCTAAATCTCAGTAATTTACAACAAGAAAAGTTCATGTCTCACACTTCTGTGTAACTACCATGGGTTGACCGTGGATATCTTTTGCATTGACTGTTTTTGGAATTAGGCTAATGGAATAACTTTTGTCCTGGAAAATTGCTAACTGATAAGGCAGAGGAAAACAATGCTAGTACTTATAGTTTTCTGTCACATTTCATTGGCCAAATCAAGTCATAAGAGCAAATCTAACAGGTGGAAAGCATTTATAGAACCTCAGAAAAACCAGACATTATTTGTGAATGATAATATAATATCCCATTTGTCCTAGCTAATACTAACGTATTTGGGAAAAAAAATCAGAAAGAGACTCATAAGATTTTTGGTTCTAAAAGATTAGAACTAGAAAGTCATGTTAGGATTTAGCTTAATACTTTCAACAGTCCTATTAGGAGAGGAGCTAAAGGATCACATGCAGGTATTAACAGATTAAAACAGGATTCTTTTAAACTGCATATAATCACTCACATGATAAGTAAATTTGGGAAATGTACCTTTTTTTACAT
>NW_011495020.1:1501761-1515475 GCF_000754665.1 Bison bison bison
TTTTACATTTACAGAAATAAATTATTCTTTTCTATATTCCCCATAAAGATGTACTGGAATGGCAAAGTTCCAATGCTTCAAGTTTTAAAGAAATTTCAGGGAATGAAAAACAGCTAATTTGAACAGTTGAAAGCACAGGTAATCTATTTGTTGTGCCTGTAGTTCAAAGAAGTGGCACAAATATCTCTCCCGGTGGCTCAGATGGTAAAGAATCTGTCTGCAATGTAGGAGACCTGGGTTTGATCCCTGGGTCAATCCACTGGAGAAGGGAATGGCAACCCACTCCTCGTATTCCTGCCTGGAGAATTCCATGCACAGGGAGCTTCGGTGGGCTACAGTTCATGGAGTCACAGAGCTGGACACGACTGAGCTAATAATACACACACACATATGGAAAGCATGACAGCCTGTCAGGACATCAATAAAATTACTGTACATCTGACATATTCACTAAGACTCTTTCAGTTTCTCACAGATACCTAAAAGTGGTTGAGAATAATGTTTTAACCAATTTGAATTGTTTACTCTTGCTGCCAGTAGCAGTCATTTTCCCATAAGGCAATTTCATGGGTGACACTTACGTTAAAGAACGAGAATGTCAATGAATGTTGTTTAAGGTGAGATTAATGAACAAGGTGTTTAGCAATTACTATAGTTTGCCAATTTGAAGAGAATGCATTTATGATTCTTTTCTTACAGTGAACAATAAAAATGTGCTAAATAGCTGCCTGTCTCCAAATGATGTTCATCCTTGAAGACCTTAAGCAGCCTCCCCTTTTGTACAATGTCCTTTCCATTTATTCTACATCCCATTGATCTCTTTTTCTTCTGCACAGCACTTTAGTGTGTTAATTACTGATTTATTATTTAACAAATAACACCAGCTAGAACTTTTCCCAGGGTAACTTGACTTATACAAACATTTTTACTCTCTCTACCCTTATTCATGCTCATCGGAACTATCAGGTATAGAAAGAGCAGCCAGCACAGCCTTATCACCTACCATGAGGTATTCACTATGCCTGACTTTTGATTTCATTAATTAGTAATAAATTGCATTGAGACTTATAGTTCTAATCTCTCAAAATATGGAGGTGAACAATATAGATGAAGCCTTTCTATTTATAATTAACATTGGACAACTGCTCCTTAATATGTATCTTTATGTTTAATAGATACAACAGCTTTGTAAGATTGGTATTATTATTATTATTTTTGTATGTGTAGATAAGAGAAGTAAGTTAAGTAAGTAGGGCAGGAGTGGGTGACTTTCTCAGATCAAGCTACTAGTAGGTAGTAAGGGTATTAATTTTCTTGGGCTACCATCAAATTTGCTTTCTTACTGCATTAATGTTGGTGGGCTGTGGTCTCCCTTTTCAGCTTTTCCACTTTCATCATGATTTAATGCATTCTGGCCTATGAGTCTTTTTGAAGAAGGTTGTTTTCTCCTTCATGATTTAAATTTTATTTATCTATTAATTTTTGGTTATGCTGGATCTTCATTGCCTCACACAGGCATTCTGTAGTTGCTGTGAACGTGGGCTACTCTTTGTTGCAGTGGGTGGGCTTTTCACTGCGGTGGCTTCTCTTGTTGCTGAACATTCAGTAACGGTAGCACACGAGCTTGTTGCTACTCATGAGCTCTAGAGCATGGGTTCAGTGGTTGTGACAAACAGGCTTAGTTGCTCCATAGCATGTGGAATCTTCCTGGACCAGGGATTGAATAAAACAGTTTTATTGAGGTATTTATGGGGGGAAAAAAAGCAAGATGTATTTAACGTATACAGTTTGATGAGTTTGGAGATATACCTATTTCTGTGAATCTATCACAAAAATCAAGGTGATAAACACTTCTATCACCTCCAAAAGTTTCCTCTTGGCCTTTTTTGTTTGTTTGTTTTTGTTGTAAGAACATTTAACACGAGACCTACTCAACACATTTTTGAATGTACAATACTAAATTGTTAATTATAAGCACCATGTGGTACCTCAGATCTCTAGAACTTATTTGTATAACTAAAATGTTATACATATCAAGGAACAATTCTTCATCTCTCCCTTTGCTTCATCCCTGGCAACCACTAGTCTACTCTCTGTGTCTAAGCAATTGATTATTTTAGATTCTTTATATAAATCAAATCATATAGTATTTGTTCCTCTGTGACGGGCTTATTTCACTTAGAGTCCTCTAGGTTCATCCATATTGTCCCATATAGCAAGATCTCCTTCTTTTTTAATGCTGAATCATATTCCATTGCATGTAGAGATAAGCTAAATGTCCACTGATGGGTGAATGGATAAAGGGAATGCTCCTTCACTTTTAGGACAAATTTCCTAACATTATTCTACCATTTCCACCCTGAGTCATGGCAAGACCCCTGGACTTAATAGTCTCTCCATCACTGAGGTCATTTAGAAATTTGTTTATCACAGTACCATGGAGGACAACTTAAAGACACTTATGAATGATACAGTTCTCTTCTCAAAATCAAAACAAAACAGTCTTTCAGTGTTAAATTGATCAAGAAATTTTTGAAGTAGTGTAAACCTCCTTGGTTACAAACATATATGAAAAACAAAGAAATGCCATTAGCAGCAAAATTTTCAAATAATATAACAGTAACAGCTATTTAAGCCATTTTATTCTAATTTCATTTCATCTCAGCATAGTCATTGTCATCATCATCATCATGACGGTCATCATAAGTAACACACATTGTTGAAAACCAATTACGGACCACATGGCATAAATACTGTTCTCTAGTTAAGATTCTCCATAGAAAGAGAACCAATATGATATTTAAATTATGGCTATATATGTATCTATCTCTATCTATCTGTCTACTTATATATTAGAGTGAGAAAGACTTAAGAAATTGGCTCACATAATTGTGAAGCTAGCAAGTCCAAAACTGAAGCAACAGTTGATGTTCTGTCATCAGGAAGCATAATTACTTTTTCCTTAGATGACCTTTCTTAAGGCATTCAACTGAAGGCATTCTTAAGGATGAGGCCCATGCACACAATAGAGAATAATCTACTTTACCCAAAGGCTACTAATGTGAATGTTAATCTCCTCTAAAAAAATACCTTCATAGCAACATCTGTTCTGGTCTTTGAGCAAATAGTAAAGTGCTATGGCCTAGCCAAGTTGACACATAAAATTAACCATAACACAGACACATTTTCAGAACCAAGTCTGCCTCTCCAAAAGCCTTAGGATTTTCATTCAACTTCCTGACAAGCAAAATATTCTGCATATAGAGGAAGAGCATTACTTTTGATTGAATGCATGAAATAACAGACCTTTTTTTCCCCCTTCATTTTACATAGTATTATTTATTATTCTAAGCTGAATTAGAACCTCCATGTAATATAACCGTTTTGGTTTGTCTCTTGATAATTAATGAAAATTATTTGCTACTGAGACTACCCAAATCAAAGTGATTATAATCAGTTCTAAAGTTATATTTTGATTATAATAAATAGATAAAATATTCATTATTGAAGGCAGTGTTAAACCTACTGTTCTTTCCTCATTTACTTTTATTAGCATTTTAAACATTTTAGATGAGGTCTAATTACTTTCAACTACATTCAGAGAAAATTGTTGTATTAGAATCAAATATAAGAAATCATGAAATGTGCACTTTAAGGGGGAAATTGTGTCAAGGAAAAATAACACACTCTGAAACTCCCATTCATTCACCTTTAAACCTTTTGACGTAACAAATTCTCACTGGACCCACCTATCTCCCTAAGAGAGGTTAGATTCTCTCCCTAAATTCTGCTACCTCTAAATGTTCCTTTGTTCCCTGCTAAACAGTTATCAGAAAGCTTACATCTTTGAAAATGTATCCTGAAGTAAAATACTTAAATGTTCAACAATCCCTTTAGAAAACAAAACACCAACAAAAAATATGGCTAAACAGTTAAATCAGATAAAAGTTAAGCAAAGGGACTTTCATTTTCTATGTCAAGCCTAAATATATATTTGAATTTATGAGATATGGTGGGTGATTTTTGGTTAAAACAAACTTAAACTCTTTAATGCTTCCCTTTTGTTTTCTTTTATCCATATCTAAAAATATAGTTTAATTACAGCCGAGGCTTCTAATATACAGTCAGATTAATAAAGCATTCAAATTTCTTTTAATTCTCATATTCATCTATATATGCAAAGTAGTCATACATAATTTCCATTTGAATCTTCCTTTGTTTTCAATTTAAATAATGTCATTGATTTAAAAAATCTTTCTTTAGTTAAATACCAACCTTCAAATTCAGATCTATTATATGTCTTACTTCATGAAGACATTAGAAAATTATCTTAAATGTCTAATGACTGAGATATACCATTTTACATGCTATATTGGTTCAGGTTCTTTTTAGAATTGGTTTACTACAAAATATATAGCAAATCTGTTTTTTTTTTCTTCAAAAATATGATACAACTTCCAGAGATGTAAAATAGTACTTGGAGAATGATATATCCACTAATAGTCAACTCTTACCTGGGTTTCTAGAAAATAACAAATCTCTATGCTGACTGTTTATCCTCAAGAGACCATTCTCTACACTGTACTCAGAAGAATTTTTTGAAGTGGAAATCTGATTACTTCTCTCTCCTACTTAATCATGTCAACAGCAATCCAATGCTCTAATGATAAACACTGAAACCCTTAACAAGGTCTCAAGGCTCAAGCTAACAATTCCGTGCTTGGCTCTTGAGCTCATCTCAAATCCTTGCGCTTCCCTACTCTCACTCATCTTCCTCTGTTTCTCCACACCAGTCTCAGGCATACTCCCACAGTAGGGCTCTAGAGCCTGCTGTTCCTTCTTGCAGAAACACTCATCTATCTCCTTCATTTATGTAACTCTGACTTTCTTCAACAGATTTCCATTTAACCGAAAGTCCTTTAGTAAATCCTCCCTACAGCGCTTTGATTAGAGAAAACCTTTCTATTGTGTGCCACATAGCACTGTTTATTTCCCTCAGTTGCTTATAACAAGTTTTACCTTATTTGAGTGTTTTGAATGTCTATTTTCTCCACTGATCTATACAGGCTTCATGGAAAGAGAGACCATGTGTATTTTGAACACCGGTGTGTATTTGAAATCTCCCATACGATTTATAATATGTGTGTGTGTGTGTAGTGTAGTTCAGTTCAGTTCAGTTCAGTCACTCAGTTGTGTCTGACTCTTTGCGACCCCATGATTCGCAGCACGCCAGGCCTCCCTGTCCCATAACCAACTCCCGGAGTTCACTCAGACTCACGTCCATCGAGTCAGTGATGCCATCCAGCCATCTCATCCTCTGTCGTCCCCTTCTCCTCCTGCCCCCAATCCCTCCCAACATCAGAGTCTTTTTCAGTGAGTCACCTCTTTGCATGAGGTGGCCAAAGTACTGGACTCTCAGCTTTAGCATCCTTCCTTCCAAAGAAATCCCAGGGCTGATCTCCTTCAGAATGGAATGGTTGGATCTCCTTGCAGTCCAAGGGACTCTCAAGAGTCTTCTCCAACACCACAGTTCAAAAGCATCAATTCTTTGGCACTCAGCCTTCTTCACAGTCCCAACTCTCATATCCATACAGGACCACTGGAAAAAGGATAGCCTTGACTAGACGGACCTTTGTTGGCAAAGTAATATCTCTGCTTTTGAATATGCTGTCTAGGCTGGTCATAACTTTCCTTCCAAGGAGTAAGCGTCTTTTAATTTCATGGCTGCAGTCACCATCTGCAGTGATTTTGGAGCCCCAAAAAATAAAGTCTGACACTGTTTCCACTGTTTCCCCATCTATTTCCCATGAAATGATGGGACTGGATGCCATGATCTTCGTTTTCTGAATGTTGAGTAAGTGCCTATTAAATATTAGTTGAATAAAAATCTATAAATGAGCACAACTTTAAGTTGTGCTTGTGTCACCAGCAAAATGGTGGTTTCCTTGGTTATTGCCTATTCAAGGAAAATTGTTCAGTTGAGAGACAGAGCAATTTTAAGTAGCAATAGTTTTATTAAGCCAAAGTGGAAGTATGCTCTTGAGAATGAATGAGAGTGGGCTGTGTAGAAACCAGAAACAGCCTGAAAATGGATGAAGGTTGAGTTTTTTTTTTTTTTTTTTTTAGAGTAGTGGTTCTTCTCTGTGATCCTGCATCATTTGACTAACAAATTGATTGACAGACTCAGGTTTTATAACTGTTTTTCTAGTGCAGAGGCACATACTCCTAAGAAGTCATAGGGAGAAAAACCCACAATGCCAATTTATTACAAATATGGCATAATGAACCCTGTCTCATTTTTAGGTCATGGTGTACCTGTGCTGGTCGTTTTATCTCATTTGGTCCTGATAAGGCTGCAAACTCAGTGGTAGGCCTTGACTAGAAGAGGATTACCAGGGTCTGATTACCAGTGTCCAGGGAGGTGAGGGAAAGATAACCCCTTTCAGGATAGTTTGAGTCTCATTTATGTCTGATTAGCTACCTAACATCAGTATGGTTTTGTGTTGTGTGGAGGAATGAGTAGAGAATAAATTTCAGGAAAAATTTTCTGGAAAAGTTGATAAATGAAAGTTCAAAAAAATATTAAGAATGCTTCAGTTAGAGGAATAACATCTATATGAAAGACAATGATTATATCTGCCACATTGAAGAATAGGTGATATTTTGAATGTCAGTTATGAAATAGAACATGGCAGTGATTATGTGTTTTAAAAATACTCCTAGTATTAGAGACTTGTTTTTCTCAATATCCATTCATTCCTTTTTCCTTTCGGTAATCTGGACCTATCCTCCTACCTGAGAGTTAGATGGTCTCATAACTGCCCAGTTAAAGCTACATTTCCAAACCTGCCCTGTAGCTTTCCATGATCATCTAAGTAGTTCTACCATTAGCATATACAACTTCTGACTTTTGTCTTTAAAATAGTTGGGTATTTGTTTTCCCTTCTCTTCACCTATTCTAATGGGCTGTATGTGGATATGACCCTACAAACCTGTTATGCTATGGATGAACAAAATACCCTAGGGGATGGTGAAGCATAGAAGGACCCTGAGTCCCTGGGTAAACTCACAGAACAGAGCTGATGCTCAGCCTTGAATAGTTCCCTGTGAGTTTTGATATGAGGAGAAAAACAATTTAAAAAACCCACTTCTGTATATTTTTGCTCTATATTTTGCAATCTCTTTATCACAGTCAGTTTATATCCTAGTTACTAAAACACCAATTCTATTTATTTGAATTTATATGACTTTTAAACCATATGGAAATAAAATAGAGTTTATAAGTTGATATTCAATCCTTTCAGAAAAAAACTAACTTACAAATGTGAGAAATGTTCTGGTAATCTCTTTCAAATTTATGCTATTTTATGTATAAGCTTCTCTTTTTAAAGCTTGAACCCAGGTAAGATTTAACAAAGGACAGCACTGTTACAGATAACAAGGTTAAGGCATCCTGCCTAAGCTGAAATCATGTAAGGAAATGCAGTTTTTCCTGAAGAGGGTTAAAAGAATCTGGTAGTCATGGGACATAAACTGCTTGATTGGGTCTCTGTAGTGTTTCCTAAGCATTTCCAGGACCAAAGTCATGTTTCCTAAGAGTTAAGATATAGTTGTGACAGTGACATCACAATTATGATAATAATAAAGCAATATTGCACCCATGTAAGAGATTTCTTAAAGAAATCCCTGGTGAACCCTGAATCCAGTGTAAGTGAAATCTCCTTAAAGAGTACCTTCCCAATGTTCCTTCCCTTGATCTTAAGCCAGTTAAACTCCTTTTGCTTCCTTCTTCCCCTAATCCATTTCTAAGTCTCTCAATTGCTCCATTCATAGCATAGATTACAAAGTCTAATTCTATCTGGATCCTGCATTACTTTTTAACCTCATGTTCTCCAACATACCTCTTGACCATTAGTATCCAAAATACTGACCTCACTTTATAAAATTCAAAAATCAAAGGGACAAAAAAGGTCAAGATCTTTCCTACCTAGGATTTTTGTATATGCTTTCTCTTTGTGAGATACTCTTCTGAAAAACCTCACATCTGACCTCGCAGTTTGACTCCTTTTAGTGTCTACTCAGCACTTTCACACAGAGTTCCTTACTACTCAAACGCATTTCCATTGCACTCTTTTAATATCTGCTCATTTTTGCTTAATGGCACTTCACAAACTTTATGATGGCTACATGTTTGAAGTTCTCTTTTCCCCACTGACCTGTAGGTACTGCGAAGGCAGGCATTATGCCTCTGTTGTTCACCACTGAATATGTAGAGTCTGATCTAGTGTCTAATCAACTATAGATACTCGGTAAACTACTGAACTACCAATTGACATAAAATGGAAAGAACCAGGAACATTGAAGCTCTAACAAAATGAAAGGAAAGCTAAAAGTTTGAAAAGCAATTATAGTGATTAATAAAGAGACAAAATGAAATACACTGAATATGTTTTAGGTGACAGGAAATTTTTGATATAGTAAATGTAGGGATGCTATTACATGCTTTTAAGGGTGTGACTACTGAAGTGATGCTCAAAATTATTCATAGGAACAAAATGTAAAACCCTTTTCTAGCATCCATTGATAGTAGCACATCTATCACCTTAAAGACATGAGAATCTTTTGCAGTCAACAGGGACAGCAATCAGAAATATAGAGATAAGCTAGTGCTGGTGTAAGAATCTACATCAGGTAAAGGAGTTTATCTATAAAGAAGAGAGAGATAAACAGAGAGAATAAGAGTGAGGGAAACAAAGAGGGAGAGATGACTTCCTCATTTCACTCCTACTGTGAGCACAGAATACCTGATGGGACTGATGATGAAACTGTCTTCATCTGGTGGCAGAGCCCAGATTTTGCTTTAGACCTGTATCTCTAGATTCTAGCTCTTAACCATTTTCTGCCATTGTACTATGATCTATATTTAGTACCTGAGTCTTATATTTAGTCTTTGTTGTTGTTCAGGCTCTCAGTTGTGTTTCACTCTTTGTGATCCCATAGACTGAAGCACACCAGGCTTCCCTGTTCTTGGACATCTCCTGGAGCTTGCTCAAACTCATGTCCCTTGAGTCAGTGATGCCATACAACAATCTTATCCAGTGTTGTCCCATTCTCCTCTTGCCTTCAATCTTTCGCAGCATCGGGGTCTTTTCTAATGACTTGGCTCTTTGCATAAAGTGTCCAAAGTATTGGAGCTTCAGCTTCATAATCAGTGCTTCTAATGAATATTCAGGGTTGATTTCCTTTAGAATGGACTGGTTGGATCTCCTTGCAGTCCAAAAGACTCTCAAGAGTCTTCTCCAATACCACAGTTCAAAAGCATCAATTCTTCAGCGCTCAGCCTTCTTTATGGTCCAACTCTCACATCTATACATGACTACTGGAAAAACCATAGCTTTGACTATACAGACCTTTGTAGAAATAGTAATGTCTCTGCTTTGCAATATGCTGTCTAGGCTGGTCATAGCTTTTCTTCCAAGGAGTAAACGTGTTTTAATTTCATGGCTGCAGTCACTGTCTGCAGTGTTTTTGGAGCCCAAGATGATAAAATCTGTCACTGTTTCCATTGTTTCCCTATCTATTTTCCATGGAGTGATGGGACTGGATGCCATGGTCTTTGGTTTTTGAATGTTGATTTTTAAGCCAGCTCTTTCACTCTCGTCTTTCACCTTCATCAAGAGGCTCTTTAGTTCCTTTTCACTTTCTTCCATAAGGATGGTGTCATCTGCATATCTGAGCTTATTGATATTTCTCCCTGAAGTCTTGATTCCAGATCGTGTTTCTTCCATCCTGGCATTTCTTATGACGTACTCTGCATATAAATTAAATAAGCAGCTTGACAATATACAGCCTTGACAAATTCCTTTCCCAATTTTGAACCTGTCCATTGTTCCATGTTCAGTTCTAACTTGTTTCTTGACATGCATACAGGTTTCACAGGAGGCAGGTAAGGTGGTTTGATATTCCCATCTCTAAGAATTTTCCACATTTTGCTGTGATCCACACAGTTAAAGGCTTTAGCATAGTCAATATTTAGTCTTAATTGAAAGAAATTGGGTATGGGCAGGTGTGCATAATATTATTCCACTTTCATTTATAAAATTGAAATTCTTATTTATTATAAAGGTCAATGACTTACATTCATGAAGAAAAAGTTACAAAGTACTGCATGATTGAAAACTGTGAAGTTGTATGCCTTTTCTTTGGCAGCATAATCACATACTTTCTGGATGTTTGTCCAAATAGTGTAGAAAATAGCATATGGTGGGTATTACTACAACCTGTCTTTCATATCATATCATCACTTAAGAAATGACAAATGACAAGGATTAAAGGAAATTCCAGGGCAATATTGAGGTTTAGTCTGCTTAGACTTGATTATCTTAATTTGTTGTCATTTGGATAGTATGTATGCCATTATATCTAGTCCAGATGACTCTGCCTTCCAATCCTTTTTCCTGTTTAAAGACAGATTGTTTTACAAAACAGCCAAACCCAAACACATATCATCAATCCACATATCAAGTTCTCATTTTACTGGATGAATTAGCTTCCTGGATTCTAAATGCTTAAATTATAGAAGTGCTTATAGTTCTGACTTTCAAAAATATCTGAATAGGCACGCCTGCTGATCATGGATTTGATTTAGTAATATAAACAAGTGAATATAATTTCTCTTGGAGGACTAGTTTAATGATATTTATAAACCTACAAATATATTTCTAAAAAACCCTCTGATTCTTCTACATAAAAAATAGAAAATGATTCCATATTATGAAATAATATTTTTATAAGCCTTCTGTGTTCTGTAATTCTGTTTTCTCATCTTTCTGTCACTGTGGGGATATTTGCATGAAAATAGTTTCTCTGTTGCTAAGAGTTCATCTGTTCCTGCTGCTTATTTCTCACCTGAAGTCACAATTCTCTGAATGTACATCATAATCATCTCTACATAAGCCAATTTCAGTGCCACAAACAAAGGATTATGCCTTCAACTGAGAAATAAACAGCAGGAGCAGAATAAATCTAAAAACCAAATATCCCATTTTATGGAAATATCCCAATTAATAAAAATTCAATTGAAAAATATTCTAAGTTATGTATCAGCAGAATTGCCTTTCAATTAAATTTTTTCAGTTTTTCATGATGTTTCAGTGTACTTTGTATTCAGGTTAGTTAAATCTGGTTTATTCACTGCTAGTTATGCCAGATGTCTTTTTATCCTTCTGTTTATGTTTAGCAGTCTGTCCCAATTCTATCATTTTTAATTATCTAAAGCCTTAGTGCTAAAACTCGTATAGAAGAAGTAACTCCTCCTTGGAATCCATTGATAACGATTGAATAAAAAAGAGGACAGTAGATGGACATGAGCTTCTTTGTGGACTCACATGGAGACTTGAGTGAACCTTAAATATGTGTCTATTAAAAATTGTGTTCCATATTTACTTGTAGTTCTACTTACCATTGTCCCAGGTGGCACAGTGGTAAAGAATCTGCCTGCCAATTCAAGAGATGCAGGAGACATGGATTTGAGCCCTGGGCCATGAAGGTCCCCTGAAGTGGGAAATGACAATCCACTCCAGTTTTCTTGCCTAAAAAATTCCATGGACAGAGGAGGTTGGCAAATTATAGTCCAGTCCACAGAGAAGCTTGCTGGGCTACTAAACGACTGAGCACCAACACCAACCAATTGCAACTACACTACCATGATGCCACAAATTGCAACACTTCACAGATTGTCTCATAACCTTAAATATATTAACATTTCAGTTCAATTTCTTTTTGGACGATTCGAGTACTGAATAGAAACAAACAACAAAAAAAATTGATTTACTGCCTAAATACATCATCAGTCATGTTCAACTCTTGGTGACTCCATGGACAACTCAGCGGAAATGAGTTTGAGCAAACTATGGGAGATAGTGCAAGACAGGGGAAGCCTGGCATGCTGCAGTCCACGGGGTCTCAAAGTCGGACACGACTTAGTGACTGAACAACAAAAAACGAGGCAATGTCTTTTCAAGAAAGTTAAATGAACAAATGGCACAATAAAATTTAGTAGTTTTCTGAGACACTCAATTAATTGGTGAAAGAGTCTGAAAAGTAAGAAGTGCCAAAATATACTTGGGAGAGACCAGAAAATCTCCCTAATAAGTATAGCAAGATTTTCATCTTAAAAAGTGAATAGGCTTTAACCTAGAAGAGTTGGGAGGAGAATAAAAGAGGAAATAAGTAGGAGAGAAACCGTAAGCAGAGAGAGCAAATGTGAAATAAATAAGTCACCCAGGTAAAGCAGCATTGTATATTAAATTAGAATAACTAGAGAAAGTGCAATAAGTCTCAAACTAATGTGGATAGTAACCACCTGGGAGGGGTTATTAAAATATAAATGCCAAGACCTCACACGCCCCCTATTCTGATTCAGTAAATATTGTTTTCTAACTGAAAAGCTGTATTCCTATCAGGTTCCCAGGAAATTCTGACAAACCTAGACAAACATTTTGAGACATATATTTGGAACTTAGTATGTTAGGTAAAACATGGTTATGACTGCAAGATATTTTATATAAGCCTTGAGTTAAACACAAAGAAAAACCTTGTATAGATACACAAAAGATATAGAGAAAAAGATAAAAGTATACCACTATTAAAATAGGATCAAATATCAAAGGAATGTATGAAGAGAAGAACAGAGAGAAAACAATTAACAAAATGGCAAAACTTAATAATAAGTCTTCATCTATGAATAGTTACTTTAAATGTAAATTCACGAATCCTTCCAATGAAAAGTCTAGAGTGGTTGAATAGATAAATGCAAACAAATAAACAAAAACAAGATCCAGATATAAGCTGTCTATAATAAATTCAACTTAGATTTAGTGACATGCATAGGCTGAAAGTAAAGGGATGGAAGAAGATATTCCATGTAAGTGGCAACCAGAATACAGCAAAGGTAGCAATACTTAAATAAAGTAGACTTTAACTCAAAAACTTCCACAGGAGACAAAAAAGAAATAATATAATGATAAAATGGTCAATTAAAAAAGGAAGATACAAAAAATTATAAATATATACACACGCAACATCAGAGAACTTAATAGAGAGATAGATAGACAGATATAGCAAATATTAACAGCTCTGAAGGGAGAAATTGATAGCAATATGACAATACAAGAAGACTTTAATATCTCATTTCTAATAATACATAAACATCCAAACGGAAACTCAATAAATAGCTGACTTGAATAATATAGACCAAATGAACTTAAAAGACATATAGAACTTACCAATCAACAACAGACAAATACACATACTTCTCAAGAAACATGGACCATTCCACAGGATGAATCCCATGGTAGGTCATACAATCAAACTAAAAGCTTCTACACAGCAATGGAAATAACCCTATAGAATAAGAGAAAATCTTTGCAAACCATACATCAAATTAGGGCTTTATATCTAAAATATATAAGCAAAACAACAAATAATCGAGGTTTTAAAATGGTCAAATGGTCAATACGAGACAGCAAAAGAGACACTGATGTATAGAACAGTCTTATGGACTCTGTGGGAGAGGGAGAGGGTGGGAAGATTTGGGAGAATGGCATTGAAACATGTGAAACGTCATGTATGAAATGAGATGCCAGTCCAGGTTCAATGCACGATGCTGGATGCTTGGGGCTGGTGCACTGGGACGACCCAGAGGGATGGTGTG
>NW_011495020.1:1515575-1574468 GCF_000754665.1 Bison bison bison
ATGAAACTGGAGCCTATTATACAGAGTGAAGTAAGCCAGAAGGAAAACACCAATACAGTATACTAACGCATATATATGGAATTTAGAAAGATGGTAATGATACCCTGTATACGAGACAGCAAAAGAGACACTGATGTATAGAACAGTCTTATGGACTCTGTGGGAGAGGGAGAGGGTGGGAAGATTTGGGAGAATGGCATTGAAACATGTGAAACGTCATGTATGAAATGAGATGCCAGTCCAGGTTCAATGCACGATGCTGGATGCTTGGGGCTGGTGCACTGGGACGACCCAGAGGGATGGTGTGGGGAGGGAGGAGGGAGGAGGGTTTTTAAAAAAAAAAAAGTAACATGGAACCATATGTAAAATAGATAGCCAATGGGAATTTGCTGTATGGCTCAGGAAACTCAAACAGGCTCTGTATCAACCTAGACGGGTGGGATGCGGAGGGAGATGGGAGTGAGGTTCTAAAGGGAGAGGATATATGTATACCTATGGCTGATTTATGTTCAGGTTTGACAGAAAACAACAAAATTCTGTAAAGCAATTATCCTTCAATTAAAAAATTAAAAAAAATGGTCAAAGAACTTAAACAGACATTTCTCAAAATAAAAACATACAAGTAGCCAACATGTATATGAACAAAACATACAAATTTCCCCAAAGAAGATATGTAAACACCTAACAGATCAATAAAAATATGTTTAACATCATTAATTATCAGGGAAATGCAAAACAAACCACAATGTGTTAATACCTCCTTTTAGAATGTTTGGTAAAAAAACACAAAAGATAATAAGTGTAAATGAGGATGAGGTTTAAGGGAACTTGTATGCAGTTAAATGAAATTAATTTGTACAGCCATTATGGAAAAAACATGGAAATTCTCCAAAAAATTAAACTAGAACTATTTTATGATCTAGTAATTGGAAAACTCAGCAGTGAAAACAGGACTGGAAAAGGTCAGTTTTAATTCCAATCCCAAAGAAAGGCAATATCACAGTGCTGAAATTATGGCACTATTGTACTCATCTCACAAACCAGTATGGTAATGCTCAAAATTCTCCAAACCAGGCTTCAGCAATACGTGAACCATGAACTTCCAGATGTTCAAGCAGGTTTTAGAAAAGGCAGAGGAACCAGAAATCAAATTGCCAACATCTGCTGGATCATCGAAAAAGTAAGAGAGTTCCAGAAAACCATCTAATTCTGCTTTATTGAATATGCCAAAGTCTTTGACTGTGTGGATCACAATAAACTGTGGGAAATTCTGAGAGAGATGGGAATACCAGACCACCTGACCTGCCTCTTGAGAAACCTGTATGCAGATCAGGAAGCAACAGTTAGAACTGGACATGGAACAACAGACTGGTTCCAAATAGGAAAAGGAGTATGTCAAGGCTGTATATTGTCACCTTGCTTACTTAACTTATATGCAGAATATATCATAGGAAACACTGGGTGGAGGAAGCATAAGCTGGAATCAAGATTGTCAGGAGAAATATCAATAACCTCAGATATGCAGATGACACCACCCTTATGGCAGAAAGTGAAGAAAAACTAAAGAGCCTCTTGATGAAAGTGAAAGAGGAGAGTGAAAATATTGGTTTAAAACTCAAAATTCAGAAAACTAAGATCATGGCATTCGGTCCCATCACTTCATGGCAAATAGATAGGGAAACAGTGGAAAAAGTGTCTGACTTTATTTTTTGGGCTCCAAAATCACTGCAGATGGTGATTGCAGCCATGAAATTAAAAGACAGTTAATCCTTGGAAGAAAAGTTATGACCAATTTAGACAACATATTAAGAAGCAGAGACATTAGTTTGCCAACAAAGGTCCGTCTAATCAAGGCTATGGTTTTTCCAGTAGTCATGTATGGATGTGAGAGTTGGACTGTGAAGAAAGCTGAGCGCTGAAGAATTGATGCTTTTGAACTGTGGTATTGAAGAAGACTCTTGAGAGTCCCTTGGACTGCAAGGAGATCGAACCAGTCCATCCTAAAGAGATCAGTCCTGGGTATTCATTGGAAGGACTGATTTTGAAGCTGAGACTCCAATACTTTGGCCACCTGATGCAAAGAACTGACTCATTGGATGATGCTGGGAAAGACTGAGGGTGGAAGGAGAAGGGGATGACAGAGGATGAGATGGTTGGATGGCATCACCGACTCAATGGACATGGGTTTGGGTGGACCTCAGGAGTTGGTGATGGACAGGGAGGCCTGGCATGCTGTGGTTCATGAGATTGCAAAAGTTGGACATGACTGAGCGGCTGAACTGAATCCCAATTCTGGGAATATATCCTAGGAAGTGAAATCAGGATTTCAAAGAGATATCTTCACTCCTGTGTTCGTTGCAGCATTATCCATGATAACCAAGATCTGAAACCACCTAAATGTCCATCAGTAGGTTAATGAATAAAGAAAATGTGTTATATAAACAATAAAATATTATTCAATTAAAAAAATGAAATATTGTCATTTGTGATAACATGGATAACCTTAGAGTCTGATAATTAGGATAAGTTAGACATACAAAGACAAGTACTGCATGATCTCACTTACATGAAGAATCAATAATAGTCACAGGGACAAGAAGTAGAATAGTGATTGCCAGGACTAGAGGGAGAGGGAAACTGGGAGATGTTGGTCAAGGAATATAAAGTTCCAGTTAAGCAATATGAAAAACTTCCTGAAATCTAATGTACAGCAAAGCAACGATAGTTAACAATACTAAATTGTATACCCGAAATTTGGAAAGGGGGAGATATATATATATATTTGGTAAAGGGGTACCTGAGAAACCTGTTTTTAGGACAAGAAACAACAATTATAACCAGACATGGAACAATGGACTGGTTCAAAATTGATAAAGGAGTACGTCAAGACTGTATATTGTTACCCTGCTTCTTTAACTTCTATACAGAGTACTTTACGTGAAATACTGGGTTGGATGACTTATAAGCTGGAATCAATACTGCTGTGAGAAATATCAACAACCTCAGATATCCAGATGATACCACTCTAATCAGAAAAAGCAAAGAGAAACTAAAGAGCCTCTTGATGAAGGTAAAAGAGAATGAAAAACCTGGCTTAAAACTAAACATTCAAAAAACTAAGATTATGGCATCCAGTCTGAAAGAGTGACGTGTTTTATTTTCTTGGGCTCCAAAATCACTGCAGATGGTGATTGCAGCCATGAAATTAAAAGATACTTACTCCTTGGAAGAAAAGCTATGACAAACTTAGACAGCATATTAAAAAGCAGAGGCTTCAATTTGCCTACAAAGGTCTATAAATTCAAAGCTATGGATTTTCCAGTAGTCATGTACAGATGTGAGAGTTGGACCATGAAGAATGCTGAGCACTGAAGAAGTGATGCTTTTGAACTGTGGTGCTGGATTAGACTCTTGAGAGTCCCTTGGACAACAAAGAGATCAAATCAGTCAATCCTAAAGGAAATCAGTCCTGAATATTCATTGGAAGGACTGATGCTGAAGCTTGAGGTCCAGTACTTTGGCCACCTGATGTGAAGTGCCAACTCACTGGAAAAGACCCTGATGCTAGGAAAGATTGAGGGCAAAAGGAGAAGTGGGTAGCAGAGGATGAGATGGTTGGATGACATCACCAACTCAATGGACATGAGTTCTAACAAACTCCGGAAATAGTAAAGGACAGAGAAGCCTGGCATTCTTCAGTTCACGAGGTCACATAGAGCTAGACAGGACTTCATGACAGAACAACAAAAGGGGTGCTTTCTTAAGTATTCTCATCACAAAGGAAAATAGAAAGAAGATGGAAGCTATGTGAAGTGATAGATATATTAATTAGCTTTATTGCAGCAGTTATTTCACAATGTATGCATGTATCAAAACATCAATTTGTACATCTTAAATATACATAATTTCTATTTGTCAAGTATTCTTCAATAAAGGCAAAAAAAGTTGACTTTCAGGTGACTAATACAGTAATGAGAAGATAATCAATACTTCTTCAGCCTTGGTCATTGGACTCTGAGAATGCTCACAGTAGGAAAATTTGCAGTTGAAGACCTTAGTGGAAAAGGGAGCTTGCAGAGATAGAAGTAATCAATGATCAGAGGAAAATATTTACAATTATTGCATTGTGCTCAAATAAAACAGCAACAAAATTTTTAAAAATATATTTGCTATAACAGAAGTGAAATTCTAACAGAATAAAATCATAAATGTAATATAATGTGATATCAACTTTACAGTAAATGTGCAAAATCCATGTAAACAAAAAGAATGACATCAACAATTAGAAAGATCTGAATATTATAAATGGAACCATACCAATACACGGAGAAGGCAATGGCACCCCACTCCAGTACTCTTGCCTGGAAAATCCCATGGACACAGGAGCCTGGTGGGCTGCAGTCCATGGGATCACTAAGAGTCGGACACGACTGAACGACTTCACTTTCACTTTTCACTTTCATGCATTGGAGAGGAAATGGCAACCCACTCCAGTGTTCTTGCCTGGAGAATCCCAGGGACAGCAGAGCCTGGTGGGCTGCCATCTACGGAGTCGCACAGAGTCAGACACAACTGAAGCGACTCAGCAGCAGCAGCATACGAATACAAAAAGACTCAACAAGTATATAAATAATAACTCTCCAAACACTAATCTACACGTGTACAGCAATTCCATTAAAATTTCAATTGATTTCTTATTCTAAGACTTATGTGGAACATTAAATGTCAAGTGAATCATACATCAAAATTCTTTGTGTAATAACTATGACAGTGTAATGTCAGTACCAGTGTAATGTCATTACCTAAAAGTAGAATTCAATTTATGGAACAGACTAGGATACATAAACAGATACTTTAAGCAAGTATGTTATAATGGCTGAATATACATTATTTGCTGATCACTCTGCATGTGTGTGACCTCCCTATATCAAAAAAAAAAAAAAAAAGAAAGAAAATCTTTAGCTTCCCCTTCTGATTTCCCTGGTGACTCAGATGGTAAAGCATCTGCCTACAATGTGGGAGACCCAGGTTCTATCCCTGGGTTGGGAAGATCCTCTGGGGAAGGAAATGGCAACCCACTCTACTACTCTTGCCTAGAAAATCCCATGGACAGAGAAGTGTGGTAGGCTACAGTCCATGGGGTTGCAAAGAGTCGGACATGACTGAGCAACTTCACTTTCTATCACTTTCTGAAATGAATACTAGTATATAATTCACAGGGTTGTTTTGGGGGTACTTTACAAATTCTTGTGAAAGACTCTGAGATATAGAATGTATGAATATTGTGCATTTTCCTTTAATAATATAGATTGGAGATATTTCCATATCAGTGAATGCACAACCATCCTATTCTGTTGGTTGGATATTTGGTGTTTCATTATATTTTATCAAGCACTTAGTGATTAATATCTAATAAGTTTTCAATATGTGGGGAGTATAAGTAATGTTAAAATGGGGATCTTTTCACAAGCTGCCTTATGCACATTATATAAGTGATTCTTTAAGGTTGGCAAGAAACATTGGAATATTAGGTCAAGTAGTCCCCCACATTAAATTACTGCAAATAATCATCAAAAAGGTGTGCATAGTTAGATTACCATCAGAAGTTCACAGTGTATTTAATTTACCTACATTTTCCCACACCATCCCTGGTGGCTCAGAGGATAAAGTGTCTGCCCGCAATGTGGGAGACCTGGGTTTGATCCCTGGGTTGGGAAGATCCCCTGGAGAAGGAAATGGGAACCCACTCCAGTATTCTTGCCTGGAGAATCCCATGAATGGAGAAGCCTGGTGGGCTACAGTCCACGGGGTCTCAAAGAGTTGAACACAACTGAGCGACTTCACTTTCACTTTCAAACAATATTTAGTAGCAGTAGCATTTTCATATATTTTAAACTATATTGGTAAACATTATTTCTTGTTTAATTTCATTCTTGTTTAGTTATTCACAGAGTTGACCATCTGCTCATATGCTTAATAGTTATTGATAGCTTTTTTTTTTTTTTTGGATGTTGCTCTCTTCATGGTGGTGGTTGTTGCTCAGTAGACGACTGAGCAACTTCCCTTCACTTCACTTGAAGCCTATGGACTTTTTCTGATTGGTTGATAGTGAAGTAATAGGATGATGTTTCAGAAATCTTAAACATCCATTCTTGGTTTCAACCAGTCTGGAGTCACATGCTTGTGGTCAGCATGTAGTCATCATCCTCTACCTGGGGGTGGATGGATCTTAGTGTCTGCAGAATAACTCAAAGATTGTTATGTATATCCCTTGAGGAGGAACTAGGATTCTTTTTATTGCAGAATTATTGTTTAAACTATCTTGTTTAACAGCTTTTCCTGTGTTTCTGCCTTTCATCACTTCTCTAATTAATAACTCCTTGAATCTGCTCTTTGGAAGTCAGGGAACTCCTAGAAGATGAAAACCTTTTATACAAAAAAATAAATGAGGGGACAGAGAAGAGTTTTTGTACCAAGGAGGACTCCATAGGGTTCTGTTCAGTCTCAATCCCCCCTTTTGTCACCTGGGTCCTGTGGGGAGCAAGGGCAGGACAGGAAAGGGAATAAACTTTCAGAGGGAGAGGTTATTCATAGATACAAGGGGACTTAGTTTTGGGGGATGCGGCTTCAGTCTCTATATTTTAATGGCCTCAAACTAAGCATTTTTAAAGTTTAAACAACTTAGTAGTGTTAGTCACTCAGTCATGTCTGAATCTTAGCAATCCCATGGACAATAACCTTCCAGGCTCCTCTGTCCATGGGATTTCCAAGGCAAGAATACTGGAGTGGGTTGCCATTTCCTTCACCAGGGAATCTTCCCAACCCAGGGATTGAACCCAGGTCTCCTGCACTGCAGGCAGATTCTTTACCATTTGAGCTACAGCTAAGTCAACTAAGTCACTTCAGTCGTGTCCAACTCTGTGCGACCCCGTAGACGGCAGCCCACCAGGCTCCTGCGTCCGTGGGATTCTCCAGGCAAGAGTACTGGAGTGGGTTGCCATTGCCTTCACCGATTGAGCTACAGGGAAGAACAAAGTTTAAACAACTTAAAACAATAATAGTGAATGATATAATAAAAAGTGTCAATTAAAAAGATACACAACATGAGAGTTAAAATTAAATTTTATTTAGAGAACTACAGCCTGGGAGACAGCACTTCAGGTAGCTCTGAGACACTGCTCCAAACAGGTAGTGGGAGAAGATCAAGGTATAAGATTTTGGTGAAGGACAAGTTCAGTGCAATCAAGTAGCTATTTTACAAAAGGTTTTCTACTAGTCACAAGGAGCTGATGTCACCATGAAAGGATTTTGTGCTTTTCTGGATAGGAGGAGATGTAAGGAGCAAACTCCAGGAAATAGTGAAAGACAGAGAAGCCTGACACACTGCAATCCACGGGGGTGGCAAAGAGTTGGACACAACTTATTGACTGAACAAAAACAAGGATTGGGGTCATGCAATCAGTTCCTTAAAAATATCTATCTAAAGACCTGTTCCACCAGTTTTCCTGGAGCTCAAAGTGCCTCATTCTCCACCCCAGCTCCCCTTCAGTGTGTGTCGAAGGTCAATAGCTGCAGCAGCACAGGATTCAATCTCAGAGGCAGATGCTAAAAGCCCTTGGCAAGTTCCAATTTGTAATTGACAAAAGGAATAGTTAAATTTAGCAAAATGTATATCACAAAGACCAAAAAAGTTTTGGTAGTTTTTTTTCTCTTCTAAGATAAAAGATACTTAACACTATCTGTAAGTGCTTTAGAAGGAGAAAGACAAAGTGATTTAGAGCCTATTACATTCCCCAAAATTTATACATATTATCACATTTCCTTCTCATCATTGGAAACTGATGGGCCAAGGTATCCCTTATTTCTTTTCCTTTAACAAATATTTATTGAACACCAACTTTTGAAACTATTGTTTCCAGAGTTAAGATATATAGTGCAAAACTAGAAATTTTAAAAACCACTTGACTTCTTACAAAACACAGCATAATAAGAAAAGCAAGGTTACAAATAATGAATTATATATTTTTTAGGAAATTAAAATATTTTGTAAGACAAAGTTTATAGCAGATACTAGTATAAAAGCTGAAATGTAAATGTTTATTTTCCATTGTAATGATCAAAGATTTTTTCCTACTCTATCACATGATTGAGGTATTAAAATTAAATTCCTTTCTATGCAAGAAGTTCCTAAAATCTTAAACACTGCCTTAAATTTCCTAAGTACTCATGAAAGAGAGGGCATTGAATAAAATTCCCTTAGGCAGGTAACTAGAAAACTTTATATCAGGCCATGGAATAGTAAGATGAAATATCAAGAGGTCTTGTAAGTAGTGTGATTATATAACTTATCATCCAGTGTAGTATGTAAGAGTGGAAGCAAGACTATTAATAATTACACCTATAAACAGGACAGAACTACCTGGCTGTTCCAGATAAATGATAACAAAGAGTCACAGTGTTGATCATTGAGGCTAAGACCCTGCTGACCTCTAATCAAATCTGGAACAAGCTCTTTTCAATATTGCAACTTCAAAGAACTCACAGTCTTTGTTTCACTTTACTAATATCATCCATCTGAAATCCTCTACCTCTTAGAAAAATTGTGATGGACGAAGGCTTCCTGGCAAGTGTAAGCATGATTCACCGACTTATCCTGTCCTGAGTGAAAGATAAACAAGTGAACAATCTTAGAAACATATACCTAACTTTGCATCAGATATGTCTGATAGAGGTCACAGTGGCATCAGGTGGATTCTAGTTCAAAATGCTTGAGTGGAAAATTTCATCCTAAAATGTCTAATATTAATAACACCAGGATAGTGTCATTACATGGATGACTTCTTTTAAATTTCATGGAACTTTGACTGCCATAAGGTCTCAGTGTATCAAGAGTGACATGTAATCTCCAAATCTTGATTTGTGGAAGATGTCACCAAGCACTGCAAGCATGGTGTCCTGGCCAACATCATCCCCTAGCATATCCTGTCTAGTATCATCCCCGGTATGCAACTGCACATAGAAACAAGGGTTGCAGAAACCTGCAAGCTGTAATCTTTTTTATATATAGTAATATAGTCTCAGTAATAAAATTCAGGAAACTTTCATAAATATAAAACATATCTGTGTATTGATTCTATTATAGATATATGATACCATAATTGGTGTTATATATCACATAGGTCTCTAATATTGAATTGGAAAGTAAAAACAAAAATACATGCTGATTCTTGTTATCAGTCAACATTTTGTGAGTGATTCTGTTATTTAATCAACTTATTAATTTTACAAATATTATTTAGATGATACTTAACTAATTTTACAGGCAAAATAATAGATAAAATGTCCTGTACTACTTTGGTAACTTAACTTGCTCTTGCTTCTGACCAAGGAAAAGTTCTCATATAAAATTGATTAATTTTAGTTGCTACTACATTGATTTTTTTTATGTAATACAAAATATTATGTAAATAAACATAGCCAAACAATTAGGTTAAGTGAAATAAGTCAGACAGAGAAAGACAAATACTGCATGATCTCACTTGTATGTGGAATGTGTAAAAAAGCCAAACTCATAGAAATAAGGTAGAATGGTGGTTATCAGGGGCTGGAGGATAGAGAAAATGGACAGATGTTAGTCAAAAGTGACAAACTTTCAGTTATAAAATAAAAAGGTTTTAGACATCTGATTTTCAGTAGTGACTATAGGTTAACAACACTGTTTTATACACTCCAAAATTTGTAAAGGTAAACTTTAAATATGCTCACCATAAAAAAATAATTACATGCAGTAAGGAATACATTAACTAACCTTATTGTTGCAGTCATTTTTCAATGTATACATCTATCAAATTATCATGCTATATACCTTAAAATGATACAATATTATATGTCAATTGCTAAGAGAGTCAATTATATACCAATAAAGCTAAAAAGATCAGATCAGATCAGTCTCTCAGTTGTATCCGACTCATTGCGACATATTTCTTTGCGACCCCATGAATCACAGCACGCCAGGCCTCCCTGTCCATCACCAACTCCCGGAGTTCACTCAGACTCACGTCCAGCGAGTCAGTGATGCCATCCAGCCATCTCATCCTCTGTCATCCCCTTCTCCTCCTGCCCCCAAACCCTCCCAGCATCAGAGTTGTTTCCAGTGAGTCAATACTTCGCATGAGGTGGCCAAAGTACTGGAGTTTCAGCTTTAGCATCATTCCTTCCAAGGAAATCCCAGGGCTGATCTCCTTCAGAATGGACTGGTTGGATCTCCTTGCAGTCCAAGGGACTCTCAAGAGTCTTCTCCAACACCACAGTTCAAAAGCATCAATTCTTCAGCGCTCAGCCTTCTTCACAGTCCAACTCTCACATCCGTACATGACCACAGGGAAAACCATAGCCTTGACTGGACAAACCTGTGTTGGCAAAGTAATGTCTCTGCTTTTGAATATGCTATCTAGGTTGGTCATAACTTTCCTTCCAAGGAGTAAGCATCTTTTAATTTCATGGCTGCAGTCACCATCTGCAGTGATTTTGGAGCCCATAAAATAAAGTCTGACACTGTTTCCACTGTTTCCCCATCTATTTCCCATGAAGTGATGGGACCAGATGCCATGATCTTCGTTTTCTGAATGTTGAGCTTTAAGCCAACTTTTTCACTCTCCACTTTCACTTCCATCAAGAGGCTTTTTAGTTCCTCTTCACTTTCTGCCATAAGGGTGGTGTCATCTGCATATCTGAGGTTATTGATATTTCTCCCGGCAATCTTGATTCCAGCTTGTGTTTCTTCCAGTCCAGCGTTTGTGGCTGCATGGGTGCAGGAGGGCCTAGAGGAGCTATCCCATGTTGAAGGTCAGGAAGGGTGGCAGTGAAGAGATATCCCTCGTCTAAGGTAAGGAGCAATGGCTGCGCTTTCCTGGAAGGGCCGTGAAGAGATACCCCATGTCCAAGGTAAGAGAAACCCAAGTAAGATGGTAGGTGTTGCAAGAGGGCATCAGAGGGCAAACACACTGAAACCGTACTCACAGAAAACTAGTCAATCTAATCACACTAGGACCACAGCCTTGTCTAACTCAATGAAAGCTAGAAAACATAGTACATAAATAGCTTCAGTTCAGTTCAGTTCAGTTCAATCGCTCAGTTGTGTTCGACTCTTTGCAACCCCATGAATCGCAGCACGCCAGGCCTCCATGTCCATCACCAACTCCCGGAGTTCACTCAAACTCATGTCCATTGAGTCGGTGATGCCATCCAGCCATCTCATCCTCTGTCGTCCCCTTCTCCTCTTGCCCTCAGTCCCTCCCAGAATCAGAGTCTTTTCCAATGAGTCAACTCTTCGCATGAGGGGGCCAAAGTATTAGAGTTTCAGCTTTAGCATCAGTCCTTCCAATGAACACCCAGGACTGATCTCCTTTAGAATGGATTGTTTGGATCTCCTTGCAGTCCAAGGGACTCTCAAGAGTCTTCTCCAACACCACAGTTCAAAAGCATCAATTCTTTGGCACTCAGCTTTCTTCACAGTCCAACTCTCACATCCATACATGACCACAGGAAAAACCATAGCCTTGACTAGATGGACCTTTGTTGGCAAAGTACTGTCTCTGCTTTTGAATATGCTATCTAGGTTGGTCATAACTTTCCTTCCAAGGAGTAAGCGTCTTTTAATTTCATGGCTGCCATCACCATCTGCAGTGATTCTGGAGCCCCCCAAAAATAAAGTCTGACACTGTTTCCACTGTTTCCCCATCTATTTCCCATGAAGTGATGGGACCAGATGCCATGATCTTAGTTTTCTGAATGTTGAGCTTAACATTGAAATATATTTTTGAAGAAACAAATATCAAATGGTTTTACATGCCTGTTAATATTTAATTATACAAAATTGCTTTGTGGTATATAAATTGCTAATTGAGCTTCTTACTGGATTCAAAATAATCTGGATTAGGAAATTGCAAATATAAAAATATATGAAATCAGCCATTTATATTCTATGTGGATATTGATACTAGGCACTAATATTTGGAATCAAACATCATTTGAAATACTGCTTCATATACAACCAACAAAATAAATAAAGCCCTGAATGACTATAACTTCAATTATGATCCAGGCACACATTTCCATAGGCAACAATTAAAAGTCACATGAATTGCATCAAAAATAGTTTTGTCAGAAACACCTGAAAAATAGGATTTGCAGTTTCCTATCTGAATATTACTATCTGTGAAATTTTTATAGTTTTAATACTGAAGACATAGCTTTAAAAATATGACAATATAAAGCTAAGCAAAAAGAATTCATGCAAAAATTTGTGTTGACAGTCCTAATGAACTTTTTTGTAGCTTTCCAAATCAAGGCAAAAATTTTATTTTTAACTGTAATTTTTCAGAAAAAAAAAAGTGTTGTACTCTCCTTCATGTCAAGCTCAAGAAAAGTATGATAGAATAGGGTACATATTTTTCTAAAATTATATGTAGAAAAGTGACCATCAAGGAGACAAAATGCCTCTTGCTTTGTGGCACACTACCTTTTGAACACTTTAAATTGTAAGCACACAGCCAACATTCTTTCTTCTCTGAATCTCTCTGAGGATATTAAATGACACAAGGAAAAGGATGAATGTCCTGTCTGATTTCCATATAATGAATATTTAGCGTTGTCTAAGAAAGGGAGACAACAGCAGCAATTAAATATTTTTCATTAAGGTAATTATATAAATATAATTTTGATTGTGTGAAGCCATTAAAATTATGATTGTGAACACAGTAGCAACACAGAAAATATAAAAGTAGCAAGACCACCACATGAAAAATATCCTACATATTATAGTGTTAATCCCTCAGTCATGTCTAACTCTTTGAGACCCCTTTGACTGTAGCCTGCCAGGCTCCTCTATCCATGGAATTATTCAGGCAAGAATACTGGAATGGGTTGTCATTTCCTTCTCCAGGGCATCTTCCTGACCCAGGAATTGAACCCTGGTCTCCTGCATTGCAGGCAGATTCTTTACCATCTCAGCCACCAGGGAAAACTTCTAATTTAAGTAATTAAATGTTGGATTTCTGAGTTTAAGACAAATAAAACAATCTGCAAATAGAACAATCAAGCCAACCCCTTTCCATAAAGAAGACAGATTTGTTAATTGTATGTGAAAAGTGAAAGTGAAAGTTGCTTAGTCATGTCCGACTCTTTGTGACTCCTTGAACTATATATATGGACTATATATGGACTATGTATATGGAATACACCCCTTGGACTGTAGCCTGCCAGGCTCCTCTATTCATGGAATTATCCAGGCAAGAATACTGGAGTGGGTAACTTTTCCCTTCCCCAGCGGATATTCCCAACCCCGAGATGGAACCTAGGTCTCCTGCATTGCACATGGTTTCTTTACTAGCTGAGCCACAAGGGAATCCCAAGATTATTGGAGTGGGTAGCCAATCCCTTCTCCAGAAAATCTTCCCAGGCCAGAAATCAACCAGGGTTTCCTGCATTGCAGGTGGATTCCTTACCAACTGAGCTATCAAGGAAGTTAATTGTATGTATTAGACCAAAAACAAACAAACAAACAAAAATATTTACCAACTATTCTTGTTCACGTCTCCCAGCCTGTTTAAAAGTCCTTGGATATTACCTGTGCATGTAAAAGTGGTTCACAGCTCTCTGTATATTAGTGATTCCCCTTGAAATATAAGAATTTTGGATCATACCCATGGTTTTGTCAAGATGTGTGCAGATAAAAAATAGGGTATCAGGGAAAGGATGTGCCATGATATATCTCAGTCCTTTGATAGCATTCTCTTTCCTCCACCATCTACAAAAGCAGAGACTCTACTGCACTCATTTCTCCCCAATGTGAACAGAGCAGCTTGCTCTTCATTGGTCCATTGGCATGGATTACCCATTCAAGGAAAGTGGTGACTATTACTGTCTCAGCTGTTCTAGCTCACCTAGAATCTAAAATATACCTATGATCTAGTGTCTTACAATTTTATCTTTGATATATTTACTTAAGGCAATATGTTTCCAGGCAAATAATGTTTAATGATGAATAGTTTTATTTCTTTAGTATTAAGTAATCATTTTTAAAATCTGATTATCTTCCCACATCTCACGTGAGCAATTGAGCTCACAATTGCTATCCTTCCTTTTCTTCTAGAAGCAGAATGATGGTAACCAAACATTAAGAAATCTTGTACACACAGCTAAAAGATTCTTTATGAGCAAAGAAAAGTCTTGTAGCAACAGCTAGGTTAAAATGGAATTATAGCAGATGTGACATTTGGAGTTAAAAACCTATAGTTTTAGATCTTGACTTTACTACTCACTAGCTAAGTGAGTATATGTAAAAGATTTGATATTTTATGTGCCCCTGTATCCTCTTTTATAAAATTTAAATAGTAATATCTACCCCATAAAGAATTAGAGGCAACACATAGAAGTCAATGTGGGTACATAGTAAATCATCAATAAATGATAGTTATTTTATTATTTTAAATTTTCATAATGTGACATAATCATTTTGTATTGTATAGTAAGATCACTATGTATAGTAAGATCGCTATGCATAGTAAGATCACTAACACTATGTGTACCAGGAATCAATGTAGTGTTGTATATAGTCCTGTGTGTCAGTTCTATTTCAGAGAACAAACAAACAAAAATCAAACTCACAGAAAATGATACCAGACTTATGTTTACCAGAGGAATAGGATAAAAGTGCCAAACGGTACAAACTTTCAGTTTTAAGATAAATAAGTATTAGAAATGTATTTTTTCCTTCCTTTTATTTTGTATCTAAGGACAGAAGATACAGAATAATGAAATAATTTTGTAATAGTATAACAAAAAAAAATGTCCTTTTCATTATAGGGGACTGAAATGCAAAAGTAAGAAGTCAAAAGATACCTGAAGTAATGGGCAAATTTGGCCTTGGAGTACAGGCAGGTCAAACAGCTAACAGAGTTTTGCCAAGAGAATGCACTGGTCATAGCAAACACCCTATTCCAACACCACAAGAGAAGACTCTACACATGGACATCACCAAATGGTCTATACTGAACTCAGATTGATTATATTCTACCCAGCCAAAGATGGAGAAGCGCTATACAATCAGCAAAAATAAGACCAGGAGCTGACTGTGGCTTAGATCATGAACTCCTTATTGCAAAATTCACACTGAAATTGAAGAAAGTGGAGAAAACCACTAGAACATGCAGGTATGACCTAAATCAAACCCCTTACAATTATACACTCAAAGTGACAAATAGATTCAAGGGATTAGATCTGCTAGACAGAGAGACTGCAGCCATGAAATTAAAAGATACTCACTCCTTGGAAGAATAGCTATGACCAACCTAGACAGCATATTAAAAAGCAGAGGCTTTATTTTGCTGACAAAGATCTGTCTAGTTAAAGCTATGATTTTTCCAATAGTCATGTATATACGTGAGAGTTGGAGTATAAAGAAAGCTGAGCACTGAAGAATTGATGATTTTGAACTATGGGGTTGGAGAAGACTCCTGAGTCCCTCGACTGCAAGGAGATCCAACCAGTCAATCAAAAAGGATATCAGTTCTGAATATTCATTGGAAGGACTAATGCTGAAGCTGAAGCTCCAATACTTGGGCCACCTGATGCAAAGAACTGACTCACTGGAAAAGACCCTGTTTCTGGGAAAGATTGAAGGCAGGAGAAGGGGACAACAGAGGATGAGATGGTTGGATGGCATCACTCAATCGATGGACATGAGTTTGAGTAAGATCCTGGAGTTGGTGATAGACAGGGAAGCCTGTCATGCTACAGTTTATGAGGTCACAGAGTCGGAGACAACTGAGTGACTTAACTGAGCTGAACTGAAGGACAGTAGTACTAACTAGTTTTATCAGAATCAGTTAAATCACTAGATGTTTATACTCATAAAATCCACAGTCATATGGGTGGAGGTAGTGCAGTGAAATATACATTAGTCACTTAGGAAGTAGGTAGAAAATATGACTTAGAGCCATACTTGTTTTATTCAAACATTTTCTGCTGAGTTCTCTAATGCCTTGTGTCTAGTCTCCAGGGTTCAGTACTTACACTAAGTTAATATCCAAACCTACAGTTTCTAAATATAGTAGCTGCTGTGTCTTTATTTGGAGCAGATTTAACATTTTTTAAAAAATGAAAAACTGACATTTAAAAAGATACTGGTTACATATATTTGTGGTCTTCCTAGAAGACAGTACAATCTTTTAAGCACTTGCTATAGGAAGCAGAGACAACAGTGAAGTTAGCTATAAACTGTATTAGACTTTAAACAAAATATAAGATTTTTGTTTGTATAGAAAATCAATTTCAATATTTTATATTGAATGACTACTATTTTACAGACATCTCGTAACCATTGATAGCTTGGTTCACAAGTTAATATAGACATATAAAAATAAAATGAGGAAGTCAGCAAAAATAGAAGTGGGTCTATATTATACAATATCTGTTATGCCACTTTCTCGTATTTCTTTGCTCCAGGAGTTAGTTCCCATTATTCAGATTACCAATAAAAGGATGATGTCCAATCCTAGGAATTTTTAACCGATCAATGTCAACCAGATAATCTCATACACAGATATAACCAGTCAAAACCTGTGTATGTCTATGTCTATGTATGGTATGCATAGGGTACATTATTGGATACTATGAGAAAATCTCTGTAATTTGTTAGAATGTTAACATTCTCTGTGTTGACATTTACTCCCTTATTCCTTACATATACGTGCACTCACATATACTAGCACACACACTTGTTTATGTATACATTGATTTGTATATTTAAATATGTAATAAGCATATATATTTATACTTAGTTACATGTATTATTCACACACATGTATGTATATTTTCAAAAGTATAAATTTTATTGGCTAGAAAACTTATTGAGCTCATTACTTTTACAAATATGTACTTCTATTTGAAAGAACATTCATGTCTTATGTCCCAGAATATTGGAGCCCTAGAACAAGGCTAATTAAATTTTGATTACAAATAGACATGATTGAGTTAGAGAAGGCTCCAGGTATTCATCTCATCTAAATGTTAAAGGATGTTTTAAAAAGAAATAAAAACACGTGCCACCTTTTTAGAGAGAACAAGGCAGTCTGGCAGTGATATAATCCTTTTCAGTTGGTTACCATAGTGACCTGATCTGAAAAAACAAGAATGTCACTGTCACGGATTCAGCAGTGGCAGAGAATCTCCAAATGTCTTGTCATTTTCCTTTACTTATTTTCACATTATTCTTAGAGGACTTTAAGTGAATTTTAGAATGATAAATATGAAACTACAAATTGGAGATGAAAATTTTTATTAATATTTTCAGAAGAACCAAGGATTAAGTAGTTAACTGTGATTAAATTATTAAGGTTTAAGTGCATACCTTTTTCAAGGAAACCACTTAGTTTAGTCCATGACTGTGTTTGCTAAACTTTTGAAACAAGTATCAAGTATCAACATATTTGGCTCCTGCCAATACAGGAGATGAGGGTTTGATGCTTGGGTGGGGAAGATCCCCTGGAATAGGAAATGGCATTCTACTCCAGTATTCTTTCCTGGAAAATCCCATGGACAGAGGAGCTTGGTGGGCTACAGTCCATGGGGTTGCAAGAGTTAGACATGGCTGAGTATATGCACATCATCAACACACCATCAAGATATTAAACAAAAATTTTTTTTCATGCAAAAATGCAAGTGTTTCCTTAACAGTTATGTTCTACATCATAAAAAAGGTCTCATATATTTGGACCTGGATACAAAATTGGGAAGAACTGGTTCAGGTCAACAACTTTACTTGAGATCTGTAAATGTATTGATAACAGATAGGGTAGCTTGTTAGACAACATACTATAGTAAGACATTAAAGAGGAATTTTTGAGAGAAAATCAACTTAGGAGAAGGATAATTTTCTGTGCAAGATATTCAAAATTAGGTACTGAGTGTTGGGATGAAGAAACACAGTTTTGTAGCAGCCATCCACCTTGGGAAGTAAAAGACTGTGTCAAAAGAGGACTCTTTTTCTTTCACTGTGGCTCACATTTAACCTGAGGTTCTTAGAAAACAGATGCTAAGACTAAGCTGACATGTTACATTTAGTTAAGGTTGAAAGTGAAGGTGTAAGTCATTGAATTGTGTCCAACACTTTGAGACCCAATGGACTATACAGTCCATGGAATTCTCCAGGCCAGAATAATGAAGTGGATAACCTTTGCCTTCTCCAGGGGATCATCCCAACTCAGGGATTGAACCCAGCTCTTCCACATTGCAGGTGGTTTCTTTACCAGCTGAGCCACCAGGGAAGACCAAGAATACTGGAGTGGGTAGCCTATACCTTCTCCAGCAGATCTTCCCAATCCAGGAATCAAACTGGGGTCTCCTGCATTGCAGGTGTATTCTTTACCAATTGAACTATAAAAGGGAAGCCCTAATTAAGGTTCAGTTCAGTTCAGCACAGTCGTGTCCGACTCTTTGCAACCCCATGAACCGTAGCACTGTAGGCTTCCCTGTCCATCATCAACACCTGGAGTCTACCTAAACTCACGTCCATTGAGTCAGTGATGCCATCCAACCATCTCATCCTCTGTCGTCCCCTTCTCCTCCTGCCTTCAATTTTTCCCAGCCTCAGGGTCTTTTAAAATGAGTCAGCTCTTTGCATCAGGTGGCCAAAGTATCAGAGTTTCAACTTCAACATCAGTCCTTCCAATGAACACCCAGGACTGATCTCCTTTAGGATGGACTGGTTGGATCTCCTTGCAGTCCAAGGGACTCTCAAGAGTCTTTTCTAACACCACAGTTCAAAAGCATCAATTCTTCAGTGCTCAGTTTTATTTACAGTCCAACTCTCACATCCATACATGACCACTGGAAAAACCATAGCCTTTACTAAATGGACCTTTTTTGACAATGTCTCTGCTTTTTAATATGCTGTCCAGGTTGGTTATAACTTTCCTTCCCAGGAGTAAGCATCTTTTAATTTCATCTGCAGTGATTTTGGAGCCCCCCCAAATAAAGTCTGCCACTGTTTCTACTGTTTCCCCATCTATTTGCCATGAAGTGATGAAACTGAATGCCATGATCTTAGTTTTCTGAATGTTGAGCTTTAAACCAACTTTTTCACTCTCCTCTTTCACTTTCATCAAGAGGCTGTTCAGTTCTTCTTCACTTTCTGCCATAAGGGTGGTGTCATCTGCATTTCTGAGGTTATTGATATTTCTTCTGGCAATCTTGAATTCAGCTTGTGCTACATCCAACCCAGCATTTCCCATGATGTACTCTGTGTATAAGTTAAATAAGCAGGTGGCAATATACAGCCTTGACGTACTCCTTTTCCTATTTGGAACCAGTCTGTTGTTCCATGTCCAATTCTAACTGTTGCTTCCTGACCTGCATATAGATTTTTCAAGAGGTAGGTCAGGTGGTCTGGAATTTCTACCTCTTTCAGAATTTTCCACAGTTTATTGTGATCCACATAGTCAAAGGCTTTGGCATAGTCAATAAAGCAGAAATAGATGTTTTTCTGGAACTCTCTTGCTTTTTTGATGGCCATCTCTACAGATCCTGAACAGAAAAGAAGGAACATGAGAAAGAGAAGGGAGAAAGAAAATATAAATTGGTGTCTTATCAAACTGACTTTATGGTCACATAAAAGACAGTTGGTCACTCAGTCCTGCTGGATATCTTCAGATAAAGTAAATAAATTTTCTCAGAAAAGTCTATGTGGGGAAGAAAAAGTAACCAATTTACAATTTAACTTCTTGATTTTCCCTTTCAATGATCATGGATCACCCAGCAGAGCATTTACTCAACCACACAATCAAGATCTGGCTTACATGTGGGAAAGCCACAATCTTTGTTTTCTCATGGTATCTGACCTGAGTGTTGAAGTTGGTGTGGCTCCTGCTATAATAGGTGTAATGCAATTCTGTCCTAAGCTTTGGCACCTCTGAGGCAGTCTAAACCGTCAAGATATGATCAGTTGTAATTGCTTTAAAAACTTAGAGAGGTTTACCAAACACATTACAATCACTGCTTCTGCAGCTGGTGCTAGGATAATACTTAACGTTCATCATCAAACACCTGCAACATCCATTCTAGATTTTATGAGGGTGACCCAGACCTTCATCATGAGATACATAGACACTTGTTTGCCTTGTGCATGTTGCTGCAGTTGTCCATTCACAGTTATCACTGGGCAGAGGCATTCTATGTGATAATATGTTGCAAGCATACTTCCCTGTCTCCATTATGTGCTCACAACCATATCGTTTCATAGTTATGAGGGTTGATTAGAGCAGCCAATAGAGAAGTTACTTTTCTGCCACCTGGCCTGTTAGCACGAGGAGTACAAAATGGGCAGGTGGCAAATACAGTCAGCCACCAGTTCAGTCAAAGCATTATAGTATACTCTGATAGAAGTGTTGAACTCTTTGTAACATGGACTTCATTATCTAACAGAGTATACTTTTGCAGAGATGGGGAGTGCAAATTCTGCAAGTAGGTTAATAGTAAGAGTAGTAGTATACAGATGACACCACCCTTATGGCAGAAAGTGAAGAGGAACTAAAAAGCCTCTTGATAAAAGTGAAAGAGGAGAGTGAAACTGCTGCTGCTGCTGCTAAGTCGCTTCAGTCGTGTCCGACTCTGTGCGACCCCATAGACAGCAGCCCATTAGGCTCCTCTGTCCCTGGGATTCTCCAGGCAAGAACACTGGAGTGGGTTGCCATTTCCTTCTCCAATGCATGAAGTAAAAAGTGAAAGTGAAGTCGTTCAGTCGTGTCTGACTCTTAGCGACCCCATGGACTGCAGCCTACCAGGCTCCTCCGTCCATGGATTTTCCAGGCAAGAGTAGTGGAGTAGGGTGCTATTGCCTTCTGCGAGAGAGTGAAAAAGTTGGCTTAAAGCTCAACATTCAAAAAACAAAGATCATGGCATCTGGTGCCATCACTTCATGGGAAATAGATGGAAAACAATGGAAACAGTGTCAGACTTTATCTTTTTGGGCTCCAAAATCACTGCAGATGGTGACTGCAGCCATGAAATTAAAAGACACTTACTGCTTGGAAGGAAAGTTATGACAAACCTCGATAGCATATTCAAAAGCAGAGACATTACTTTGCCAACAAAGGTCCATCTAGTCAAGGCTATGGTTTTTCCTGTGGTCATGTATGGATGTGAGAGTTAGACTGTGAAGAAAGCTGATCGCCAAAGAATTGATGCTTCTGAACTGTGGTATTGAAGAAGACTCTTGAGAGTCCCATGGACTGCAAGGAGATCCAGCCAGTCCATTCTGAAGGAGATCAGCCCTGGGATTTCTTTGGAGGGAATGATGCTGAAGCTGAAACTCCAGTACTTTGGCCACCTTATGTGAAGAGTTAACTCATTGGAAAAGACTCTGATGCTGGGAGGGATTGGGGGCAGGAGGAGAAGGGGACGACAGTGGATGAGATGTCTGGATGGCATCACTGACTCAATGGACGTGAGTCTGAGTGAGCTCTGGGAGTTGGTAATGGACAGGGAGGCCTGGTGTGCTGTGATTCATGGGATCGCAAAGAGTCAGACATGACTGAGCAGCTGAAATGAACTGAACTGAACTGAAGACTCCCTGTCCATGATGAACATGTAGAGACAGGGAAGGTAGCAAATATTTTTGCCCAGCTTACTTCCACATTTCACATGAATCTCTTCATAAGGGGTCATATCTTTTCTTCTTATATCAGTTGATTGTTGGGATCTTGCCATGAAGCTGTATGTGTGGTATTGTTGCAAAAGACATTCGTGATACGAGAACTATGAATGTGAACAATTTATGTTTATGAGACAACTGATTTTTTTGTGTCTTGTGCCCCTGATCAGGCTAGTTTCTGCTTATAAGCAGAAAACTACTACCATTATGCAACACATTTCTGCTATGACTCCCTAACATTATGCATTGGGGAATCAAATGACACATAGCTCCTCATGGCTAGCTATGGCCACCTAGTCAATTAGTGTATTATTATCAAAGGCTTATTCTCTACATGGATACCAATAGCTCTTTGTAGAAAAGAACTGTCTTCTGAGGAGGATATCACCTTATTTCATAACCCCAGGGGTCTATTCAGTGGCATTCCTAACTCCACAGGCCATCTTTATTCACCATGGATACAGCTAGCAAGAGTGAATCTACTGAATCATTTTTTTTTTTTTTTGTATAATTTTATTTACATATTTTTTGGCTGTGCTGGTCTTCATTGCAGCACAGGCTTCTCTCTAGCTGTGGTGAGCGGGGGCTACTCTCTAGCTTTAGTGTGCAGGCTTCTCATTGTGGTGGCTTTTCTTGTTGCAGAGCATGGACTCTAGGGGGTGTGGGCTGCCGTAGTTGTGGCTTTCAGGCTCTAGAGCACAGACTCAAGAGTTGTGGTGCCCAGGCTTAGTTACTCCACAGCATGTGGGATCTTCTCAGATAAGGAGTCAAACCCATGTCTCTTGCATTGGCAGGTGGATTCTTTATCACTGAGGCACCAGGGGAGCCCTGATCCTTAAGTCCCAAATAAGATAGTAGCTTCTCTGCAGCCAGAACATTCTTAAGACTTATTTTGTGTTGAGTCTCACTTGAAACTGGACAACTGTTGAAGTTGCCCAATAAATGATGTAGAAGAGTATAATAAAATTCCAAGGGCTGTGCCTCTTTCTTAGTGACAGGAAACATGAGGTGCAGGCACTCATCTTGTACCTTAAAGAGAATAAGGTAGTCTGTTTTAAACCAATAAATTCCAAAAAAATTTACAGGCCTTTCTCTCTGTTTTTTCTGCAATTTTTTCTTATACCTCCTCTCCTACCTGTGTCTTTCTATGAAGTCCACTGAATTTGCCACTTTCTTCTCAAGTCCAGTTGCTATTATTCATTAATATAATGGGTCACCATAATGTTCTGCTGGATGACAAGATGTTCAGGACCATATAATTACACATAGTAGAAGAGTTAACATAGACATTTATTATACTGCTTTCCTCACTGGATAACTGCACACTGCTTTCAATCACCTCTACTAATGAGGATTGAGAAGAAAGTTTTCCATGTATCAGTTGTCTTATGCCAAGTGCCAAAGTTTGTATAGATCTGTTTTAATAACAATACTGTATTCAACAAAATAACTATAATTGGGGCCGCTATCTGAATATGTTTACACATTATTCACTGTGATTCATTTCTCTGGCTTTCCTTTCAATTATTTTCTCATTGAATGTGCCAGATGAGAAAACTGAATCACGTTTCTGTGATTAATTGGCATTGCTGTGTTGATTGCCATCATGAATATTACAATTTGTGTTACTGCTGGGAATCCTTGCATGCTTTCAGGGTTTCTATAGCACTTAAATTTTACTGTGAAGGACAAATTCTCGTTATTATTGCCCACTCCCACACCAAGCAAGTGTAAAAGCCTCTTGCCCTCTCAATCCCTTGCCTTTGAACACAAGTAAATATAGGTGAAAGCTTTCATAACTGTGATGTCATGCATGTCAGGAATTTTTAAATCCACAGTTAAAACAAGCTTCACAGAAAAATCTGCCTGGATGTCGAGTGCAAAACATTTTCCCATTCATAGCAGAATGTTAGTGACCCATCACTAAAAAGTGTGTACTGACTTACTTCATCTTACAGAGAACCTTTTTCCACAAGTGGAGGAGATAGGACTTGAAAGGGCAAGAATGTGTCAAAAGACTTTTACAATTCTATAAATTTGAAAACACATTTAAAGCCAGGATTTTCTTACTATACTGCACAGAAACTATAGAGTCTCAGACACCCTCTCTGAGGCCATGGAGGAGAGTGCCAGTGACAGGAGTAAGTAGGGCTCTCAAATGTCTAATCATGTTTTGAATGGAACAGGTTCAGTGTATCTGCTATGAACATCAGATATTCTTAGATTTCACAAAAAAGAAAGTGTGATTTTTATTTTCTTTATTTTTAACCACAAAATTAATTTTATATTGGGGTATAGCTGATCAACAATGTTGTGGTAGTTTCAGGTGAAGACTGAGGTGCTCAGCCATATATATACGTATATCTATTCTCCTCCTGAAAACAGGATAACCACAATGGCGTGATCACCCATCTAGAGCCAGAAACCCTGGAATGCGAAGTCAAGTGGGCCTTAGGAAGCATCACTATGAACAAAGCTAGTGGAGGTGATGGAATTCCAGTTGAGCTATTTCAAATCCTGAAAGATGATGCTGTGAAAGTGCTGCACTCAATATGCCAACAAATTTGGAAAACTCAGCAGTGGCCACAGGACTGGAAAAGGTCAGTTTTCATTCCAGTCCTTAAGAAAGGCAATGTCAAAGAATGCTCAAGTTCAGTTCAGTTCAGCTGAGTCTCTCAGTAGTGTCTGACTCTTTGCAACCCCATGAATCACAGTATGCCAGGCCTCCCTGTCCATCACCAACTCCCGGAGTTCACTCAGACTCACGTCCATTGAGTCATTGATGCCATCCAGCCATCTCATCCTCTGTCGTCCCCTTTTCCTCCTGCCCCCAATCCCTCCCAGCGTCAGAGTCTTTTCCAATGAGTCAACTCTTCATTTGAGGTGGCCAAAGTACTGGAGTTTCAGCTTCAGCATCATTCCCGCCAAAGAAATCCCAGGGCTGATCTCCTTCAGAATGGACTGGTTGGATCTCCTTGCAGTCCATGGGACTCTCAAGAGTCTTCTTCAATACCACAGTTCAAAATCTTCACAGTCCAACTCTCACATCCATACATGACCACTGGGAAAACCATAGCCTTGACTAGACGGACCTTTATTGGCAAAGTAATGTCTCTGCTTTTCAATATGCTATCTAGGTTGGTCATAACTTTCCTTCCAAGGTGTAAGCATCTTTTAATTTCATGGCTGTAGTCACCATCTGCAGTGATTTTGGAGCCCCAAAAGATAAAGTCTGACACTGTTTCCACTGTTTCCCCATCTATTTCCCATGAAGTGATGGGACCAGATGCCATGATCTTCGTCTTCTGAATGTTGAGCTTTAAGTCAACTTTTTCATTCTCCACTTTCACTTTTACCAAGAGGTTTTTAGTTCCTCTTCAATTTCTACCATAAGGGTGGTGTCATCTGTATATCTGAGGTTATTGATTTTTCTCCTGGAAATCTTGATTCCAGCTTGGGCCTCATGATGTACTCTGCATATAAATCAGTCTGTTGTTCCATGTCCAGTTCTAACTGTTGCTTCCTGACCTGCATACAGATTTCCCAAGAGGCAGGTCAGGTGGTCTTGCATTTCCATCTCTTTCAGAATTTTCCACAGTTTATTGTGATCCACACCGTCAAAGGCTTTGGTATAGTCAATAAAGCAGAAGTAGATGTTTTTTGGAAATCTCTTGCTTTTTTGAAGATCCAATGGATGTTGGCAATTTGATCTCTGGTTCCTCTGCCTTTTCTAAATCTAGCATGAACATCTGGAAGTTCATGGTTTATGCACTGTTGAAGCCTGGCCTGGAGAATTTTGAGCATTACTTTGCTAGTGTGTGAGATGAGTGCAATTGTGTGGTAGTTTGAGCATTCTTTGGCATTGCCTTTCTTTGGGATTGAAATGAAAACTGTCCCTTTCCAATCCTGTGGCCATCGATGAGTTTTCCAAATTTGCTGGCATATTGAGTGCAGCACTTTCACAGCATCATCTTTCAGGATTTGAAATAGCTCAACTGGAATTCCATCACCTTCACTAGTTTTGTTTGTAGTGATGCTTTCTAAGGCCCACTTGACTTCACATTCCAGGATGTCTGGCTCTAGATGTGTGATCACACTATCATGATTATCTGGGTCATGAAGATCTTTTTTGTACAGTTGCACTCATCTCACAAGCTAGTAAAGTAATGCTGAAAATTCTCCAAGCCAGGCTTCTACAGTACATGAACCATGAAGTTCCAGATATTCAAGCTGAATTTAGAAAAGGCAGAGGAACCAGAGATCAAATTGACAACATCCATAGGATCATCAAAAAAGCAAGAGAGTTCCAGAAAAAACATCTATTTCTGCTTTATTGACTAGGTCAAAGCCTTTGACTGTGTCGATCACAGCAAACCATGGAAAATTCTTCAAGAGATGGAAATACCAGACCACCTGACCTGCCTCCTGAGAAATCTGTATGCAGGTCAGGAAGCAACAGCTAGAATTGGACATGGAATGATAGACTGGTTCCAAATTGAGAAAGGAGTACATCAAGGCTGTATATTGTCACCCTGCTCTTTTAACTTATATGCAGAGTACATCATGTGAAATGCCAGGCTAGATGAAGCACAAGCTGGAATTAAGATTACTGGGAGAAATATCAATAACCTCAGATATACAGATGACACCACCCTTATGGCAGAAAGCCAAGAAGAACTAAAAAGCCTCTTGATGAAAGAGAAAGAGGAAAGTGGAAAAGCTGGCTTAAAATTCAACATTCAAAAAATGAATATCATGGCATCTGGTCCCATCTCTTCATGGCAAATAGATGGGGAAACAATGGGAATAGTATCAGACTTTATTTCTTTGGGCTCCAAAATCACTGTAGATGGTGACTGCAGCCATGAAATTAAAAGACACTTGCTCCTTGGAAGAAAAGCTATGATCATCCTAGACAGCATACTGAAATGCACAGACATTATTTTGATGACAAAAGTCCATCTAGTCAAAGCTATGCTTTTTCTAGTAGTCATGTATGGATGTGAGAGTTGGCTATAAAGGAAGCTGAGTACCAAAGAATTGATGCTTTTGAACTGTGCTATTGAAGAAGAATCTTGAGAGTCCCTTGGACAGCAAGGACATCCAACCAGTCAATCTGAAAGGAAATTAGTACTGAATATTCATTGGAAGGTCTTATGCTGAAGCTGAAACTCCAATACTTTGGCCATCTGATGCAAAGAACTGACTCATTAGTAAAGACCCTGATGCTGAGAGAGATTGAAGGCAGGAGAAGGAGACAAAAGAGAATGAGATGGATCGAATGGCATCACCAACTCGATGGACATGAGTTTGAGAAAAGTCCAGGAGTTGGTGATGGACAGGGAAGCCTGGTGTGCTGCATCCATGGAATCACAAAGAGTCAGACACAACTGAGCAGCTGAACTGAACTGAACTGATTCTCCTCCAAGCCACCCTCCCATCAAGCTAGTACATAACATTGGGCAGTTTCATGTGCTATACAGTAGATCTCTGTTGGTTATCCATTTTAAATATAGCAGTGTGTTCATGACCTTTCCAAAGTTCCTTACTATCCCTTCCCCTACAGCAACTATAAGTTCTTTTTCTAAGTCCTTGAATCTCTTTTGTTTTGTAAGTTCATTTGTATCATTTATTTTTAGATTCCACATACAAGGGATATCATATAATATTTCTCCTTATCTTTCTGACTTACTTCATTGAGTATGAAGAAAGTGTGATTTTTAAAGTACTGATTTGATCCAACTTTCAATGTTTACTTTGTACAATGATGAAAGGTGAAAGCGGAAGTGTTTGTTGCTCAATCGTGTCCCACTCTTTGGGAGTCCCTGGACTAGAGCCCACCAGGCACCTCTGTCCACGGAATTCTCCATTCAGGAATACTGGAGTGGATTGTCATTCCCTTCTCTAGGGGATCATCCCAACCCAGAATTGAATCCAGATCTCCTGCACTGCAGGCAGATTTTTACTGTCTGAACCAACAATAATACATGCATTCTGATCTAACTTTCAAAGCTTATATATCACAAAACTGTAATACATTCAATATTATCACATTTTAAATATTTCCTTAAAATTTATAGTGCTTTCTGCTACTTCTTTATCTACATGTTTTTTGAGGGGAACAAAACCTAACCAGTTAAACCAACAGTCCCAGTTTCCTGGGATGTAGTTGATATTTCCTGTGTTTCAGGCAATATCATATCAGTGAAGTAAAATTTCTAATTATGTGCTTTCTATATTTTAGTATATATCATAGCTTATTTTTTCCCTCTGATCATTTGAAAATGTATTGGATCAAGTTTTACAATATATGAAATACCTTTCTTGTTTTCCAATAAAATAAATATTGTAGTTTTAATGTTTTTCAAGGAGTTAGTTATAAACTATAAATACAGTCAGCTACATGTTTCACTCTCATCAATTTACCTGGTAACATAAAACTTGTTTTGGATAGGGAGACTGGACTGAAGTAAACCATGGAAATAATGATTGTGTTTATATGCTTGTTCATATACATCACATATTTCTACAACTCAGTGAGATATTCTCTTGTTAAAGACAGCATAAGGGTCTCTATAAAAATAAGCAAAATGTGAATGATGTTGAATGAAAATTTGTAAGACTGACAAATCAATTTCAAATGATATGTCACTGAATTAACAGTGGGACAAGAGAGAAAGTCTCTAAATTAGACAGACAGTGAAGCACGTAACCAACTCCAAAGCTAGGATAAAAATAAGCAGAATTGAAAGCTCTGCAGAAACAAAATTGAAATGGGCAGAAGAACAAATGGAACCTGACATTATGACTTTGTATGGCCTAGATGTCTGTGACTGGAAATATCAAAAGATTTATATAAAGGCTGAGTGAAAAATAAAATGGCTAAGTTTGGAATTGTTGGAAAACAAATCATTTTAAAATGAAACAGTCAACATGGCTGAGTGTCCTGGTGATTTGCCACTGTCTTTTAAAATCTGCTCCTGGTAGACATATTGAGAGGAAGAGTAACTGAGATAAAAAGCACATGTCACTTAAAATTTCAGTTTTAACTTTATGACAAATAGCTTAGCTATCTAACCTTGGGTAAATCACTTAACTTTTCTGAACTTAGAGTCCTTTTCACAAACTTTGATAAACTATTGGGCAAAATGGTGAGTCTGTTCTGTTTCTATTTATCATCACTTAGAATAATCACGGAGAAGGCAATGGTACACGACTCCAGTACTCTTGCCTGGAAAATCCCATGGAAGGAGGAGCTTGGTTGGCTGCAGTCCATGGGGTCGCGAAGAGTCAGACACAACTGAGTGACTTCACTTTCACTTTTCACTTTCATGCATTGGAGAAGGAAATGGCAACCCACTCCAGTGTTCTTGCCTGGAGAATCCCAGGGATGGCGGAGCCTGGTGGGCTGCTGTCTATGGGGTCGCACAGAGTTGGACACGACTGAAGTGACTTAGCAACAGCAAAATAATTAATATTTTAAGGAATCTAGGAAATGCTTTTCCTAGGTTCCATTCTAGCTCCACCATTTACTGCTGCTGCTGCTGCTAAGTCATTTCAGTCTTGTCCAACTCTCTGCAACCCCAGAGACAGCAGCCCACCAGGCTCTTCCGTCCCTGGGATTCTCCAGGCAAGAATACTGGAGTGGGTTGCCATTTCCTTCTCCAATGCGTGCATGCAGGCTAAGTTGCTTCAGTCGTGTCTGACCCTGTGCGAACCCATGGACAGCAGCCCACCAGGCTCCTCTGTCCATAGAATTCTTCAGGCAAGAATACTGGAGTGGGTTGCCATTTCCTTCTCCACCAACATTTGCTAAGAGTATCTTAATTTTTCTCTGCCTCTGTGTCTTTATGCGTCAACTGTGGTTAATAAAAGTATGCACCTCACATGGTCACTATGAACAAAAAAATGAAATAATGCACAAAAAGCATTTTACATAAAGTTTATTGGAAAAGCATTCATTATACATCAGTAAAGGTTGGTTTACCAAGAAGTTTATGTAACTTAAGCTTTAGGATCTTTATTTGCTGGGATTCCTTCTAATATTCTATACCTGATTTTTGGTTAAAATGCATTATTTTAAAAGTATACCCCAAACATTCAATAAGCCTCAAAACTGAAAAGTAGCAATTATTCCTTTACATTGCATATTTTAAAACTAACATCTAAAACATCTATTCAGTTAGTTACAAAATAATAGCAATCTAAAGAAGCTTGGTATAGCTAAAAATGTGAATGTGAATGTGAATGTGTTAGTCGCTCAGTCATGTCCAGCTTCTGAGATCCCATGGATTATAACCCACCAGGTACCTCTGTCCATGGAATTCTCTAGGCAAGCATACTGGAGAGTGGGTCACCATTTCCTTCTCCAGGGGATCTTCCCAACTCAGAGACTGAACCTAGGTCTCCCACATTGCAGGCAGACTCGTGTCTGAGCCACTAGGGTAGATAAAAAGTAATCAAATGTGTCATCTAAATTAGAATTAACATAGAGTATATGGTTTTAAAATTGTCATGTCATGAAACTGACACTGATTTCAAGAATGTCAAGTCCTTTAAAGGAACTTGAGTTGACAAAGACATCTAGGCAGCGTGGCAACATGAGAGTCCATTTTCTGTTTTCAAACACTAGATTGAGGTTACCAATGGGAAAATAGAAGACTAGGAAGGAAAGAATCTTATCTCTTCTGTGGGGGAAAAAAGTAAAGTTCTTCTAATGAGCTACATTTCTGAGGAAAAAGGAAAAATTTTATTTCATCCTTGAGTTTGAGACTAACAATTCTGTCCATCTCTTACTCCTGAATTACAGGGAGTTCGGTGTGATAAAAAATAAAAGTAAGCTCCTTATGCTCTTAACTTCCTGCTCTTCTCCCACCTGAAACCTTCCTAGAACAGAATTCAGAAACTTTAATTATCTGGGGAAATTAAACATGGTATTGCTCAGATAAGGAAACCCAATGGAGAATACAGAATGAAAGGAAAATCTAGGAGACACTTCAGTAAAGCAGAGTGGCCAGAGTGCAGACTGTCATAGGAAAGGTTCTGATTTCATCCTCCCTACTTCCTAGCGATATGACCATGAAAAATATTTAACCTTCCTGAGCCTCAGGGTTGTTTGTTTATTTTTTCAATTTATCAAAAATTGATGTTTCCTACTCTATGAATCTCAGAGAATGTACCATCAGTATCAGCTTGTATTATGAGAATCTCTACAAATAAAAGATTAAATAGTTACCATAGAATAGTTTAAAGCTTACTTCTTAATAATAGTACTGACAGAATTTTTTTAATGTTATTAAAAAAAAAACCTTCCACTTACAGATACTCACTGTAGTATAATTTGAAGTCTAGATATAGTTGATAATTTCACAAAATGAGTTCATTGTACATGTATTGACCGAGTTATTGGTAGTGGCTCTGCCATTAGTTGTGTGATCTTGAGGAAGTTACTTAAAATGCCTCTTCTTTCCAATTCTTTATCTGTAAAAGTAGATTAATCACAGTGAGTAGATATGAAGAACAGATTTCTAAATTTTAGAAATCCATGGTAAATGGTAAATACATTATGAAATTTTATATTATTATACTCTACTATAATACCAAGTGTTCTACTTAATATACAAACAAAATTTTATCAATAAAGGAAATTTAAAAACACATGAATATCCACAATTTCAGTATCCCAACAAATTGGAAATTTCTAATTTTTCATGCTTTTCCAGTTCTTAACTATATCTTGGGGAATTTTTATAGTATGATGATTGCAAGTTTTTTAGTTGTTAAATAACATCATTAGATTATAAACATTTTCTGTATTTCCTCCTAATATTCATACCTAGGTTTAAGGGATATAACATTTCATCAGTATAATACTATCAAATTATTTCATCAGTGAATCATAGCTTGAAATTCAATTTTTATATGTAATGAGATAACCATACTGTGAGAGACAAAAAAAAAAAAAAAAACTCATTAACTGTTAACCATTGATTTTATTTTGTTATTGCTATTATTTACAATGTGATTATTGAAATAATACTATATTTTAACTTTTCTTAATATTATTACCTAAGAATAAAATTATTGTGTCAAATGATGAGAACATTTTTAAGAAGCCTGAAATATATTGCAACACTATTTTTTAGAAGAGTTTTACCCATTCAAGTGTCAAAACAAACAAACAAAAAAACACATCTGTGTATGTTTCATATAACTGCAGAATTGGGTTTATCATTGATTTATTATTAATTTTAATATTTGATCAGAAACTTTTTAAAATATATATAAAAGTTTTATTCATTTTGCAATATGTGTGTGTGAATGTGTACATACAGGAATAGATATAGCTATATCACTATATAAATTTTGAGAAAACAAGAAACATACTCTGAATTGTATGTACCATTAGAGGCTGGAAATTTTACAAGAAAGACAGGTAGATTATTCAGAACTGATGTGTCCTTTTTTGTCTTTTAATATATTTCAAATTTATAATTTTAGTATGAAAAACTGATCAACATTGCAATTATTTTTTAAATCTATTTTATTGAAGTATAGTTGATTTGCAATGTTGTATTTCTTTCTTCTGTACTATATACTGATTCAGTTATACATATATGTATTAGGTTGGCCAAAAATTTCAGTCAGGTTTTTCCATAACATGCTATCCACCCTCATCATACACAATAGCTTTAAAACTTCCCTGAAAATTCATTGTCCTGCCTCCCTTCCCTTCCCCTAACCCCTGCCAACCATTGATCTTTTACTTTTCCATATATATATTTTTTATATATGACTCTATTGTTTTAGTTTTTGTTTTTGTCTAACAGTCTTTCATATGTAGTTTCCTCAATAATATTATTTTTAAAAACAACTTTATTGCTATAAAAAGTATATACCACCTTATCAAAAAATGGGAAAAAGACCTAAACAGACATTTCTCCAAAGAAGACATACAGATGGCCAACACACACATGAAAAGATGTTCAACGTGGCTCATTAATAGAGAAATGCAAATCAAAACTACAATGAGATATCACTTCACACCAGTCAGAATGGCTGTTATCAAAAAGTCTACAAACAATAAATGCTGGAGAGGTGTGGAGAAAAGGGAATGCTCTTGCACTGTTGGTGGTATAACAGTGTAATCAATGTAAATTGATACAGTCACTATGGAAAACAGTATGAAGATTCCTTAAAAAACTAGGAATAAAAGAACCATATGACCCAGCAATCCCACTCCTAGGCATATACCCTGAGGAAACCAAAGTTGAAAAAGACACATGTATCCCACTGTTCATTGCAACACTATTTACAATAGCTAGAACATGGAAGCAACCTAGATGTCCATAGACATATGAATAGATCAAGAAGTTGTGGTACATATACACAGTGAGATATTACTCAGCCATAAAAAAGGAATGCATTTGCATCAATTTTAATGAGATGGATGAACCTAGAGTCTATTTTACAGAGTGAAGTAAGTCAGAAAGAGAAAGATAAATACTGTATACTAACACATACATACAGAATCTAGAAAAATGGTACTGAAGAATTTATTTGCAGGGCAGCAGTGGAGAAATAGACACAGAGAATAGAATTATGGACATGGGGAGAGGGGAGGAGAGAGTGAGATGTATGGAGAGAGTAACATGGAAACTTGCATTGACATATGTAAAAGAGATAGCCAACAGGAATTTGTTGTATGGCTCAGGAAACTCAAACAGGGTCTCTGTATCAACCTAGAGGAGTGGGATGGGGAGGGAGATGGGAGGGAGGTTCAAAAGGGAGGGGATATATGTATACCTATGGCACCCCACTCCAGTACTCTTGCCTGGAAAACCCCATGGATGGAAGAGCCTAGTAGGCTGCAGTCCATGGGGTTGCTAAGAGTCGGACACGACTGAGCGACTTCACTTTCACTTTTCACTTTCATGCATTGGAGAAGGAAATGGCACCCCACTCCTGTACTCTTGCCTGGAGAATCCCAGGGACGGGGGAGCCTGGTGGGCTGCCATCTATGGGGTCCCACAGAGTCGGACACGACTGAAGCGACTTAGCAGCAGTAGCAGCAGCATGGCTGATTTATGTTGAGGTTGGATAGAAAATACCAAAATTCTGTAAAGCAATTATCCTTCATTTACAAAATAAACTTTAAAAACTATATACCATAAAATTTGCCCATTTTAAATGTGCAATTAGATGATTTTTACTAAATTTAGCAACACTTTTTAGTAAATTTAGCACACACACACACAAACAAAATATTCCCAAAGTATTCAGTTTTAGAACACTCCATTAACCCAAATGCTGTTTATAATTAATCCTGCCTTGCCTCCCCACACTAGGCAATTACTATCTATGTCTTTAGATTTGTCTTTTGCATACATTTAACATACATTTAATTGTACAGTGTATTTATTTCATGTTTGATTTCTCTTTTTTTTTTTTTTTGACCTAATATCTCAGAGGTTTGTCCTTTGTCCATTAGCAGTATATACGACTATTCAATTTATTTTCATTGTCAAATAGTATTTCCTTATATAGAAATATGACATTATGTTTATCCAATCACCATTTGAATTATTTCCTTTTTTGTTGTTCTTTTTTTTTTGCTATCTTGAAATGATGCTATGATTATTGTAATTATTTTTACACAAATTTTTACATGGTGAAGTTTAAGTTAGATTTTGGTAAAATAAATAAGGACTACAATGCTAAAACAATTTTTTAAATGAGGAATGTATATGATAAGGTATGATTTGTTCAGTTATTTATTAATGGGCTGGATGTCATCCTGGTGACTATGAAGTTAACTCAAACATTTTTATTAGCTATGCAACTTTGTGAGTAAAAAATGTGTTATTTTCTCAGAATCAAGAAAATGAATAAATTATTTTTCCTGAGGAGTTGTTTATAAAAGTTAAACAAACCTTAAGAAGTAATATTTTTTAAACTTTCCACACTCACCTTGTGAGAGTATTCATTTATCAACACCAGGAAGGCAGTACTCTCTCTGTTACCTGATCCATCAAAACAAGGTGTGGAAGATAGAAGAGAAATAGAGAAATACATTTTCTTACTTCTGCTCTTTGAGCAAAAGGGAAGTTGAGGGGATAAATTAAGAGGCTGAGATTTTTAATTATATGGATACATTTGTTATGGAAAACTATATATGTGAAAATATGTATTTCAGTTATAGCTTAAAATGTTATTCCATTTTTCTTATAAACTTTAGTCTTTTATGTGGAAAGCATCAACATTAAAAGTATACTTTAAGTGAATGAAATAGCATATAGAGCACAGTATTTTTTTTTCCATTTGGAAAATATTATTACATATTTATGTTGTTGTAGAATAAAAATAAACACACACAAACAATAAATCTTCATGCTTCTGAAATATCACAGTGGACTATTGCAGAAAACATAAAATATTAATAACTTTTTTTTTTCAATTTCAGAGGTCATATTTGTTCTGGTCATTTATGAGGTTTTAAATTAATTGCTTTCCAGCTAATTTTCATAATGAAAGTGAAAGTGAAGTGGCACATCATGTCTGACTCTTTGCATCCCCATGGACTGCACAGTCCATAGAATTCTCCAGGCCAGAATACTGTAGTGGGTAGCCTTTCCCTTCTCCAAGGAATCTTCCCAACCCCGGGATCAAACCCAGGTCTCTCGCATTGCAGGTGGATTTTTTATCAGCTAAACTACAAGGAAGCCCAATTTTCATAATAATCACTCTTAAAAAGGACTCAAAAAAAAAAAGACTCAATTACATAGTAAACATTTAAGAACTCTTTCTTTGCAAATACATTTCATGACTTTAAATGTCACTCACTTTTTTAGCTGTAAAACATGGCATCTAAGACCTCAATAGCTGTGAAGATAGTGTGCTCATTTACTGCTCTGTATGGTTGTTTGGGCTTCCCAGGTAGCATTAGAGTTGAAGAAACTGCCTACTAATGCAGGAAACATAAGAGAAATGAGTTCCATACCTGGGTCTGGAAGATCTCCTGGAGAAGGGCATGGCAATCCACTCCAGTATTCTTGCCTGGAGAATTCCATGGGCAGAGAAACCTGGAGGGCTACAGACTCAAACATGACTGAAGAGGCTTAGCATGCATGCATGTAGTTGTGTGCCCTCCATTTTACCTAGCTGGGCTTCCCTGGTGGCTCAGCCAGTAAAGAACCCTCCTGCAATGCAGGAAGATACCCTAGAAGAGGGCATGGCAACCCACTCTAGTATTTTTGCCTGGAGAAACTCCATGGACAGAGGAGCCTGGATGGCTACAGCCATGGGATCACACAGAGTCAGACATGACTGAACAACTAAGCACTTGGCTAAGAATTTTAAAAAATGTCTTTATGTAGATATTCCCTTCTATCCACAACTTCTACACTTATCTAGGAATACATGTGAACATAGTTTAAGAGTCTGGATTGAATATGTTTTAATGTGTGGAAGAATAATCTCCAAATATCAGTGGCTTAAAATAGCAAATGTTTCTTCCTGCTCTTTCTCGATGGCTTAGAATTCAGCTCTAGGCACTCATGGATCTTGGAAAAACTGTTCTGTCATATTGATTTCTGCTTTAGGTGCCCATAGAACTTCAAGTGAGAACTGGAAACATCCTCACTTCCAGTCACACTTCATGGTCATAACTTTGGTGGCCACATCCAAATTCGGAAGGTTGAGGAAGTTCAATCCTTCCTGTACGTAGAAATTAAGGGAAACTGAATAATAATAAATATCAGTACTTTTATTTATCTAAGTTGACAAATTTTACCTTTCTTATTTTCTAAAATTGTATTTGTGTGATAGTATTAAAAGAAAAAAAAAAACAATAAAAAGGAAGAACTTGATGATGTCCTGCTTGTCAAAATCATTTCCAGTAGTAAACAAAATTTAACAGTGCTGCCATTTGTAGCCACCTCATTAGCTAATTTCCTAGTTTTTCAACTTGGTCTTTAGTAGTTACTACAGGGTGACTGAAATTTATTAGCAAGTATGATGATCAAAGCACAAGGTGTATGTCAGCTATTTCTAATCATCCCTTTTGATTAGAATGGGTTTTGAAACAAACACAACATATGTTCTGAAAACCACTTGTTAAAAAGCATGAGGTATTCATTTAGTCCTTTATTCAGTCTTTCAGTAATAGATTAGTGAGTATCTATTGCGGTAACTCTATTGTATGATGTTAATAACAAAGATATGAAGAAATCAGAGATTATCACCAATGGACTACATGAGTGAGGGAAAGGTTGGGATTATTTACATAATAATTCAATATTGAATGTAGTGTAATGGAGGCCAGAAGAGATATTCCTGAAGAAATATTTGATGATATCTAGTGTATCATGAGAAATTAACTGGAGAAAGAAGGTGGCAGGGAGATTTTCTTTGACACTTAGAAGGATAGACTATACATTTAATAAAAATGGAAAAAGCCATTGTGGATGGAAGATAGAGAGTAAAAAGGATTATGGAGCTTAAGTTCAGCTGAAAATGACTACAGTGAAATAGTGATTGGATTCCAAAGGACTTGGTAATAATTAACTGAGGGCTAAAAGCCAAGAATCACTTCTAGGTACAGTGGAAAGTGAATTGGTCTTAGATTCAAAAAGACTGTTCTATAATCTTCCAGCTCTTTTACTCTAGACAAATGTGCTCCTAGAGCCACAGTTTTCTCATTGACATGATTATGATGATAACATTTACTTTATATGACTACTGTTAACATGACAGACAATGTCTTATGTGTCCAGTCCATTGCAGATTACTCTAATTTGAGATCTCTAAAATACAAACATCAAGCTGGGATATGACTTACAAGAAATGTATGGAGGGAAACATTGGTGAAAGATAAAGAGGAGTGAGATAATAGAAAGAGGCTACAAACTGTGATAATGTCTAACACATATGCAGGAGAGAGGGAAAAAAAAAAAAAAGGAATTGAGTAGAAAGAATCTCAAGACTACAGTGCATTTCTAGGAAACATTCAGCCAGGTTGATGGTGGTCCTGGAGTCAAAGTTTTCCCATAAAGAGCCCATAACTTGCAGGAATAGACTTGTATTTGCATCTCCACAGTACTCAGTCAGTATGTGGGAGAAGACTATGAGAGCTGTGGTCTTAGCAAAAACATGATGGTGAATCCAGAGAGGCAGGTGCTTGGACATCAGTCAAGCATGCTACTGACAAGAGGTCTGATTTACATATTTTTCATGGCTGCCACTACTCACTCCTTGAATCATATAGATTATATATACTCCACAAGTTTAGGCAATTGCTTCTATATGATTCCCATGAGTTTCTCTTTTTGAAGGAGAAGCCTTGAACAAGATCTGTAGTACAAAATACTCCCCTCTGCTAAAGTTGGCTGCAAGGCTTCAAAGTGAATGCAAAAAAAAAACACCTCAGCTATCTCCTTTGCAGATCTTGGTGGCTTACATGGTACTGTAACTCATTACTGAAGTGTCTGAGCTATTGGAAATGCCTTTTTTTGGGAATTCCTTGGCAATCCAGGGATTAGAACTCTACGCACTCTCACTGCCAAGGGCCTAAGTCTGGTCCCTGAGGGGTCAGAGAACTAAGACCCCACAAGCAGTGGGATGCATCTAAAACAAACAAACAACAATAACAACAACAAAAAGAGTTTGATTCCCGAAAACAAAATGAAGAAGACCTAATGGGAAATACCTCATAATTATCTCCTCAAAAATGTATTTTTCAAGCCGGTATTTCTGAACATGTCCTTTCACATTTCCAGTGGGGTAAGAGAATATGAGGAGGCACCCATGGGAATTATATAGATTACGTATTAATTTTTTCTTGTTTCCATTGTGTAAAATCATTCACACTTTCTCATTGTGATCAAGGTCCATTACTTTTGTAGTGATGATTAACTTTTCTTACTTGCTGGTCCCTGAACACACGTACTCTAAAGTTCTTAGGCTATAGCCATAGACAGTAGTTCACTGGAGCACTTGATGTGTCCCCTGGCAGGAATACATTCTTCTGGGGACCAGGACTTTCAACCCTGTAAATAGTGAGTGCAAGAAGTACACACTTTTCCATAGGTCATTTTGAGTGATGGTAAATGGAGTCACCTCTGGTTCCACTCATTGGTTGATGGACCCACATATTTGTCTTGTGATTATCACCATAGGATGGTCCTTGAGTTGATACATAACACTGCATATTGAAAAATATCATCCCATTCTTTCAGAAAGTTGACTCTGAGTTGGCACTTTAGCTGTACAAGTCCAGTTTTCTAAAAAGTCAACCTTTTCTGGACGGTACAATACTTTATTCTATTGGTAGACCCCAGGACCCTATGTTCATGGATGCACTCACCTTTCTCAAGATGAAGCATTATCTGACCAGACGCTATGTTCTGTGCATTACATTCCTGTGGATCAGACATCTCATAATACCTCAAGTAGTGCTGCTGGTTAAGGATCTGTAGGCAAGAAAGAGAAAGGCATTCAATATATGAAATAGTTGTCCATCCTCTGTATATGAACTGTTGGCCCTTCAGGTATAGAATGTGTGCTATAATAGCTTTATTTTATGCCACCATGACGACTTTTCCCATGTGCTCATTGCGCCAGTCCAGACCAAAAAATGGTGATGGCTCACTACTACTATTTATTGGTCAAGTCGTTTGCTGACTTAACAAAATGCCTCTTGTTTTCTGAGTGATTCTTGGTAGCCATCAATGTATGGTAAAATGCTTACTCTTTGTGCCCAATCCTAATGTCCATCCATATACTTCAGTCCCAAATATCTTTGTTGTCAATATTACATGCTTTTTACCTTCAGGCCCTGATCTGATGACCATGCCATTGACCATTACCCAAGAATATATATCTATATCTTCATCTATATCTATATCATCTGTGGGCTTCCCTGGTGGCTCAGCTGGTAAAGAATCCACCTGCAGTGCGGGAAACCTGGATTTGGTCCCTGGGTTGGGAAAATCCCCTGGAGAATGGAATGGCTACCCACTCCAGTATTCTGGCAGGGAGAATTCCATGAACCATATATAGTTCATGGGGTCGCAGAGAGTCAGACACAACTGAGCGACTTTCACTTTTCACTTTCACAACATCTGTATATCTATCATGTCCGCATATTGGAGTACTTCCTGTTCTACATAAAGTATATGAACAATGCAATGCTTACAGCTCCACCTATTGGGAAAGTTGACATTCTCCATTATCTTTCAAGGTTACTTTTTTTTTTTTTTACACTCATATAGCAAGCTAAACTATCTGTAAATCAACTTTGTTCATTCCCCTCTCCTTTGGCTGTTTATAGTGGGGTACTACTCATTACACTAGTCTATACTTACTCTTCAGATCCTTCCACTTCTACAGAGACTAAAGGGCAAAATATATGTAGGTATGATAAGTATTAGTAACTATGTGTCATTGACATCTTGAATCATGACGTTAAGCTCCATCATCTCTCTTTCTTCTTCCAGAATACTTCATGGTTTTGGATTTGCTATCTCAGTCAATGTGTGACAGAGTACAGGTTCAGAGATTTATCTGTGGGCTTTCATGCTATGATAGCTTTTACCACATAGGTCAAGAACAAAATGTTTAGGTTACTACCTTGCCAAGTGTATCAATTCCAATTATTCACTAAAGACTGGAAGAATATCCATTATATGGGTCCCTAGATGCATTGGGCCTAAACACCATGCTTTGTATGTCATGCCAAGGTGCCTGCCAATCATGCATCTAATAATACAGTAAATGTAAATTAAAAAATTAAGAAATTTTATTAAATGAGTTGTGTGTATCTAAGTTGCTCAGTTTTATCCGACTCTTTGCGACCCCATGGCCTGTAGCCTGCCAGGCTCTTCTGTCCATGGTATTTCCCAGGCAAAAATTGAATGGATTGCCATTCCCTTCTCTAGGAGATCTTCCCAACCCAGGGATGGAACCTGGGTCTCCTGCATTGCAGGCAGATTCTTTACCAACTGAGCCACCATGGGTAGTCCTAGTGGTAAAGAGTCTACCTGCCAATGCAGGAGATGTAAAAGATTCGGGTTTAGTTCCTGGTTGGGGAAGATCCCCTGGAGGAGGAAATGGCAACCCACTCTGTTACTCTTGCCTAGAGAATCCCATGAACAGAGGAGCCTGGTGGGCTATGGTCCATGGGGTCACAGAGTTGGACACAACTGAAGTGACATAGCAGGTAACAAATTACAGGCTCTCAAAACCTATTGGCTTTTTTCCTCTTTGAGCAGAAATTTATCTAATATGCCATTTCAACAGGAAGATAATTTGATGTGTGGGTCTTCAGGTATTATACTCTTTGTCCATTAGTGTCTGACTATTCTCATTTTCTCACTGTAAAGTCACCTGGTTAAATGACCATAGGTCCCTTTGGGGGAGACAGAGGGATTCTTGCAGTTGTGTTGCAGGGACTTTTCTTCTAAGGACCCAGATACTTCTTCAATCAGAGTTTTTGACATAAAATTGGGTCTGGTCTAGGTACTGAACAACAGATCATGTCTTTTCATTGACAGAACTGCCTTCATCCTCCTGATATTCTGTTCTTACTTTTTTTCCGGTTATAGATATTAAGGATCACAGTTGTTGACTGCCTATCTATTTTTTCCCCACTGACATCATGCTCTATTTTCCTGTTTCAAGACTTACCGTGTGTCAATCTTCCTTGAATACCCTTCTACAAAGCTGATATTTAAGCTAACACAGAATTTTGGCTTTTGACAACTTAGAACTCTGAATTTTGTCACCTGGTTTCTTTTACTTTACAGCTATATCCATCTCCATCCGTGTAATCATTGTTCTCTGGCTACTCTCATAACCTCAGGATTAGCTTACATAGTCACTGTTGACCTTCTTAATATTGACAGTACTCCATTAATAAATGGATTATTGTAGTGCTGATGAACAGATTGTCTTCTGGGATCTCCTGTGAAAAATTATTTTCTGTGAGTCTGGCTTCACATGATAATCTATTAATATCTCACTATTTCTACTTCTTTCAGTCCTCTCTCTATACCACTTGCCGTGACAACTCAGGGGCTTATACTCCATTCAGTGTTGATCATCTATTTCTTTGCTTTTAAGAGCTACCCCAGCAGTGACTTTTCTCCAGCATCTTATCTGTTGAAGTCTGATGTTCCAAGAAAAAAAGTGTTTTCCAATCAATGACTTCTTAGGGACCCAGTCTTACATTCTGGTCCAAGTAATCAAGTATATTCTAAACTGGTCACAGAGATACTCTTGACTCAATATTTAGTCCCTGGCAGCTCTATTGGAATACAGTTTCTTCCTTTGCTTAACAGGCACTGAAAGTCCATAGCTGACTTTTCCTTCAATTTAACCTTAGCACTTAGGGACTCTAACCTAAGCACTTAGAGCACCTTAGCACTCTCCTCACTTGGAAACCAAGAGAGGAGATGGAGACAACTGAGCTGAATACTTATTGACTCTTGGAGACAGTCTTCCCTTGCATCTTCCAGCATGGGGGTAATGCTGGAAGAAGTGGGTTAAGCAAGTCTGTGAGCCTGAGGGTTAAAGATTTCTGTCTCCTATAAAATCTCATCCCCATATTACTAGGGTGCAGGTTTTAACAATAAGGGTCTGACTTTAGCATAATGAGCTACTTGAGCTGGAAATTGTCACACAAGCTCTGTTATTCTATCTGGACCTCAGTCTGCTGCTCAACTGTGTCTAATCATTCTAGGAGAAAATTGCCTCTTTGTAAGTTAATAAAAGATCCCCCATGACTTTCATATGTAGCTTTTACCTGTTTGGTAACAACCCTCAGTTTCTCATTATTTCTCCACAATGTGTTATCACAACTCAGCTCTAACCCTGAGATAACTACTATCGTTATAGACATTGTCCCCCTTCTTGTGATATTGTGATCAATAATAAGAAATATACATTTGGTCTTCATCCCAGTTCTTGGCTGAGTTCCTAAAACCTCTGGAATTCCCTAAGTGCTGAAAGCCATGTAGGTGTCTTTTGTTATGTTATGAGGTGACCTTTGAACCCCACCTAAGGATGCAGACTGTTTGCCAGAGGAGGCAACCCTGTGATTAGAAGGTTGGAACCTTCAGTCTTAACCCCTTGACTTCCAAAGAGGAGAGAAGGGCTGGCGATTGAGTTTGAGCACCTGTGGCCAATTTTTTAATCAACCATGCCTATATAATTAAGCCTTCATAAAAACCCAAAAGGCTGGGGTTTGTAGAACTTCTGAGTTGGTGAACATGTGGAAACTTGGGGAGAGTCATGCTCTTGGAGAGAGAGGGCATGGAAGCTTTGAGGCCTTTTCCTATCCCCTGCCTTTTGCATCTCTTTCATCTGGCTGTTATCTAAGCAAGTGAAATATTTCTCTGTGTTCTGTGAGCCGCTCTGCTCTAGCAATTTAATCAAGCCAACGAGAGAGTGGGAACCCCAGTTTATAGCTGATTGGCCAGAAAAATAAGCTTGCATTTGCCATTGGTATGCTGGAGGTATTGTGGTGCTGAGCCCTTGACCTGTGGTGTGTGTTCAGTCATTCAGTCATATGTTCGACTCTTTATGATCCTATAGACTGTAGTCCACCAGGTCCCTCTTCTATGGGATTTTTCTAACAAGAATACTGGAGTGGGTTGCCATTTCTTTCTCCAGGTGAGCTTCTGACACAAAAACAAACTCGTGTCTCCTGCATTGCCAGGGGATTCTTCACCACTGAGCCACCAGGTAAGTCTGCAGAATCTGATACTATTTCTAGGTAGATAGTGTCATAATTGGAGAAGGCGATGGCACCCCACTCCAGTACTCTTGCCTGGAAAATCCCATGGATGGAGGAGCCTGGTTGGCGGCAGTCCATGGGGTCGCTAGGAGTCAGACACGACTAAGTGATTTCACTTTCACTTTTCACTTTCATGCATTGGAGAAGGAAATGACAATCTACTCCATTGTTCTTGCCTTGAGAATCCCAGGGACAGGGGAGCCTGGTGGGCTGCCATCTATAGGGTCGCACAGGGTCAGACACGACTGAAGCAACTTAGCAGCAGCAGCAGCAGCAGCAGTGTCAGAATTGAGTAGAATTGTGAGACAGCCAGTTGGTGGCAGAGAATTGTTTTGTGGTGTGGGGTAACCCCTCCCCCACATCCATACACATTGGAAACTGGGGTCAGAACCCATTTACCCATGTATTTTTAAAATCTGACATCATTGTACCTAGGAGGCAATTCCCCTTGGGTATTCTTGGATATTCCTGGAATATCTTTGCAGGTCGCCAGCAGTGACCTCTTTAGTAATTAGAACATCACCAGTTGGGGTCTTGCCAGCTTTTTGTTATCCTGCCTGTTTTCTCAGATGGCTATTGGCAATGCTTCTGTTTGTAGGGTTCCTCTGAGAAACATATGCAAAGACAGAATTAGACATATGAGTGAATGATTACAGGGAATGCAGGTTAAAAATAAAAAAGGAGAGAAATTAAGAAAGTGCAGAGAGCCCATAACTATAAAGATGTTGAAAAATAACAGGGAAAAGTAGGATGTTTGAAGATAAATAGTCTCAGACTTTCCAGAGCACATTCAAGAAAGTTTGTCAAGATCAGCTAGGAGTCCAAGAGCCAAAGTCACTCATCAGATAAGTCCTGCAATGCAAACCCATTTTTTTTTTTTAATTGATTTCACTGGATCTTCATGGCTGTTCATTGGCTTCCTCTAGTTGCTGTGAACGACATCTACTATCTAGTTGCAGCGTGTGGGCTTCTCTTTGCAGTGGCTTCTCTTGTTGCAGAGCATGGGCTCTGGAGCACATGGATTCAGTAGTTGTGGCATGTGGTGTGCTGGCTTAGCTGTGCTGTGCTAACTTAGTTGTGCCAAGGCAGGTGGAATCTTCCTGGACCAGGGGTCATGTTCTCTGCCTTGGGAGGAGATTCTGAAACACTGGACTACTAGGGGAATCCTCAAAGCATTGGTCTTCATTTGCACCCTCGGAGTGCTCATGCATTGGCTGCAAGGAGTCCACTACAGGCATTACCTGGCAGTGGGTGTGGTGCAAATCTAGAGGGACAACAGATGGATTCCTCAGCAAAGTGGGGCATTTTCAAGTCTCCTCAGAGGCTTTCAATGCATAGTTGATAATAAGCTCTTAAGCTTTCTCAGGTACAGCAATTTAGCAGGTCCTTAGAAAGCAAGATTAACCTATTGAGTCATGGCTATATAGTAATTTAAGTAAGCTTCAATGGTAAAGTGGAGTTCGGCTTTTGACATATGTTTAATCAGTTCAATTGTTTCAAATATTTTGATCAAGAACCTATTCTTGACTATACACAAAATAGTAAGAAAACATTTATTTTTATAAATGTCCTACTGTTGAGTAAAAAATCACACAGGTCCTTTAGCAAAACGATTCAATCAGCAAATGAGTACATACGTAACTAAGGTCAAATATCAAATAGTTTTTAGTGATACTTATTTAAAAGAATAAACACACAAATTAATATGAAAACACATTCTTTCTTAGAAATATCACATATGCTATAGTAAAAACATTTCCACTGAAATAAATATAAATTTCTGGAGTTAATAGATCATATTTATTTTGCTTTATAATCAATAGTAATAGTGGATCAGTTCAGTTCAGTTCAGTCGCTCAGTCATGTCCGACTCTGCGAGCCCATTAATCACAGCACGCCAGGCCTCCCTGTCCATCACCAACTACAGGAGTTTACTCAAATTCACATCTATCCAGTCAGTGATGCCATCCAGCCATCTCATCCTCTGTCGTCCCCTTCTCCTCCTGCCCCCAATCCCTCCCAGCATCAGAGTCTTTTTCAAACAGTCAACTCTTCGCATAAGGTGGCCAAAGTATTGGAGTTTCAGCTTTAGCATCAGTCCTTCCCATGAACACCCAGGACTAATCTCCTTTAGAATGGACCAGTTGGATCTCCTTGCAATCCAAAGGACTTGCAAGCATCTTCTTCTACAACACCACAGTTCAAAAGAATTAATTCTTCTGTGCTCAGCTTTCTTCACAGTCCAACTCTCACATCCATAATGTCTCTGCTTTTTAATATGCTATCTAGATGGGTCATAACTTTCCTTCCAAGGAGTAAGCGTCTTTTAATTTCATGGCTGCAATAACCATCTCCAGTGATTTTGGAACCCTAAAAAATAAAGTCTGACACTGTTTCCACTGTTTCCCACCTATTTCAAATGAAGTGATGGGACCGGATGCCATGATCTTCATTTTCTGAATGTTGAGCTTTCAGCCAACTTTTTCACTCTCATCTTTCACTTTCATCAAGAGGCTCTTTAGTTCCTCTTCACTTTCTGCCATAAGGGTGGTGTCATCTGCATATCTGAGGTTATTGATATTTTTCCCAGGGATCTTGATTCCAGCTTGTGCTTCTTCCAGCCCAGCATTTCTCATGATGTACTCTGCATATAAGTTAAATGAGCAGGGTGACAATATACAGCCTTGACGTACTCCTTTTCCTATTTGGAACCAGTCTGTTCCATGTCCAGTTCTAACTATTGCTTCCTGACCTGCATATAGGTTTCTCAGAGACAGGTCAGGTGGTCTGGTATTCCAATCTCTTTCAAAATTTCCCAAAGTTTATTGTGATCCACACAGTCAAAGGTTTGGCATAGTCAATAAAGCAGAAATAGATGTTTTTCTGGAACTCTCTTGCTTTTTTGATGATCCAGCGGATGTTGGCAATTTGATCTCTGGTTCTTCTGCCTTTTCTAAAACCAGGTTGAACATCTGGAAGTTCACAATTCATGTACTGCTGAAGCCTGGCTTGGAGAATTTTGAGCTTTACTTTACTAGCATGTGAGATGAGTGCAATTGTGCAGTAGTTTGAGCATTCTTTGGTATTGCGTTTCTTTGGGATTGGAATGAAAACTGACCTTTTCCAGTCCTGTGGCCACTACTGAGTTTTCCAAATTTGCTGGCATATTGAGTGCAGCACTCTTACAGCATCATCTTTCAGGATTTGAAATAGCTTAACTGGCATTCCATCACCTCCACCAGCTACCTGACTTCAAATTCCAGGATGGCTGGCTCTAGGTCAGTGATCACACCATCGTGATTATCTGGGTCATGAAGATCTTTTTTGTACAGTTCTTCTGTGTATTCTTGCCACCTCTTCTTAATATCTTCTGCTTCTGTTAGGTCCATACCATTTCTGTCCTTTATAGAGCCCATCTTTGCATGAATTGTTCCCTTTGTATCTCTAATTTTCTTGAAGAGATCTCTAGTCTTTCCCATTCTGTTGTTTTCCTCTATTTCTTTCTGACACATCTCTTACAATTTTCCATAGTATAGCCGTATTTTTTAATTAGAATCTTATACTTAATCTATTCTTGAACATATTGATACTTATAGTCTTATGTGATGAAGACTAAAGTTCTTGACATTGCCTTCATCTGATGAGGGCTTCTGCCTGTTTCTCTAAGTACATCTCACTCCTCTTTGTCTCTCCTTCCCTTTACATCATTTGCACTAGTCTTCTTTCTGTGCCTATAAAATGTGCCATGCGCTGTTCTGTTAACATTTTCCACCTTCTCTGGTACCTTCATATAGTGCAGGGAGCATACTTATTTTGTGGAATCAATTTGTCTCTGGTCATTGCTGTCCTACAGGGAATTAGGTTAGTCACTTTATCTCAATATTTCCACAAATAATACATTTAGTCTATAATGAATCAAAAAGACTGAATCTTTTACTTCAATTATTGGGAAGCAATTTTAAAGTAGAAAGAAAATTAAGCATGGCAGGGGAAACTGGTTTTAATTTCTGCCTCTCCCTCTGCATAACTGTGTGACTGAATCCTTTGTTTTTCAGTTGCACATTTAGAGTCACTGCAGATGGTGACTGCAGCCATGAAGTTAAAAGACACTTGCTGCTTGGAAGAAAAGCTTTGACCAACATAGGCAGCATATTAAAAAGCAGAGATGTTACTTTGCCAACAAAGGTCCATCTAGTCAAAGCTATGGTTTTTCCAGTAGTCACATATGAATGTGAGAGTTGGACTATAGAGAAATCTGAGTGCCAAAGAATTGATACTTTTGAAGTGTGGTGTTGGAGAAGACTCTTGAGAGTCCCTTGGACTGCAAGGATATCCAACCAATACATCCTAAACAAAATCAGTCCTGAATATTCATTGGAAGGACTGATGTTGAAGCTGAAACTCCAATACTTTGGCCACCTAATGGGAAGAACTGACTCACTGGAAAAGATCCTGATGCTGGGAAAGACTGAAGGTAAGAGGAGAAGGGGATGACAAAGGATGAGATGGTTGGATGGCACCACAGACTCGATGGACATGAGTTTGAACAAGCTCCAGGAGTAGGTGATGGGCAGGGAAGCCTGGCGTGCTGCAGTCCACGGGGTCATAAGGAGCTGGACACAACTGGGCAACTGAACTGAAAAGTTTACAGAGTTGTAAAGATTAAATAGCATGCTTTATTTTAACATAATTTGTGAATTACTAATAGAGTTCAAAAAACTCTGGGTATCCTATTATCCAGGATGCTGAGTCACTTCAGTCATGTCCGATTCTGTGTGACCCCATAGACGGCAGCCCACCAGGCTCCCCTGTCCCTGAGATTCTCCAGGCAAGAACACTGGAGTGGGTTGCCATTTCCTTCTCCAATGCATGAAAAGTGAAAAGTGAAAGTGAAGTCGCTCAGTCGTGTCCGACCCTCAGCGACCCCATGGAGGAGCCTACCCATGGGATTTTTCAGGCAAGAGTACTGGAGTGGGGTGCCATTGCCTTCTCCGATTATCCAGGATAGGACTGGCAAATGGTAAGCACATACTGAAATGATCTGAATGTTCCATTTAAGTGCACTCATGTATTAAAATGATCTTCCTGATTAAATGACAACAAATTTCACAACAAATACATTTAAGGTATTCTTTAACCTATAAATTAGATGTCTACATGTACTATAGTTTCACTTCACAAATATTTAAAATACAATTATTTAATTATATTCCATTCTAATATTTAAGAATTTCATTTTATTATAATGTATAAAAGACATAGGAATAGTGAAGAGAATCTTTCTTAATTTTCCTATGACAAACATTCAGTATTTTGCTCTATTTCCTTCTGGTTATTTTCCTTTAATGCATATGAGTATATACAGTATTCATATATTATTGTGGAATTATTCTATGTATTTTGATCCACTATCTTTTAAAAAAGGATGAACCATCCTTTTGTATGAACCATATTGTTTCACCACCTTCTGAAGAAACTCAAATGCATTTCTTCTATGTCCTCTGATAGTTTGAGGATATTATGGTTTTTCAAATAATATCACCTAATTATAGGGTATTTATCAGAGTATCATCCTCTCTAGCTGCTGCTATTGCATGAAACTTGTGCCTTTCATAATGTGGTCTGTTATTGAAAAGATTAAATCATCAATAGTCTCTTATGATTTCCTGATAATCTTACTTCCCCTTTGATGATGGCATGCTGAATTTCCTGGAATTGCTCTACATGACAAAGATTGAACATTTTGAACTTGTATTGTGAAAAATGCAGCTCTTGTGTTCTATTCAAAAATTCTTCAATTCAGTTATCAGAGTGTGTTCAGTCAGCTCAGAGGATCAGACATTTCATTTCCTTAGGGGATAACTTCCCCAGGATACTCAGGTGACCTGCTCTTTGTCTAGCAAATTGGTTCCTGACATCATTTTGAAAATACCGTACTTTTGGCACCAAATCATGTTAAAGTCACTTGAGGGGAGCTAAGTCCTCTCACCTACTTCTGTACATCCTAAAGAAAGGTTCCTGTTCAGTTACTAAGTGGTCTCCTACTCTGCAACCCTGTGCACTATAGCCCTCCTGGCTCCTCTGTCCCTGGGATTTCCTAGACAAGAATACTGAAGTAGGATGCTATTTCCTCTTTCAGGAGGGTCTTGCTGACCCGGAGATTGAACCCACGTGTCCTGCATGGCAGGTAGATTCTTTACCAGTGAGCCACCAGGGAAGCCCATAAAGAAGGTGAAAATGATAATTACTCAGTCTTGTTCAACTCTTTGTGACCCATGGACCATAACCTGTCAGGTTCCTCTTGTTCATGAAATTTTTCAGGCAAGAATACTGGAGTGGGTTGTCATTCCCTTCTCCAGGGGATCTTCCAGACCCAGGGATCAAACCCATGTTTCCTATATTACAGGCAAATTCTTTACCAGGAGGCTCCTGGTGGCTCAGACAGTAAAGAAAGTTAGGTTAATAGAAAAACAGGTTGTAAATCACAGGTCCTAAAAATTGGTATTCTGGACATGTCTTTTTCATTCAAAATATAAAGCCATTTTAAGACTAAGCTAAAACATGCTGGTATCTAGAATGAGTTGGCCCACCTTCTGCTTTCATTTATGTACATCTTGACTTCATCAGGAATAATAGATACATAAGTAAAAACAGAATTTGGCCCAGTGATTTTAAAGGCTGTGATCTCCCATCAAGAAGCAGAGTTAATTAACTCTTCCTCCCATCATCATACAGGCATCATTTTTGAAAAGATGTTTGCCTTCCTCAAAGATGTCCAAAGGAAGGGCCAGTTTATACACTACTAGCTCTCATTCCATGCTGACAGCCACTGACCTCATCTAGGTTTTAGGTTAAACACAGTGGATAGCTTTATCTGCTAGTATCATGGGTGATTGCTCTAGGAATAATAAAACAAAGCCAGGATTCTGTGAATGCTGCCTACGTCTCACAGTGGGTAGTCGACCAGCTGATATGAACATTGCCTTTCTCACATGTAGCAACACTTAGTTATTGAGCAAATAGGAAAGCAAAAATTTTATTTTCCCACTGTATGAGACCTACATTTGTGGCATTGATGTTTGGTGTAGCCAAACCTTTTGAAAAAGGTGATGCCATCAAAAAAGTATGAACTGACTGGAAAAAATTAAACTTTAGGAAACAATGTGGTCCTGTCTTTCCTGCTTTAAACTTTTGAGAATCAATAACTTGTAAACTTAGGTTGTTGGTTTGAGCCAAGTGATCACAATTTAAATATCCTAATTCCTAAAGCAATATTTACTGGGTTTTCTAACAGAACCCCTAAACATCATCTGGTTCTTGGCAAAACTATTGGGCGCAGTGGTCATAAAATATTTCTGGGAACTGTAATGACTGTATAAAATATCAATTAAAATCTGCAACAAGGAAATAATTTAGATTTTGATCTTTTGTGGGTTTTCTGTATATAAATTAAAAGCCATTATTTAATTTTGCTCCTTGAAACAACATTTAAAACACAGCTGTGAAATACAAAGTGCTTACCTTAGGAAACTTCACTCTCTGTGCATCTGAAATCCAAATTAGATCCACTTCATTGATTAAAAATATTGCTTCTAGTGATTTGCCAAAAACTGTGTTCTGAAATTTAAATTAGGTTACATATTTTGTAGCAGACTGCCATAATAATTTTCCAAAGCAATAAAATCAGTTATCAGAATTAATGATACATAAAATTCATTTTACGATTTTACTTATATTACCTTGCATCTCTCTTTTTTTCTATTTTCAAACAAACTCCTGTAACTTTCTAATGTGCATCTATACTACCCAACAACCCTGGCTGTGGCAGAGAGGGCAATACAATTCAATACAATTTTTTTTTTAATGTACTGGTTTATGTTCAGAAGTTGTATGGTAAATGTATAGAAAATAGACTGGGTAGCCTGCTCTTTCTATGAATGAGACCCCTCTAAAGTGGCAGTTACCCCTTAAGTGGGCTTCCCTGGGGCTGTCAGTGATGGAGTATCTGGCATTACCTGCTGAAGGAAATGGAGAAGCTGCTACTTGAATAAACAAGGCAGGGGCACCTGTAGCTTAATGATTCTCTTCATACCACAGCTGAGGACATGGGTCTTCCTTCTCTCCTTATTAGATCATGATGAAAAGTAAAATCTCTCTTACTTAAACTATTTAATCCATCATTCACTCTGTCATTTAACCAAACAGTCCCTAATTAAGCAGGTACAGAGAACATGCTGAGTGTAGGCACAGGGCCATGGATTAAAGTTGTAGAAACAGAATTGGTCTCTTCATGAAGCATGTCTTACAAAGAGACAGACATATAATTCACAAGGCAGGAGTTGAGTTCTACAATAGTACAAATTAACGAGTCCACTTAAAATGTTTACTGAGGGTGCTCTTGAAGGCTCATGAAAGGGTAGGATTTAGTTGCTTGGTGGCTTTGTCATACAGTCATTATTGTGAATGTATAACAGAAAAAAAAATTACAGTTGATAATTGTTCTAAAATACCTTAACACATTCAACTTACTAAAGATACCATCTAGGTTAAATGACTTGAGCTCTAGGATGAATAATGCTGAAGAAGCTGAAGTTGAACCATTCTTTGAAGACCTACAAGACCTTCTAGAGCTAACACCCCCCCAAAAATGTTCTTTTCATTATAGGGGACTGGAATGCAAAAGTAGGAAGTCAAGAAACACCTGGAATAACAGGCAAATTTGGCCTTGGAGTACAGAATGAAGCAGGGCAAAGGCTAACAGAGTTTTGCAAAGATAATGCACTGGTCATAGCAAACGCCCACTTCCAACAACGTAAGAGAAGACTCCACACATGGACATCAACAGATGGTCAGTATCAAAATCAGATTAATTATATTCTTTGCAGCCAAAGATGGAGATGGTCTATACAGTCAGCAAAAACAAGACCAGGAGTTGACTGTGGCTTGGATTATGAAAACCTTATTGCCAAAATCAGACTTAAACTGAAGAAAGTAGAGAAAACCACTAGACCATTCAGGTATGGCCTAAGTCAAATTCCTTACAATTATACAGTGGATGTGGTAAATAGATTTAAGGGACTAGATCTGATAGACTGCCTGATGAACTATGGATGGAAGTTTGTGACATTGTACAGGAGACAGGGATGAAAAACATCCCAAAGGAAAAGAAATACAAAAGAGCAAAATAGCTGTATGAGGAGGCCTTACAAATAGCTGTGACTAGAAGAGAAGCAAAAAACAGGGGAGAAAAGGAAAGATATACTCATTTGAATACAGAGTTCCAAAGAATAGCAAGGAGAGATAAGAAAGCCTTCCTCAGTGATCAATACAAAGAAATAGAGGAAAACAATAGAGTGGGAAAGACTACAGATCTCTTCAAGAAAATTAGAGCTACAAAGGGAACATTTCAGGCAAAGATGGACTCAACGAAGGACAGAAATGGTATGGACTTAACAGAAGCAGAAAATATTAAGAATAGGTGGCAAGAATAAATAGTAGAACTACGCAAAAAAGATCTTCATGACCCAGAAAATCACGATGGTGTGATCACTCACCTAGAGCCAGACATCCTGGAATGTGAAGTCAAGTAGGCCTTAGGAAGCATCACTATGAACAAAGCTAGTGGAGGTGATGGAGTTCCAGTTGAGATATTTCAAATCCTAAAAGATGATGCTATGAAAGTGTTGCATTCAAAATGCCAGCAAATTTGGAAAACTCAGCAGTGGCCACAGGACTGGAAAAGGTGTTTTCATTCCAATCCCAAAGAAAGGAAGTGCTAAAGAATGTTCAAACTATCACACAATTGCACTCATTTCACACACCAGTAAAGTAATGCTCAAAATTCTCCAAGCCAGGCTTCAACAAAATCGTGAATTGTGAACTTATAGATGTTCAAGCTGGTTTTAGAAAAGGCAGAGGAACCAGAGATCAGAGGAACCAGATTGCCAAAAAACACTGGATCATCAAAAAAGTAAGAGAGTTCCAGAAAAACATCTACTTTTGCTTTACATACTATGGCAAAGCCTTTGACTATGTGGATCACAACAAGCTGTGGAAAATTCTTCAAGAGATGGGAGTACCAGACCACCTGACCTGCCTCCTGAGAAATCTGTATGCAGTTCAGGAAGCAACATTTAGAACTGGACATGAAACAACAGCCTGGTTCCAAATAGGAACCTTTTCCAATAGGAAAAGGAGTATGTCAAGGCTGTATATTGTCACCTTGTTTATTTAACTTTTTTGAAGAGTACATCATGAGAAATGCTGGGCTGGATGAAGCCCAAGCTGGAATCAAGATTGCCAGAAGAAATATCAATCGCCTCAAACATGCAGATGGCACCACCCTTATGGCAGAAAGTGAAGAAGAACTAAAGAGCTTCTTGCTGAAAGTGAAAGAAAAAAGTGGAAAATTTGACATAAAGCTCAACATTCAGAAAACTAAGATCATGGCATCTGGTCCCATCACTTCGTGGCAAATAGATGGGGAAACAGTGGAAACAGTGTCAGACTTTATTTTGGGGGGCTCCAAAATCATTGCAGATGGTAACTGAAGCCATGAAATTAAAACGTGCTTGCTCTTTGGAAGACTATCTATGGCCAACCTTGACAGTTTATTGAAAAGAAGAGGCATTACTGTGCCAACAAAGGTCTGTCTCGTCAAGGCTATGGTTTTTCTGGTAGAAATGTATGGATGCTAGAGTTGGACTATAAAGAAAGCTGAGCGCCAAAGAATTGATGTTTTTGAACTGTGGTATTGGAGAAGACTCTTGAGAGTCCCTTGGACTGCAAGGAGATCCAACGAATCCATCCTAAAGGAAATCAGTCCTGAATATTTATTGGAAGGACTGATGTTGAAGCTGAACCTACAATACTTTGCCACCTTATGCGAGGAACTGACTCACTGGAAAAGACACTGATGCTGGGAAAGATTGAAGGCAAAAGGAGAAGGTACCGGCAGAGAATGAGATGGTTGGATAGCATCACCAACTCAATGGACATGTGTTTGAGTAAACTCTGGGATTTGGTGATGGACAGGGGGTCCTGGCGTGCTGCAGTCCATGGGGTCGCAAAGAGTTAGACACTACTGAGTGACTGAACTGAACTGAAGCTTCAGGACGTATAATTTTATTTTGCCTGAGTTGAGGAGCACAACATAAGTATCTGCAAAAGATCCAGGATTGTTGCTTATCTATCCTAAAGGAGAGCAGTTGATCAGCATATCTGCCTACAATTTCCATCCATTCTCTGCCACTGCCATGCTGACTGTTGAAGTACACTGTGTTGTGCTTAGTGGCTCAGTCATGTCTTTGTTAGCCCATGCACTGTAGCCTGCTAGGCTCTTCTTTCTATGGGGATTCTCCAGGCAAGAATTCTGGAGTTTGTTGCCATGCCATTCTCCAGGGGATCTTCCCAACCCAGGGATCTAACTCGGGTCTCCCAGACTGCAGACAGATTCTTTACCAAGTGAGATACCATGGAAGCACTAGTGTTCAAATATATCTCCCATTTCACCTGCTGTTCCTTTTAGCACTTTATCTCTCTGTGTAAACTCATCTCATTCTTTTTCAGTCCCTACAAAATTCTATAGAACAATACTTCTTACTTATATTATACCAGTAATATGGACACCCAAAGATTTTTGAAATACATATTCAGAGTGAGAATATATATATAGCATATTCTCATCTTGCCCACCATATATAAATAAAATACTTTTACTTTTACTTGGTTGAAATAGTGAAAATCACTATGCATATTTTTAGCATTCTGGTGGAGAAGGTTTATTGTTGATTTTGCTTTATTTTATTTAAACTTTTTGTTTTTTGTAATGGAGGCACAGTGCTATGGATTAAAGCTACCAAAACAGAGAGCTGGTCTTTGTTTTCATGGTGCATGTCTTACAAAGAGACATACATGTAATCCACAAGGCAGGAGTTGAGTTGTATAAGAGCACAAATTAGGAAGTTAATGTATGTGGTAGTCTCAGGTAGATAGCAAAGGGACTCAGCCCCTCATATATTTGTATCCATTCTCTCCCAAAATCCCTCCAATCTAGGCTGACAAGTAACATTGAGCAGAGTTCCCTGTGCTATATAATGTGTCCTTGATCAGTTCAGTTCAGTCGCTCAGTCGTGTCCGACTCTTTGCACCCCATGAACCACAGCATGCCAGGCCACCCTGTCCATCACCAACTCCCAGAGTTGACCTAAACCCATGTCCATCGAGTTGGTGATACCATCCAACCATCTCATCCTCTGTCGTCCTCTTCTCCTGCCCTCAATCCCTCCCAGCATCAGGGTCTTTTCAAATGAGTCAGCTTTTTGCATTGGGTGGCCAAAGGATTCACAGGATTATCTTTCAGGATTTGAAATAGCTCAACTGGAATTCCATCACCTCCACTAGCTTTGTTCATAGTGATGCTTCCTAAGACCCATTTGACTTCACAGTCCAGGATGTCTGGCTCTAGGTGAGTGATCATACCATCATGATTATCTGGGTCATGAAGATCTTTTTTGTACAGTTCTTCTGTGTATTCTTGCCACCTCTTCTTAACATCTTCTGCTTCTGTTAGGTCCATACCTTTTCTGTCCTTTATCAAGCCCATCTTTGCATGAAATATTCCCTTGGTATCTCCAATTTTCTTGAAGAGATCTCTAGTCTTTCCCATTCTGTTGTTTTCCTCTATTTCTTTGCATTGATTGCTGAGGAAGGCTTTCTTATCTCTCCTTGCTATTCTTTGGAAATCTGCATTCAAATGGGTATATCTTACCTTTCCTCCTTTGCTTTTTGCTTCTCTTCTTTTCACAGCTATTCATAAGGCCTCTTCAGACAGCCATTTTGCTTTTTTGTATTTCTTTTTCTTGAGGATGGTTTTGACCCCTGTCTTCTGTATAATGTCACAAACCTCCATCCATAGTTCGTCAGGCACTCTATCAGATCTAGTCCCTTAAATCTATTTCTCACTTCCACTGTATAGTCATAAGGGATTTGATTTAGGTCATATCTGAATTGTCTAGTGGTTTTCTCCACTTTCTTCAATTTCAGTCTGAATTTGGCAATAAGGTTTTGATAATCCAAGCCACAGTCAGCTCCCAGTCTTGTTTTTGCTGACTGCATAGAGCTTTTCCATCTTTGACTGCAAAGAATATAATCAATCTGACTTCATTGTCGATGTCATTGTTAGTTATCCACTTTAAACAGAGAAGTTTCTACCTGTCCAAATGGGCATGATATGAAAGTAGTGTGTGTTTACTACCATAAAATAGTTCATAGCAAATTGTGGGCAAAATACATTGAGATAAGATGAGCATCACGTATACAAGTGAATGAGTTTGTTGTTGTTTGTTTTTTTTAATCCCTCTCAGTATGTCACTAATTCCTCAGTTAAGACTATGATGTACCAAATATGTAATGGACAGTGTTTTCATGATACAAACCTGGATAGGAAACAGGGAATGACAGACTGTGTCATAAACTGATAGATTAACAGTTAATCTGATGGTCATGAAAATATTGCTTCTCTATGGAAGCAGAGAGAAGGATGGGTAAAATATATACCAAAACTATTAAACATTAAACACTAAAATGGAGGGTTTCTGAAGACACACTGAATGCTTCGTTATTTGAATATTTCAGGTTGGTAATGAGAGAATGGTGTAATTCACACATTCATTCAAGGAATAAATCCTGTATGATGTAAGTATGTAGAAAGTATTATTAAAGTTGCCTGATTCTACAATATGTATCTTTTTCTTTCTTTTTTTTTTTCTTTTTTAACAGAATGAATCAGTTTCTATTAAGTCCTAGAGGGTAGAGGTCATGTCTGACACATCTATGTGTTCTTAGTATTTACCACTGTAATTGAAAGATTGGAAGGTATATGTTATTCATAGATGGATGAATGAATAAGATATTTCCAAAAACATTGTAGGTTAGAAATTCGGACATAATGAAGCTTCTAAATATGTTTAAAGAATGTTTGTTGCTTTTGGAACACATAGTCAAGGAGGATAATGTTTTTCTTTGTTCAAGCTCTGGTTGGGCAAATTATTAGAGATGTTTATAAACGAAATACGTCAGTTATTATTTTACTCATTAAATATCTTAATTGGAAACACATTAAAATTATATTTTGTAACAAAAACAAATTCAATAAGTTTTACTGATTTTCTCCTGAAATATTGTTCGAGTCTTTAAATATTATACTCATGTTTTTGTTTTTGTTTTTTTTTTTAATTGAAATGAATCCGCCACAGGTATACATGTGTTCCCCATCCTGAACCCGCCTCCCTCCTCCCTCCCCATACCATCCCTCTGGGTCGCTCCAGTGCACCATGTTTTGCTAGACTAAATAAATCTAGAATAACATGACTAATAAAATTTAAAAAAAAAAATTGTTTTGTATTCAAATGCAGTGAAAATGAAGTACACAACAATTTTAATGAGCTGGAAATCTGTACAAAATAATAATTACTCTTGGTGGAAATGTTTTTCAATTAAGATTTTTATGTGTACCAATTCTAGAATATTAGCTGTGCATTTATTTACCTAGACATTTTGATATTAGGAGTTTAGAAAGTAATCTGATAAGTGAAAAAAGATATTTATTTGCTGAATTTTTAATGTCTCTCAATTTGTTTACCAAGGGAAAATTAAGTAAAGAAATAAAAACGTGCCCATTTAATGGACTGCTTTGAATCTATAAAAAATCAATCATTCTCTATATGCTGCAATAGAAAGATGTCCAACATATATTAAATGACATATATTAGAACCATAGAGCATCATTTAATTTCTGTTAAAAAAAAAAGAAGTAATTAACAATCATTTTTAATTTTTCATTTAGGGTAAGGATAGTTTTACCTTTTTTTTTTTTTAGTCTTAATTTTATTTTATTTTTAAACTTTACAATATTGTATTGGTTCTGCCATACATCGAAATGAATCCGCCACAGGCATACAAGTGCTCCCCATCCTAAACCCTCCTCCCTCCTCCCTCCCCATACCATCCCTCTGGGTCGTCCTGGTGCACCAGCCCCGAGCATCCAGTATCGTGCATCAAATCTGGACTGGTGACTCGTTTCATATATGATATTATACATATTTCAGTGCCATTCTCCCAAATCATCTCACCCGCTTCGTCTCCCACAGAGTCCAAAAGACTGTTCTATACATCAGTGTCTCTTTTGCTGTCTCATATACAGGGTCATCGTTACCATCTTTCTAAATTCCATATATATGCGTTAGTATACTGTATTGGTGTTTTTCCTTCTGGCTTACTTCACTCTGTATAATAGGCTCCAGTTTCAATCCACCTCATTAGAACTGATTCAAATGTATTCTTTTTAATGGTTGAGTAATACTCCATTGTGTATATGTACCACTGCTTTCTT
>NW_011495020.1:1574568-1577143 GCF_000754665.1 Bison bison bison
TTTAATGGTTGAGTAATACTCCATTGTGTATATGTACCACTGCTTTCTTATCCATTCATCTGCTGATGGACATCTAGGTTGCTTCCATGTCCTGGCTATTATAAACAGTGCTGCGATGAACATTGGGGTACACGTGTCTCTTTCAATTCTGGTTTCCTCAGTGTATATGCCCAGCAGTGGGATTGCTGGATCATAAGGCAGTTCTATTTCCAATTTTTTAAGGAATTTCCACACTGTTCTCCATAGTGGCTGTACTAGTTTGCATTCCCACCAACAGTGTAAGAGGGTTCCCTTTTCTCCACACCCTCTCCAGCATTTATTACTTGTAGTCTTTTGGATCGTAGCCATTCTGACTGGCGTGAAATGGTACCTCATAGTGGTTTTGATTTGCATTTCTCTGATAATGGGTGATGTTGAGCATCTTTTCATGTGTTTGTTAGCCATGTCTACCTTTAACATAAAAAGCATATTTCTCTTTTAGAACATATCAAAATTATAGATGTATTTAGAAATTTTATTATATCACCAGTTTCATAATGATTTTGATAAATACTCTGAAATTTTTTTCTAAATTTGGTTTGATTACTCAAGAAGAATTATATGAAGTATAAATTTATATGACATGTTAGGTAGTTGGAATAGGATTAAGGAGGCCAAAATGGAAGTGGCTAAAAGACAAAGAAAGGAAAAGCCCGCTAAAGTGGAACAAAGGAAAGGTCTGATGACCAGAGTGGGAAGCTCAGGTGAAACAAACATCCCTCTTGCCTAGCCCAATTTACATAGGGCAGGCTAAGGGGGAGCAGAAAAAAAAAACATATAAAAAAATTGAGCCTCTGGCTTTCTTTGTGTCTTTTGGGTTGGCCCAACCTCACTCCTCGAGGATGGATTTTCCTTTGCTTACCAAATAAAGCTGAGCTGTGACACTGGGTCTGTCCCTCGCTTCAAATTTTTGTTGTGGCAAGACAGAACTGAGGAAATTACAAACTCTCCCAACATATATAGTGCCATTTCTCAGATTTAAACTGGCTGAAACAGCCTCAGTTTGGCCCCTGCAAGGCAGAGGCCAAACACAGCAGAAGCCCAACTCTGTGAAAGCTCCCACAGTGGAAGCTGAACACGAAGAAAACCCAGCTCAGTGGAAATGACAGGAAGCCCAGCATGCTGGAAAGCAGGACAGCAAAAACAAACTCAGCAGAAAGCTCACAAGGCTCAGTCTGAGATTCCAGGAAACCTCTGGTTGAGGTAGAAAGTCCTCACCCCTATGACTGGAAGGACATATGGCTAACAAAATCTTAATTCCTATATAATCTCTCATTCCTTGAACCCCCAACGATTAGGTGAGCAATAGTGGATGCACCAGGGTGTCCTGAAGGCTCTACATCTGCTGTGCCTTAGTAGTTGTTGCCCAAGAGGGTAGGGGTTCTTCTGGCCTTAATTTTCTTTGTGTCACAGATCAGGCCAATGGAAACTGTGAGCACAGGTCAGGTATTTAGCAGATTTCCTGGCAGGTTATGAAGGGGATTCCTTGGCACGTTTTTCCCTGCTGCTTTTTCCCCCTGTCCTTCAGCTCCCCTTTCCTGGGATTTGAGCCTGGCCAAAACCCATGGTGCCTGGTTTTAAGACATAATGAACTCAGGCTCTTGATTTCTCATTGCAAAATTTCAGTGAGAGACACAGAGATAGGTAAGAGGTGCATTTGTTTGGGTTTAGAGAGAAGCATACTCCACAGGGTGTGGGCCATCACAGACGGTGAGTGCAGAGGCCATGGAATATGCTGTGGTTAGTTTTTCCTAGCTGGATGATTTCATATGCTAATAAGTGGGAAGGTCATTTCAACAGTTGGGGAACCACCCACTTCTTGGTCTTTTGATAGTGCCTTAGAAAGATGATGCTGTGAAAGTGCTGCACTCAATATGCCAGCAAATTTGGAAAACTCAGCAGTGGCCACAGGACTGGAAAAGGTCAGTTTTGATTCTAATCTCAAAGAAAGGCAATGTCAAAGAATGCTCAAACTACCACACAATTGCACTCATCTCACACGCTAGTAAAGTAATGCTCAAAATTCTCCAAGCCAGGCTTCAGCAATACATGAACTGTGAACTTCCAGATGTTCAAGTTGGTTTTAGAAAAGCCAGAGGAACCAGAGATCAAATTGCCAACATCTGCTGGATCATCGAAAAGCAAGAGAGTTCTGGAAAAACATCTATTTCTGCCTTATTGACTATGCCAAAGCCTTTGACTGTGTGGATCACAATAAACTGTGGAAAATTCTGAAAGAGATGGGAATACCAGACTACCTGACCTGCCTCTTAAGAAACAGCTATGCATGATATTTTACATGTTTCAATGCCATTGAAACGAGATGCCAGTCCAGGTTCAATGCACGATACTGGATGCTTGGGGCTGGTGCACTGGGACGACCCAGAGGGATGGTATGGGGAGGGAGGAGGGAGGAGGGTTCAGGATGGGGAACACATGTATACCTGTGGTGGATTCATTTTGATATTTGGCAAAACTAATACAATTATGTAAAATTTAAAAATAAAATAAAATTAAATTTAAAAAAATTAAAAAA
>NW_011495020.1:1577243-1586837 GCF_000754665.1 Bison bison bison
AAAAAAAAAAAAAAAGAAACAGCTATGCAGGTCAGGAAGCAACAGTTAGATCTGGACATGGAAAAACAGACTGGTTCCAAATAGGAAAAAGAGTACGTCAGGGCTGTATATTGTCACCCTGCTTATTTAATTTATATGCAGAGTACATCATGAGAAACGCTGGCCTGGAAGAAGCACAAGCTGGAATCAAGATTGCCGGGAGACATATCAATAACCTCAAATATGCAGATGACACCACCCTTATGGCAGAAAGTGAAGAGGAACTAAAAAGCCTCTTGATGAAAGTGAAAGTGGAGAGTGAAAAAGTTGGCTTAAAGCTCAACATTCAGAAAACCAAGATCATGGCATCCGGTCCCATCATGGGAAATAGATGGAGAAACAGTGGGAACAATGGCTGACTTTATTTTGGGGAGTTCCAAATCACTGCAGATGGTGATTTTAGCCATGAAATTAAAAGATGCTTACTCCTTGGAAGGAAAGTTATGACCAACCTAGACAGCATATTAAAAAGCAGAGACATTACTTTGTCCACAAAGGTCTATCTAGTCAAGGCTATGGTTTTTCCAGTAGTCATGTATGGATGTGAGATATGGAATATAAAGAAAGCTGAGCAGCAACGAATTGATGCTTTTGAACAGCATCGTTTTTGAACAGTGGCATTGGAGAAGACTCTTGAGAGTCCCTTGGACTGCAAGGAGATCCAACCAGACCATCCTAAAGGAGATTAGCCCTGGGTGTTCATTGGAGGGACTGATATTGAAGCTGAGAGTCCAATACTTAGACCACCTGATGAGAAGAGATGACTCATTGGAAAAGATCCTGATTCTGGGAAGGATTAAGGACAGAAGGAGAAGGGGACGACGGAGGATGAGATGGTTGGATGGCATCACCGACTCAATGGACATGAGTTTAGATGAACTCCAGAAGTTGGTAATGGACAGGGAGGCCTGGCATGCTGCGGTTCATGGAGTCTCAAACAGTTGGAAACGACTGAGTGACTGAAATGAACTGAACTGAACTGAGCAGATAATAATCAGTTTTGTCAGATACTAATTGCATTGGGATTATGTGATAAGTATTTAAAAAAAAACAGTTTCCAGTTTGTATAATTAATATATTTTACTTTTAAAATAGTGAAATTTATAGACTGTTTACTAGATTTAGATTGAAGTCCTTATTACTCAATTAAAAGTAGAGTAAATTGAATTCACATTCTCACTAAAACCCTTATTAAGTGTGTCATCTCTTAGAGTAGTGGTATTCAAATTTCAGAAAAAAATTCCAAACCTTTTACTAAATACTTTTTAGTAAATTATTTTACTAAATATTTTAGTATTTTACTATTTTTCTCTATTTTATTATTTTACTATTATTAGTTACTAAATTGTTACTAACCACTACTCTAAAATATAAATATGTTAACTTGTATATGGGGTGACTATCCTTATATGGCATATGTTTTATAAACTTAATCAGAACACTCAGAAGTCTTTAAGAGGATATATTTTTATAAATATATTTCTAATCACAAGAAATTCAGCACATTCTTTTTTTTTTCTAATTTTATTTTATTTTTAAACTTTACATAATTGTATTAGTTTTGCCAAATATCAAAATGAATCCGCCACAGGTATACATGTGTTCCCCATCCCGAACCCTCCTCCCTCCTCCCTCCCCATACCATCCCTCTGGGCCGTCCCAGTGCACCAGCCCCAAGCATCCAGCATCGAGCACATTCTTAACTTAGAAATTAAACCACAAGATAGGGCACTGTTTATTTTTTAATATAAATCCCTTTTTCCAATAATCTGATATTTTCCATCTGTTGCCAATCTTTTATCAGATATAATTAAAATAATCATTTTGTCTCATGATATAGCAGATGAAAAGCTTTAACTGGGATATATTAAATGTCCTATCTGCTTTTTTCTCATTGTGTTTGAATCACTGGTGCTATTTTTAATAAGCTGTTTCCTTACAAGAATATTTTAAGACCCTTAGGTCGTTATTCATTTTCAAGATTTATGTAGCTTAAGCTAGCTGTTATAACATATAAATCATGTTAATCTGGCATATGTATACTGTACTTTGTCAAAACACAATGAGAGAAAAGAAGCTATAGATGGTACAATTTTCACCTACTACCTCATGGAACTTTACACTTCCTTAAGGATATAACCTATTCTGAACATCACACATGACATTCTGGTAGATATGGTCTCAGAAAACGTGTCATTATCAGTCAAAATATTAAATGTTAGTAAAGCATAATGCCTTTTTATTTTTAAATTCAAAGTTTGTTTTAAATGCATACTTCTCATCTTTGATAAATGCTCTTTAGAGCATTGTTATGTAATTATTTTAAACTATTAGTTGTCTATAGTAGAAAGAGGGCTCTATTGGTGGCTCAGAAGTAAAGAATCCATCTGCCAATGCAGGAGACGCAGGTTTGATCCCTGAGTGGGGAAGATTCCCTGGAGAAGGAAATGGCTCCCCACTCCAATATTCCTGCCTAGGAAATCCCATGGACAGAAGAGTCTGGTGAGCTTCAGTTCATGGGGTCACAGAGTCAGACATGACTTAATGACTAAAATAGCAGCACTAGTAGTGGAAAGAAGCAATAAAAACATATTTGTACATTGAATATGTCTTTTAAAATATCTTGAAACACTGTATATCTGTAATCTATATTGTTAGTCACTCTGAAGAGTCAGGTCTTCTGCCTAAATAAACAATAATTAACATATATCCTGCCTTTAAAATTCTCAAAAGTCAGACATAAAGCATATAAGATATAAAAAGATTTTTGAAAGCAGTAGCATTTTCTAACAATATTCTTTATGTTGTAATTAAGCAATACCTAAAATTATAAAAAAGTTATCAATAGTGGTGCCTTAGGTAGTCTGTTTTCAAAACAGAAAATATGTCCTAAAAAAAAAAAGAAAAAAAGCAAATGTGTCCTATCCAAAAGGCTCACTTCTATTATTGCAATATATTTAGCAATATTCACTGATACATGTTTTATTTTAAAGATGTTATGTATTACCTTTTTTTGTATTACCTTTTATTATTAATATTTATCTCTATAATGAGAAAGCCTTCTCCTTTGCAGGGGATGAGGTTTTTAGCAGGGGGATTTGTTAAGAACATGAGGGCATCATAATGTGAGCAAAAGGAGAGGGAAAAGGTACTTTCTATCAATGCTGGATGCTTAATAAAAAATAGAGTTCCTTCAAAGGAAGAAAGTTGTCCTTTATCATAGGTATTGGGATAGTTGACCTCTTCTGAAGAGAAATAGTAAGCTATTTAAAATACTGTGGTCCTTAATAGTATTTTAATCAAACAGTGGTTTGATTGTATTATCTATTTCATTGGTCATGCCTCTGCAACCATTTATCAGTGAGTGCAAGGACTTGCCCTGCACCACTTTCTCAGAGAAATGAACTCCTGTTGTAGGAAGGCAAAGGGAAGAAATTCCTTGGTTGGCAATAGAAACTTATCATTATTATTAAAAGATAGTATTTGCTGGAAACAAAGTACAAAGTCCCTATAAAAGCCTAAATAAAATGGGCAACATTCTGGAAAATCTGTACCTAAGGCCTCCAATTCCAATGTTGCTTCTGAAAGCCAGGTAAAAGGGGACCTAACAGGAGGAAATATCTCTGTCCAGATGTCCTTCTTAACAGGTGAAAATCTATTACTTGAGGTCCATTTGAGTCACATAGGACCCATTTCATTGCAAGAAAAGATACTTGACTTGAAGTATGTTAAATAATAGAAATTTGCATTTCCATGTTACAGGTAGTCCATGCTAGGAAATTCCAGACCTGATACAACACTTGAACAAATAAGTTCTCCATATTCACTTCTCTGGTCTATTTTTATTTATTAATTTTGGTTATAAGAAAACTGCAGTAGCCTCTGAGTACCATTTCTTTGTTTCAGTTATTGAAACAGAAAGATGGAAAGGATTGTTTATCTGTTTTGCTTGGAGAAGAAAGTCATGCCTGGAAGACCTACATCCACTTCCCATAATTAAATGCCAAGCATGTGTCATATGCTCACTCATATGCTAATTACTGGCAAGTGACATAGAGCAAATATGTTTCATACCCTGGCACATGGAACATTGCCACCCCCAATGAAATAAGAGACAAGGAAGAAGTGGGCAGCATTTATTGAAGAGTAACTAATCCTAGCTCATTATTACCTAGCCCATTATTTTTGTCATTATTTTTTTTTCTCCTTGGCTCTCTTTGTACCTTGGGATCAACAACAACAACAAAAATATCTCATGGGCTTTCATGCATTGTTTTACTAACCATCAGTTGAGTTTGGGTGCTGGACACTGCAAATATAAATCTTAATACGAGACAAGTCATAGTAGCAGATTCACCTTACCTAGTCTGGAAGACAAGATATAAATAGCAATGAAAGGTTTTCAGTATGAGGGATCTGAGTTTTAAAGCAGAGTAGATATTGTATATGTAAAGGTCAGGTGATGAGGAATGGGATTTACAGAGGGACGGGAACAAAATTATGAAGGATACAACCTACAAACAGCCGGTTTTGAGTACAGGGATTATAAGCAGGTTTGTGTTTCTGGAGAGTGTAGGTTAAAGCTAGAATTTGCTAGATATAAGGTGGTTGACTGCCTCTTTAAATTAACTTTGTAGAGTTATATATTAATAAGTGATTATGGACTGAATGTCTTGGTCCTTTCCAAAATTCATAAGTTGAAGCCCTTATGTGATCGTGATTGGAGATGGAATTTTAAGGAAGCAATTCAATTTATGTGACGTCATGAAAATGAGGTTCTAATGACAGAATGAGTGCCCTTATAAAATGAGACTAAAGAGCTTGTGCTCTCTATTAAGGTACATCAAAAAGCCAGCCATGTGCAAGCCAGAAAAAGAGCTCTCACCAAGAACCAATTGGCCAGAATCTTGGTCTAGGATTCTCTACCATCTCTAGAGCTATGGTAAATAAATTTATATTTTATTTAAGCTACCCAATCCCTGGATTTTAAGACAACAGCCAGAGCTAAGACATAGATATACAAAATCATTGGGGTACTTAAATCACCCAGGTAAAATTGAAGAAACTAGTGACTCAACTGAGAGCAGAATTGTAGATAAGAAGCACAGGACAGAAGTTATTTAACATCAGCAAAAGTCTTTTAGGACACAAAAATGAAGGCAATCTAATGCCTGTTATAAACAGGAAAGCAAACTCTAGTTATCTAACCATCATATCAGGGATTCCCTGGTGGCTCAGCAGAAAAGAATCCACCTGCCATACAGGAGATGTGGAATTGATCCCTAGTCCAGGAAGATCCCCTAGAGAAGGAAATGGCAACTCACTCCAGTATTCTTGCCTGGGAAATTCCAAGGACAGAGGAGCCTGGCAAGCTACAATTCATGGGGTCACAAGAGTCCAACATGACTTAGCGACTAAACCACTACTACCAAGCATCATATCATGGTAAAGAATACTGAGGTCACTACCTTTGAGGACTAGTATTCCAAAGAAAGAAAAAGGCCATGCTGGCTTTCTGGATAATGTAGCAACAAAGACTAAGGGGGTGACAACATCTCCTGTCGAATATTGAGATATGTAAGTTGTGAAGAAAAAATGTCACTGAAAAAGATCTGCTGGGGAGACCTTGACCTCTGGGGACAGATAAGTTATAGTTAGAGCAACCAGGTGATGGGCAGGTACAGACAAGTAGTAAAGGTTTTGGGAAATTTGCTGGGGGGCCAGATGAGGGAGAATATGCCTCTCTTTTCAAGAATATTCTTAGGCAATTATGTCTAGATGGTAATGATCTTCTTGTGAGATTAATAGTGGTGTCTTGTGTATTTTTATCATGGTAATCCAAGTCTATGCCCCAGCCAGTAATGGGAAGAAGCTGAAGTTGAATGGTACTATGGAGACCTACAAGACCTTTTAGAACTAACATGTGAAAAAGATATCCTTTTCATTATAGGGGACTGGAATCCAAAAGTAGGAAGTCAAGAAACACCTGGAGTAACAGGCATATTTGGCCTTGAAGTACAGAATGAAGAATGGGCAAATGCTAACGGAGTCTTGCCAAAGGAACGCACTGATCATAGCAAACAACCTCTACCAACAAGAGAAGGCTCTACACATGGGCATCACCAGATGGTCAACACCAAAATTAGATTCATTATATTTTTTGCAGCCAACAATGGAGAAGCTCTACACAGTCTGCAAAAAACAAGACCAGAAGCTGACTGTGGCTCAGATCATGAACTCCTTATTGCCAAATTCAGACTTAAATTGAAGAAAGTACGGAAAACCACTAGACTATTCAGATATGACCTAAATCAAATCCCTTATGATTGTACAGTGGAAGTGGGAAATAGATTTAAGGGCCTAGATCTGACAGAAACAGTGCCTGATGAACTGTGCATAGAGGTTCAAGACATTGTACAGGATACAGGTTTGAAGACCATCCCCAAGAAAAAGAAATGCAAGGAAGCAAAAGGCCTCTCTGAGGAGGCCTTACAAATACCTGTGAAAAGAAGAGAGGCAAAAAGCAAAGGAGAAAAGGAAAGATATACCCATTTGAATACAGAGTTCCCAAGAAGAGCAAAGAGACAATGAAACCTTTCTCAGTGATCAATGCAAAGAAATAGAGGAAAATAATAGAATGGGCAAGACTAGAGATCTCTTCAACAAAGTTAGAGATACCAGAGGAACATTTCATGCAAAGATGGGCTCGATAAAGGACAGAAATAGTATGGACATAACACAAGCAGAAGATATTAAGAAGAGGTGACAAGAATACACAGAAGAACTGTACAAAAAACAGCTTAATGACCCAGATGAGCATGATGGTGTGATCACTCACCTAGAGCCAGACACCCTGGAATGCGAAGTCAAGTGGGCCTTAGGAAGCATCATTATGAACAAAGCTAGTAGACGTGATGGAATTCCAGTTGAGCTATTTCAAATCCTAAAAGATGATGCTGTGAAAGTGCTGCCCTCAATGCAGCACATTTGGAAAACTCACCAGTGGCCACAGGACTGGAAAGGTCAGTTTTCATTTCAATCCCAAAGAAAGGAAATGTCAAAGAATGCTCAAACTACTGCACTATTGCCCTCATTTCACACACTAGCAAAGTAATGCTCAAAATTCTCCAAGCCAGGCTTCAATAGTGTGTGAACTGTGAAGTTCCAGATGTTCAAGCTGCTTTTAGAAAAGGCAGAGGAACCAGAGATCAAATTGCCAACATCCGCTGGATCATCAAAAAAGCAAGACAGTTTCAGAAAAAAATCTACATCTGCCTTATTGACTATGCTAAAGCCTTTGACTGTGTGGATCACAGAAAACTGTGGAAAATTCTGAAAGAGATGGGAATACCAGACCACCTGACCTGCCTCTGAGAAATCTGTATGCAGGTCAGGAAGCAACAGTTAAAACTGGACATGGAACAACAGACTTGTTCCAAATAGGAAAAGGAGTGTGTCAAGCCTTTATATTTTCACCCTGCTTATTTAGCTTATATTCAGAGTGCATAATGAGAAACCCTGGGCTAGATGAAACAAAAGCTGGAATCAAGATTGCTGTGAGAAATACCAATAACCTAAGATAAGCAGATGACACCACCCTTGTGGCAGAAAGTGAAGAAGGACTAAAGAGCCTCTTGCTGAAAGTGAAAAAGGATAGTGAAAAAGTTGGCTTAAAGCTCAACATTCAGGATACTAAGATCATGGCATCTGGTTCCATCACTTCATGGGAAATAGATGGGGAAACAGTGGAAACAGTGTCAGACTTTATTTTTTGGGGGCTCCAAAATCACTGCAGATGGTGACTGCAACCATGAAAATAAAAGACACTTACTCCTTGGAAGGAAAGTTGTAAACAGCCTAGACAGCATATTAAAAGCAGAGACATTACGTTGCCAATAAAGGTCTGCCTAGCAAGACTATGGTTTCTCCAGTAGTCATGTTTGGATGTGAGAGTTGGACTATAAAGAAAGCTGAATGCCAAAGAATTTCTGCTTTTGAACTGTGGTGTTGGAGAAGACTCTTGAGAGTCCCTTGGACTGCAATGAGATCCAACCAGTCTATCCTAAAGGAGATCAGTCCTGAGTGTTCATTGGAAGAAGTGATGTTGAAACTCCAATATTTTGGCCACCTGATGAGAAAAGCTGACTCACTGGAAAAGACTCAGATGCTGGGAAAGATTAAAGGCGGGAGGAGAAGGGGACGATGGACATGAGATGGTTGGATAGCATTACCAAATCAATGGAGATGAGTTTGGGTAAACTCTGGGAGTTGGTGATGGACAGGGAGGCCTGTCGTGCTATAGGCCATGGGGTTTCAAAGAGTCAGACATGACTAAGCAACTGAACTGTATTGAAGTTGTGTATTTGCAGGAAAAAGTTTATCATGCATAGAACAAAAGACTCAGTGGCCTCTCTTAATTCACATAGTCGGTGTTTCTAATCTACTGAATGGAAATTAAATGTATATATTTATTGTTACTTAAGTGTATTTACTGAAAGAGGAACTCCCCAGGTCAGTAGGTGCCCAATATTCTATTGGAGATCAGTGGAGAAATAACTCCAGAAAGAATGAAGGGATGGAGCCAAAGCAAAAACAATACCCAGCTGTGGATGTGACTGGTGATAGAAGCAAGGTCCAATGCTGTAAAGAGCAATATTGTATAGGAACCTGGAATGTCAGATCCATGAATCAAGGAAAATTGGAAGTGGTCAAACAAGAGATGGCAAGAGTGAACGTCGACATTCTAGGAATCAGCGAACTCAAATGGACTGGAATGGGGGAATTTAACTCAGATGACCATTATATCTACTACTGTGGGCAGAAATCCCTCAGAAGAAATGGAGTGGCCATTATGGTCAACAAAAGAGTCCGAAATGCAGTAGTTGGATGCAATCTCAAGAACGACAGAATGATCTCTGTTCGTTTCCAAGGCAAACCATTCAATACCGCAGTAATCCAAGCCTATGCCCCAACCAGCAATACTGAAGAAGATGAATTTGAACGGTTCTGTGAAGACCTTTTAGAACTAACACCCCAAAAAGATGTCCTTTTCATTATAGGGGACTGGAATGCAAAAGTAGGAAGTCAAGAAACACCTGGAGTAACAGGCAAATTTGGCCTTGGAATGTGGAATGAATCAGGGCAAAAAGTAATAGAGTTTTGCCAAGAAAATGCACTGGTGAGGGTGTGGAGAAAAGGGAACCCTCTTACACTGTTGGTGAGAATGCAAAATAGTACAGCCACTATGGAGAACAGTGTGGAGATTCCTTAAAAAACTGGAAATAGAACTGCCTTATGATCCAGCAATCCCACTGCTGGGCATACACACTGAGGAAACCAGAAGAGAAAGAGACACATGTACCCCAATGTTCATCGCAGCACTGTTTATAATAGCCAGGACATGGAAGCAACCTAGATGTCCATCAGCAGATGAATGGATAAGAAAGCAGTGGTACATATACACAATGGAGTATTACTCAGCCATTAAAAAGAATACATTTGAATCAGTTCTAATGAGGTGGATGAAACTGGAGCCTATTATACAGAGTGAAGTCT
>NW_011495020.1:1586937-1596743 GCF_000754665.1 Bison bison bison
CATTAAAAAGAATACATTTGAATCAGTTCTAATGAGGTGGATGAAACTGGAGCCTATTATACAGAGTGAAGTAAGCCAGAAAGAAAAACACCAATACAGTATACTAATGCATATATATGGAATTTAGAAAGATGCTAACAATAACCCTGTGTACGAGACAGCAAAAGAGACACTGATGTATAGAACAGTCTTATGGACTCTGTGGGAGAGGGAGAGGGTGAGATGATTTGGGAGAATGGCATTGAAACATGTATAATATCATGTATGAAATGAGTTGCCAGTCCAGGTTCGATGCACAATACTGGATGCTTGTGGCTAGTGCACTGGGATGACCCAGAGGGATGGTATGGGGAGGGAGGAGGGAGGAGGGTTCAGGATGTGGAACACATGTATACCTGTGGCGGATTCATTTCGATATTTGGCAAAACTAATACAATTTGTAAAGTTTAAAAATAAAATAAAATTTAAAAAAAGAAAAGAAAATGCACTGGTCATAGCAAGTACCCTCTTCCAAAAACACAAGAGAAGACTCTACACATGGACATCACCAGATGGTCAACACCAAAATCATTTTGGTTACATTCTTTGCAGCCAAAGATAGAAAAGCCCTATACAGTCAAGAAAAACAAGACCAGGAGCTGACTGTGGCTCAGATCACGAATTCCTTATTACCAAATTCAGACTGAAATTGAAGAAAGTAGGGAGAACCACTAGACCATTGAGGTATGACATAAATCAAGTCCCTTATGATTATACAATGGAAGTGAGAAATAGATTTAAGGGCCTAGATCTGATAGATAGAGTGCCTGATGAACTATGGACTGAGGTTCATGATAATGTATAGGAAACAGGAATCAAGACCATCCCCACGGAAAAGAAATGCAAAAAAGCAAAATGGCTCTCTGGGGAACCTTACAAATGGCTATGAAAAGAAGAGAAGTGAAAAGCAAAGGAGAAAAGGAAAGATATAAGCATCTGAATTCAGAGTTCCAAAGAACAGCAAGAAGAGATAAGAAAGCCTTCCTCAGAGGTCAATGCAAAGAAATAGAGGAAAACAACAGAATGGGCAAGACTAGAGATCTCTTCAAGAAAATTAGAGATACAAAGGGAATATTTCATACAAAGAGGGCCTCGATAAAGGACAGAAATGGTATGTACCTAACAGAAGCAGAAGATATCAAAAAGAGGTGGCAAGAATACACAGAAGAACTGTACAAAAAAGATATTCACCACCCAGATAATCTCGATGGTGTGATCACTGACCTAGACACAGACATCCTGGAATGTGAAGTTGAGTGGGCCTTAGAAAGCATCAGTATGAACAAAGCTAGTGGAGGTGATGGAATTCCAGTTGAGCTATTTCAAATTCTAAAAGATGATGCTGCGTAAGTGCTGCACTCAATATGCCAGCACATTTGGAAAACTCAGCAGTGGCCACAGGACTGGAAAAGGTCAGTTTTAATTCCAATCCCAAAGAAAGGCAATGCGAAAGAATGATCAAACTACCACACAATTGCACTCATCTCACATGCTAGTAAGGTAATGCTCAAAATTCTCCAAGCCAGGCTTCAGCAATGTGTGAACCATGAACTTCCAGATGTTAAAGCTGGTTCTACAAAAGGCAGAGAAACTAGAGTTCAAATTGCCAACATCCGCTGGATCATCAACAAAGCAAGAGAGTTCCAAAAAAACATCTATTTCTGCTTTATTGTCTATGCCAAAGGCTTTGACTGTGTGGATCACAGTAAACTGTGGGAAATTCTGAAAGAGATGGGAATACCAGACCACCTGATCTGCCTCTTGAGAAATCTGTATGCAGGTCAGGAAGCAACAGTTAGAACTGGACATGGAACAACAGACTTGTTCCAAATAGGAAAAGGAGTACATCAGGGCTGTATATTGTCATCCTGCTTATTTAACTTATATGCAGTGTACATCCTGAGAAACGCTGGGCTGGAAGAAACACAAGCTGGAACCAGGATTGCCCGGAGAAATATCAATAACCTCAGATATGCAGATGACACCACCCTTATGGCAGACAGTGAAGAGGAACTAAAAACCTCTTCATGAAAGTGAAAGTGGAGAGTGAAAAAGTTGGCTTAAAGCTCAATATTCAGAAAATGAAGATCATGGCATCTGGTCCCATCACTTCATGGGAAATAGATGGGGAAACAGTGGAAACAGTGTCAGACTTTATTTTGGGGGCTCCAAAATCACTGCAGATGGTGACTGCAGCCATGAAAGTAAAAGACACTCCTTGGAAGGAAAGTTATGACCAACCTAGATAGCATATTCAAAAGCAGAGATATCACTTTGCCAACAAAGGTCCGTCTAGTCAAGTCTATGGTTTTTCCTGTGGTCATGTATGGATGTGAGACTTGGACTGTGAAGAAGGCTGCGTGCTGAAGAATTGATGCTTTTGAACTGTGGTGTTGGAGCAGACTCTTGAGAGTCCCTTGGATTGCAAGGAGATCCAACCAGTGTATCCTAAAAGAGATCAGTCCTGGGTGTTCTTTGGAAGGATAAAACTTAAACTCCAGTACTTTGGCCACCTCAAATGAAGAGTTGACTCATTGGAAAAGACTCTGATGCTGGGAGGGATTGGGGGCAGGAGGAGAAGGGGATGACAGAGGATGAGATGGCTGTATGGCATCACTGACTCGATGGACTTGAGAGTGAGTGAACTCCTGGAGTTGGTAAAGAACAGGGAGGCCTGGCGTGCTGCGATTCATGGGGTTGCAAAGAGTTGGACACGACTGAGTGACTGAACTGAACTAAATTGTTTTTAAACAATATTACCTTTACTTGAACATTTTTCTTAGGTTTCAGTTCAGTTCAGTTCAGCTGCTCAGTTGTGTCCGACTCTTTGCAACCCCATGAATCACAGCACTCCAGGCCTCCCTGTCCATCACCAACTCCAGGAGTTCACCCAGACTCATGTCCATCGAGTCAGTGATGCCATCCAGCTATCTCATCCTCTATCATCCCCTTTTCCTCCTGCCCCCAATCCCTCCCAGCATCAGAGTCTTTTCCAATGAGTCAACTCTTCGCATGAGGTGGCCAAAGTACTGGAATTTAGTTTTAGCATCATTCCTTCCAAAGAACACCCAGGGCTGATCTCCTCTAAAATGGACTGGTTGGATCTCCTTGCAGTTCAAGGGACCCTCAAGAGTATTCTCCAACACCACAAAAAAATAAATGTCACTATGTCCCACATATTATAGAACTCCAGGATGAATTTGAAACGTGTACCATAGATTTGAGATTCTAGTTGACTCAGTGGTAAAAAATCTGCCTGCCAATGCAGGAGATGCAGTTTCATTCCTGGATAAGGAATATCCCCTGGAGAAAGAAATCACAACCTACCCACATATTCTTGCCTGGGAAATCCCATGGACAGAGGAGCCTGGTGGGCTACAGTCCCTGGGATTGCAAGAGAGTCAGATATGAGTTAGCAACTAAACAAGAATAAACCACTGATTTACTCCATAGAATTTGGAGAACAGGTGTTCTTTTCTAAGTACAGAATAAGTAGTTTGCAGTTCAGTTCAGTTGCTCAGTCATGTCCTACTCTTCTCAACCCCATGAACCTCAGCACACCAGGCCTCCCTGTCCATCACCAACTCCCGGACTCCACCCAAACCCATGTCCATTGAGTCGATGATACGATACAACCATCTCATTCTCTGTTGTCCCCTTCTCCTCCTGCCTTCAATCTTTCCCAGCATCAGGGTCTTTTCAAATGAGTCAGTTCTTTGCATCAGGTGGCCAAAGTTTTGGAGTTTCAGCTTCAACATCAGTTCTTTCAATGAACACCCAGGACTGATCTTTAGGATGGACTGGTTGGATATCCTTGCAGTCCAAAGGACTCTCAAGACTCTTCTCCAACACCACAGTTCAAAAGCATCTGTTCTTCGGTGCTCAGCTTTCTTTATAGTCCAACTCTCACATCCATACATGACTACTGGAAAAACCATACCCTTGACTAGACATGCCTCTGTGGACAAAATAATGTCTCTGTTTTTTAATATGCTGTCTAGGTTAGTCATAACTTTCCTTCCAACGACTAGACGTTTTTTAATTTCATGGCTGCAATCACCATCTGCAGTGATTTTGGAGCCCCCAAAAAATAAAGTCAGCCACTGTTTCCCCATCTATTTGCCATGAAGTGTTGGGACCAGATGCCATGATCTTAGTTTTTTGAATGTTGAGCTTTAAGCCAACTTTTTCACTCTCCTCTTTCACTTTCGTCAAGAGGCTCTTTAGTTCTTCTTCACTTTCTGCCATAATGGTGGTGTCATCTGCATATCTGAGGTTATTGATATTTCTTCTGGCAGTCTTGAATCCAGCTTGTACTTCTTCCAGCCCAACGTTTCTCATGATGTACTCTGCATATAAGCTAAATAAGCAGGGTGACAATATACAGCCTTGGTGTTGTATATTTTTGGGGGTTGGACAAATGTATGATAATATATATCCATCATTATAATATCACAAAGAGTAATTTCACTGACCTAAAACCTCTTAATATATATATATATATATTTTTTTTTACAAAATAATATGTTTATGCATTTTGTCTCATTAGTATGATTCCACTTTACTGTGTTTTCACTCTCCAAAAATAAAACAATTTAAAAGATTACCATGACTTTTCACAGTGGGTAGAGACACATTTAGAAGACCTTGTTGTGTGTCTCGCTATCATCGAAACGTTTCTTCCCCTACAGGAGTAGTTAACTCAAAAGAGGGAACAGATGGTAGGAGAGACATAAACAGAAAAGAATTTATTTGTGCAGGATTGCACCTGGGCAAATCATACCTTTGACCCTGTCTTGGAGAATAGGAGAAAGGAGTTCCAGGAAACATTTTCTCTTTTTCTTGTTTCCTGTCACAGCATTATTAATCATCTTTTAAACCCATAAATTAACTCCAGCGAGTCTTAGAAAGATGATCTTTATCTTGTAACTTAGCCCATGTAAATGTCACCAGATTAAAATCATGCTCATAATCACTCTATAAAATTATAAAGTCTGGGTCTTTACTCTGAAAGCCCTTTTCACTTGTCAAGGTGATAGGTGACCTGATTAATTAAAGTTAAGTCTTTAGGATAAAGGTTTCTGACTACCTTCATTGCTTTAAGCCTTGATTTAATAACTGTCAACTTTAAAAAATCAGTTTTATATATCAAACAAAAAGTTAGAGATACATCTGGAAATAATATTAAAACTAGTAAAAAGTATATGTGATTGAATTGTAAAAATTAGAAATATTTTTTGAAATGTTGAATAAAAATCTGGCTAGTGTGAACCATATTTTTTATGTCAATTTATATTATGTCACAATAAGTTTCTGAGTCTAACAATAAATTAAAAATCAATAACATGGAAAACATTTTTCCCAAACAAGGGGAGAATTTGTTTTGTTTTTCTTTAAAGAAATGGCAATAATCTTTTATCATGTAAGACTCTCAACTGATGGATCAAGAAGACTTGAATCTGTTTAACAAAACAAATTTTAAAGCTTTATGCATATTTTCAGGTTTTCTTTTAATATCCAAAATTTAAAATCATCTTATGTCTCTTTAATGACCCCTAAAACTGAAGGAGTAAACAGACGCGAGGAAATAATATGCTGTGTAAGCTGACTTTTGCAGCCACAAAATGGCTTGAACTCTTTTTTTTTTTTTCTTTACTATGTTTTATAGAAATGCTTGTGGTAAAATAAGACGTGGCATTCTATTGGAGAAAACATATCAACATCAAGCTCTTTACTCACTCATCATGAGAATATTTGTTTGTTTATTCATTTGTTTTTGTTAATGTTGTGATTTCCTAGATAAACATATGGTATCCACTTCCTCTTTTTAAACTTTTAGTGTCTTAATTACATAGATGTGATCAAGGTCTTCCTGCAGAGAGCGTCTGAAAACTAAGCAAGAGAAGATGAAAATTTCATTGTTTTAATACTCCCTGCTTTTGACATTTTAAACAGGATTTGGTTAATACCTCTAGTTCACTTCCCATAAAGTTTAAAAAAAAATACTTTTCAAGATAGAATCCAGAATTATTTTGTTACAGCTGAAATAACAATTCATTTAACTGCCAATTTGAAGTCTGGTTATGTCAGAAAAGATAGATGATTAGGAAATATATATTAATCTAAAACAAACCCTATTTGAGGGCTAAATCCTAAGTAATCCATTATGTAGTAATCCATCTTGTACAGTTAGATTCTCCTTTCTCTGCAATTCCACAGAACTGGGCTAGCTTTTTTCCTCAGTATCATAGTTGTCCATTTGCCAGGCACCCTTCCCATTATACTGTTCCTCTAGGTCATGAGCTGTGTCTTATTCTTTGTAGACATTCCAGTGCCTGGATAGTGAATGATTGAATAAATAAAGGTATGAACACACAAGTAAATAACATCAGTAAGAAAGATTTGAAATATAACTTGGGGTACATGATTATTCAAATGTAAAATAATGTATGGAAAATGATAAATTTTTAAAAAGATATAAGTAGTGAAATGAATTTTGTATAATTTTTTTTTCTAAACACTGAGTTATGGGAGTTGAATTAATATTTATTGGACTATTTGTTAGGCTTCTTTGGATGATCTAACCAGGCAAGAAGGAATGGGGAAGGGAGTAATAATATAAGGATGACTCATTGGAAAAGACTGTGATGCTGGAAGGGATTGGGGGCAGGAGGAGAAAGGGATGACAGAGGATGAGATGGCTGGATGGCATCACTGACTCGATGGACTTGAATCTGAGTGAACTCCGGGAGTTGGTGATGGACAGGAAGGCCTGGCGTGCTGTGATTCATGGGGTCGCAAAGAGTCGGACAGGACTGAGCGACTGAACTGACCTAATCAAATTTTATTAATCAGGGTTGAATTTTAACCACAGAAACTTATCTAGCTTGTGCATTCAAATAAAGCTGAGAATCAGTTTTCTGCCATGTAAACTTTGGACTTTTTTTGTTTTTTTTTTCACGCTTGCTGCTGCTGCTGCTAAGTCACTTCAGTCGTGTCCGACACTGTGCGACCCCATAGACGGCAGCCCACCAGGCTCCCCCGTCCCTGGAATTCTCCAGGCAAGAATACTGGAGTGGGTTGCCATTTCCTTCTCCAATGCATGAAAGTGAAAAGTGAAAGTAAAGTCGCTCAGTCCTGTCCGACTCTTCGCGACCCCATGGACTGCAGCCTACCAGGCTCCTCCCTCTAAGGGATTTTCCAGGCAAGAGTACTGGAGTGGGGTGCCATTGCCTTCTCCGTTTTTCATGCTTAAACTTAATCAATTCAAAGAAATAATGGTTGTGAATTGTGGTACTGGAGAAGATTCTTGGGAATCCCTTGGACAGCAAGGATATCAAACCAGTCAATCCTAAAAGAAATCAACCCTGAATATTCATTAGAAGGACTGATGCTGAAGCTTCATTTGAAGCTGAAGCTCCAATAGTTTGGCCACCTGATGCAAAGAGCACACTCATTGGGCAATAGAAGATGAGATAATTGGATGGCATCACGGACTCAATGGACATATATCTGAGCAAACTCTAGAGATAGTGAAGGAGAGGGAAGCCTGGAGTGCTGTAGTTCATGGAGTTTTAAAGAGTTGGACACAACTTAGTGACCAAACAACAACCACCTTTATTTACTTGAACAAACTTCAAAAAGTTTGCAAAATATAAATAACATTAGAAAAATATTAGGGCTTCCTAGATGGGTCAATGTATAAAGAATCTGCCTGCAATGCAGGAGATGCAGAAATATATTATACGTAGGATTTTAACATCAGATATAGAAAGCTAGGTACAGCTACCAAAAGCTGGATTTACAGAAGAGAAAGCTCAGGATTAGGATCAGAATAGAACTTAATAGAATAAGCCAAATAATTTTCAAATATTTAAATTTGTATTAAATGCATGAGGCATTTCTCTAGTATCTTATATCTTACAGTTCCAAACTAGGTATTGACCAGCCACACAGGTAAACAGATAGGTGGCCCTGGTTCTCCTGATGGAAGCTTCCAGGGAGAGGTGGTCACTTGCCTTTTTCTTGCAGGCCTCACAGTCCAACCTCCTGGGGACTGTCACATTCCACTGGGAAGTCTGGGATGGCTGTTTGGTCTGCAAGTCAGGCAGTGACAGACACAGAATGTTGTCCCCAGGTTTTGTCTGCCTCTGACTTCCCAGGGTAAGCCTATTGGACCAGGTTGGGAGGGTCTGGCCTCTGGGGGAAAAAGATGGACCCCAGTGAGAGACATAGCTGATTTCCTCTCAGAAAATGACATTCTGGATGGTCCACCCAGGGGTCCTGATCCCTCGCTTCCTTTCGAGGTCAATAGCTCCTCCGGACTCCATCTCTAAGCCCTTTAAGGAGTCACATTGCCCAGCTTACCCAGGCTCTCAGGACACATGTCGAAGGTTTATAGCTCTACTCCCTAGCCACAAGACCAGCTGCATAACTCCCCAAATTTCTTGAAGGAATTCAGGATGATGTTGGTGCTCACTGACATGAGCCTGTCTTTGGGCACCAGGAACAGAAATGCAGTCACGTGGGTAGCATGGGCCCTGGATGTGGACGGATGATCCACAGCAGTGACCATGGAGTCTTTCTTGGCCAGCAGGAGTTGACATTGTTTCCAAACTTGGAACAACCTACCTGACCTGTGCCTCCTTGGAACCTGAGGCCACCCTGTCTGCGGCTTCCTACCTCCCCAGCTCCTACTCCTAAGTCAGCTGCTCTTAGTAGCGCCTGGTATCCTACTCAAGTTTTATGACCAGCTGCTTGTCAACTGTAAAAAAAAAAAGCCCTTGATTTCATCTCAGTAATCCCACATTGCCTCCCTGAGGTACTGCATGAGTTCTCAAAGAGCTGGGATCTTGTTTTTCTCTAGGGCAGACTTCAGGGAGATGATAATTGGAATAATACTTTCTAGGAAATTCCTCCTTTGAACTTAAGACAAGCTCCTTCTGCACCTCCTACATGAACACTTTGGCTTGGGCCAGGTCCTCCTCCTCCACAAGCTGGTCCTTGTCTGGTTTAGCCTTCAATGCATGCAACCTGATCTCCTTCAAACTGAACACCTCAAACGTGTCTGAGAAGAGTTTACTTTCTTCTGTGTCCACAGGAGGTCACTGTCAGTGAAGTATGCCAGGATGTAGCTGAAGATTCTGGAAGTGATGTTGGACCCCTGCTCATCCATGAAGTAGTGTTCCGGGAGAAACTTGTAGATTTTCATCTACTTTTCCTTGTCCATATTCCCCTTCAGGGAGAATAGCCACTTCTCTCTCTCCACCTGGGGGAGCCTAGTGAAAATTTTGTGTTTCTCAAAGTTATTGAAGAGGAAAATGCACTCAATGAGGTGCTGGAAAAATATGTTTGGGTTCCTCTTCAGGAGCAATGGGCCAGACAGACTGCCCTGGTGCTGGTGACCTCTGGGTTCAGGTCTACTAGTGTGCTGATGAAACAGAGGAACAGGCAACACTTTCACTTCACCAAGTCCTCCTGCAGGGGTCGGGTGAACAAAAGTAGTGTCTGCTTCTGGAAGAAAGTGTTCAGGTCCTTCAGATGTGTGAGGATGTTGGGGATGTACTTGTTTGTTGGGGCTGTGTAGTGGACACAGAGGTCACATAAGATGATGTTGTTGAGAACATTCCTGCCTATGCCCACCTTCTAGTCCCTCTTTCAGGTTCATGCGAGTCATGCCCTCTGTGATCAGAGGACAAGCCATCATCACCTTGGGAAAGCTGTGGTTACAGCATGAGGACCTTGTCAAGAATAGTGTCCCCATCTTG